>NC_047025.1:2718247-3044703 GCF_902652985.1 Pecten maximus
CTCTTCATCAAGGGAAGGAACGCCATCTATAAGGCAGTGGAGCGAGAAACCCTAAAAACCAAAAAAATGAATCCTGGCATCTTCCAACCATCAATCATGTACAAACCAGATGGTTTCTGGTCGCACTGGAGGATAAAGAGTCGTGGCTGCGATTGAAGTTCTGTCTGAGGAAATCGCGGTTTATGATCGTAAAGGAGGGGGGTTTTCAGGAGGAAGACACCCCGTCAATCATCCCGATAGACGAGAGAGAATCAGGGCCATCAGGAAGACGCAAGGTCGAATTGTATCCACATTGTGGGATGTGTTATCGAACGAACTTCCCCTGACGACAGTTGTGTCAATGATGATGGTTCCTATCAAACGTCACAGCTCTTTGCCTGTACTCATTCCACGCATTTAAAACTTCTGTTGACGACAGTTTTCAAGTGTCACAATGTTAGAATACTACATGATGTGTATTATCAAACAGACAGATACATACAAGGACGGGATTTGGTTTAATTTATCATGTTTAACGTCCTATTAACAGCCAGGGTCATTTAAGGACGTGCCAGGTTTTGGAGTGGAGGAAAGCCGAAGTACCCAGAGAAAAACCATCGACCTACGGTCAATACCTGGCAACTGTCCCACGTACGTTTCGAACTCGCAACCCAGAGGTGGAGGGCTAGTGATAAAGTATTGAGACACTTTAACCCCTCGGCCACCGCCGCCCCTACAAGGACAGGACGAAAGAGGCATGAAACAACGTCTGTAACAGAGGCAGAGGGTAAGCTAAAACGGAGTGACTTCAGGAACGTGTGGGTCGGGAGACAGGACATTGGATGTATTCACATCCGGCAATTAGGGAAGTTCAAGGCAACAGGGAACCTGGCTCAGATGGAACTACGGAAGCTCGAGGAGTAAAGACAGTTAAAAGATAAAATCATCGACAAGATAGGAAATGAACATTGACTTGTACAGAACTGTAAGAGAATTCTTTCAGGATATGTATGCGACACTCTGCTTTCGTCTGTCAAACTGTTCACATCGGCGGGGAGTGACAAGAGTCCAACCGGACAGACTTATAGCCTCATATCAGCGAGGGCTGCAGGACATCAAGAACGTGTAGATGGAGATACAACATAGAGTGATAGCCTGGTAACTTGTTACCCAATGGCTGACTAACACCCGTTATCAATAACTTGTCATTAATGAGACAATGGTGATGGGTAAAAAGTTCATGGATACGGTGACGTATATCATATTATACCAGCAATTGATAGTGTAGAACAAGAGAATCCATGGGGATCTAATAACTTACCATTTAAAATAATAGAAATGTGACGGAATGAGGAAAAAAATGTGCAAGGTGAATAAAGATACATACGTGCATGCTCCCCGACATTCAAGGGTGGTTTTATTGAAATTTGTTTGCAGATTTAGAGTTGTTCAGACAAAATATACCCACAGATGAACATTACCAACACGGTATAAGCCACTCGTTGTTATAAAACTACAAGTGAAGCCAAGGGGCTGTGTTCCTCTATTTTGGTACGAACACAAAAGTCTTGGGGACGAGGTTGGACCTGGATTGTGGAGAAGGCACTATGGCCAGATATTCCGATATTGTCATACGATATTGACTCCAGCTTACCCTAGAACTGGCTATTCCATGAGGTTTAGCTTGTGAAAAGCCAGAGTTAAGTCACGTGCTCATGATGCGAACTGGGATGATAATATGGTATCGAACGTTTGATATGTCCGGTTGTAAAGAGCTCTTTATGGTACATATTACGCAAATTGGAATTCTAATAAGCTTGCGGATATACCTGAAAAACTATTTTAGGTAACGAGAAAATAGCGACATCCAACCTCCAACTAAAAAAAAAAAAAAAAAAAAACATTGCATGGACACCCTTTAATACAATTATACAAGAGCAAAACAGATTTACACACAGACCATTGAAAAAGTACTGTGATTTGGTGTTCCAAAAGCGTCAGCGTCTTACCTACGGGTTTAGTCGGATCAGGACAAAGTGGCGTCCTCAATATAAGAACCAGGGTAGAGACATAAATTACCCCCCCCCATGAAATGGCAGGAGCGAAGAAACTCAAAAGCGTCCGTTTCATAAGCTCTCTTCTATGATATCAAAACTCATTTAATATGCAACTGAAATCACTTGATTACAAAATAAGCCTAGGTCAGGATCAATTTTCTTTTCTGTTTTTTTTTTCTTCCACTGCCTACATGTACAAAAGGAGTAGGCATACATTAGCTGTAATATAGCAGATTCTGTGTTTTTGGTTCAGGGCAAAACCTCATAGTCACAAGAGTGCCGGGGTTATCTCCCTTCTTAAATTAAATGACATATTGCACGTAGTTATCTCCCTTGTTGATACCATGAATACTTTTACAAATAATCACTACAATCAAGACATGAAAACATTTTTTTATATTATTAACAGATTTATATCCATGTGTTCTTTAAAAAAGATAAAAAAAAAAAAAGAACATTTATGTAAAAAAAAACGTTTTTTTCCATATATATTGAAAAAAAAACTCACAAAAACACAAAAGACATTTTATGTCTACAGAGTGAATAAAAATCTGTTGTATAGCTCGTCAGCTGAAGGGCTGCAAGGCCATAATAGACTTATAGTGGACATAAAACCCATTGTATAAATACCAAATCTGTTATACTTCAAGAAATAATAAAATAACAGTTAGCTGAACTTGGAAGAATTTTTTTAATCACATTCAAAGTATCTTCCTGACATTTTTATCCGTGTGTTACATACATGCTTTTAAACATATTTTGTCATATATAGATGTACATGTATTACATATTATTGGAATCCCAACAACCACTGGTATGGCCAGTATACTTTATAATTAAATATTCAATAGTCACAATCCATTTAAATTGACATATAAATAAAAGCTAAAATAGTACATGAGTTTGCATTCAATTTTCTATCATCAGCAATGATCCTGACAAATTCAATTCTGCAATAATACTGACAAATTCAATTCATTAATAAAACTGACAAATTCAATTCATCAGTAATACTGACAAATTTAATTCATCAATAATTCTGACAAATTCAATTCATCAATAACACTGGCAAATTCAATTCATCAATATACTGACAAATTCAATTCATCAATAAAACTGACAAATTCAATTCATCAATAATACTGACAAATTCAATTTATCAATAATACTCAAAAAAATTCAATTCATCAATATACTGACAAATTCAATTCATCAATATACTGACAAATTCAATTAATCAAAAATACTGACAAATTCAATTCATCAATATACTGACAAATTCAATTCAGCAACATGAAGACTGTTCCTACCTTAAAACCTGTGTAACCAGACTTAATTTAACAGCTTTTAGTGTATCATTATCACAATAAGAAGAAGAAAACCAAAAGGTTGCCCTCAAAAACCGGCAAAATTCTGGCAACAGTTTAGACAATTATAGGTCCTGTTTCACAGAACCCTGCCAATCCCAAGACATCAAGTTCTCCTCAACACAACACAAACATGCAAATGTAAACAACACCAAAACGACAAAAAAAAAAAAAAAAAATGGTACACATACATAGAAATTGCATTTATAACATACCAATAACAATTGTGTTAGATTTACAATGGAAATCCTGGCACAGGTGGTAGGTCTCACCTGAGTAAGTATGATAGCATGTTATTTGTCTGTGAATGTCTGGTACCACACTAAGTATATCGTATGTAATGTGTCATTTGGTTGTTTTCTTGGCCAGTCTAAGTGTCCAATTTGACCAGGAAAATACTCGCCTAAAAATAGCTCTACAGTAGCTGTCTTAACACCTTATTTGGCAGTGACTTTATTGGAAGTGAAGCCAATTCAAGAAAGCAGGGAGAGAAGTATGCTGAGGTATAATACTATATATAATTACTTTGGACCAACATAAAAGTTTGGTCAGTGGAAACACATTGGAAAACAATTACCATTGTTTCCAGAAATTTACACCAGTATAGGTAACTTTTAATTGTACGACAGGCAACTATAAACATGTAAAGTATGTGTATTATGGAGAGAGTGTTAAGTGAGACATTTGACAGATTTTCCTGTGACCCAAGACATATTTGAATGACAGGCATCCGAGTGGTATATCTGTCAAAAGGTTTGTGTTTGGACCAGAAGAAAGTCTGCCTAACCTATTAACAGGAATGTGACAATAAACATCATGACATTAACAGGAATCCTCTTTATGTAACTTATTAAAGAGTTTTGGACATAAAATCATTTTGATTATACATTTTTTCTTGATTAGTTAAGACACCCATAAGACTTTTCATATTGCCTTGTCACATAATTATGTGTATTTCTTAATACAATTTGATAGAATATGTTTTGTGAATTTCAATGTTTCTATAACACAACAAAAACACAGGTCACTCCTTCACCACATATACCGGTACTACAAATGTTCTCAGCACTGTTTATGAAATTAAACTTGATATCACGCATACAGGAAATGACCACACACACAAAACATGCTCCTTATCTTAAAAACACCATATCAAACATAGGAATCCTAGTCACAAAATTGAAAAAATGATAAATACAATAAACTTGCTGAGTTGACACAATCTGATATGGTAGAGGAATATTAGTCATACTCATTGCCACAGAACATGTAGAATTAAGTAGGTACGATATGAATAAATGAAAATTACAAAAGAGGATCTGGCTTATTTTAATGTAAATAATATGTAAATGACATTTCACAAATTTGACTCTAATTCATTTGAATAAGCGCAAAACAACTGAAATTACAAGCAGTTAAGGATAACATAAATTGTTCTCTGATTGTGTTGTCTGTATGTTTACAGGAATTTGTTAGATTAATAAAAAAAAAATGAATTGACACAAATTTGAATCAAACCAACTGTAGTTGCTTACATTTTTTCAGTTTTCATTATTAAAATGAAACTCAGTGGTAATTCTTATATTATCAAGCATACAGTTCATCTTAATATGCAATTTGCATATTCAAATAATTCCTCTGATGTAATTTGCATAAATAGTTCCTCTAATGTAATTTGCATATTTAAACAGTTCTCTTATGTAAGACATGTTGATGGGATGGGCAAGGTATATGATGAGACAAATAATTTTTTACCGTAGTGAAAAAATACAGCACTTTTTCAAAATCTTCACACATATACACTGACTGTTAATGTAGAAACGCATATACACAGTAACAGCTATATGGTAAGTACAATTCGTTAACTGATGATAATTATACATATATATTATAATTATATATCCAGACATACATGTATATTTACTCCGCTGTCACCAGTATTCCAGGTATAAGTGAAATGTATATCTATCTTGTAAACACGAGAATTCTCCGGAAAATATGTTCATTCTGCCAGAAAATAGTCACAACTACCAAAAATAATTGCATAATATTGTATGTTTTTGGTAGGAGAAATAATACAACAGCACATACATATGTACATCGCTGGATACCCACACGGTTAATTACACTAGGCTACGCTACACTTAACACAATGATAAGTGTAGCGTACAGTAGTGAAATCAACCGTTGGGCATCTGACGATGTACATATGTATGATGTAGCTGATAAACTCTGTTCTTAATGGCGGAAAATGCTCCATAGATGAACTGATTTATTTTTCATGTGCAAATTAAAAAAAATAAATAAAGTACTAAATTCTTGTATGTGAAAACCTAAAGATGTTCAGGCTCTCTTAGCTCAAGAACATTTTACTTAGCACTAAATTTGCTGAAAGACATATTTTTTTCAAATTAATTGATAAATATTTTTTTTTCACAAAAATATTGAAGAAAAAAAAAAGAGAGAAGTTTGCAAATTTGAAGATACACCAGAAGACCCTTCCAACATCATAAAGTTTTCGTTGCCAATACGTCTTAAACCCCATTTGACCTGATTTGGCCAAAACCTTGAGTCCCCAGGGGTCAGCCAAACTCATCATTTTCATAGTACCAAACTGCTAGCTTATATGGTTTATTAAAATTAAAGTCAAGTTTGAATTGCTTCCAATCAAAAATTAACAAAATATCGCAAAAATTAGCTCCAGCGTTACATACCCTGAAAAAGATGACTTGCTGAAATTTATACCAATTTGACCTTTTGGGCTCCACCTTTCAGCCCCATGGGGTGGGACTGGTAAAATCTTTCACATCATCAATATGACATCTCAGGATAATAATTTCGGTCAAGTCTAAATTGAAAATAATCAGATTATATAGATATGTTATCATCTTAATGTATAAGAATATCATTTTAAACTATTATAAACTTCATCTCATCCTCAGCAGCGAATGTGAAGCACTGAGGTAATGAAATTCACAACTCTGGGGGTATGAACAAGAAAATGTTTCAAGATTTCAATCCTTTTGCCCCATTTTGTCCCCGTCTGGACATCTGACCCTTAAGGCCAGTCAGCTAGGGTCAATACATGTGTACCATCGAAATTTCATTAAAATCGGATCAACTTTTTTTTCTTTTTTTTTTTTAAAGAAAATGTAAACTATTAATGGTGGACAATGTTTGTAATGTAAATGTGATCACAATATTAAAGGCTGCATCTCAGATGACCCCAAATAAATAGAAAAACAAAGATTCGCCAGCCGATACTTAAGATGGATACAAGGTGGACTTAAAGACTGAACTGCCAATAGATGTATACTGTGTTATTGGCAGGTGTCACAAATCAATCTAGTACCAGTAAAATTGTAAAATTATATTTCACAAACCTTGTACATTTAATTCCCTGCAAAGGTCTCACTCCATCAACTATCATTTTTTTTTTTGCTGTGAATTCATTTTCACAGTTTTCAGGTTTGCATTGGAACAGGAAATACCAAAGATGTACAGAAATTAAAATGCCTTGCATATAAACATTTAAACAGCTTCAAATTCCATAAAGCATTGTAAAATTTTGCATCAAAGCGATAGTTTGTAAATGCATGGATTTTTTCCACTGGTTTGGGACGGGGCCTTTTTGTCTCATTTTGGGAAAAGAATTGGTGAATTGATAAGGACAAATTTCAGGAGTAAACAGCAAATTTTGGGAGTTTGGCTTTAAAAGCCCCCAGAAAAAGCCTTGAAATGAAAAAAAAAAAAAAATACAAGAAATTATAGACAGAAGTTTCCTATATGCACTCCGGATCCTCTTCCTTAGTATAATTAGATCTCTGCCTCCGGCATCTCCTTGTTGTCCAGAGCAGACTAGCATATTATAATGCTCGTCCATCCAAGCTCAGAGTATCATAAGTGTTTTTCTTTCACAATCACCATCATGTGGGCAAGATTCATTGAAAAGACAAAATATAAACGTTTCTTATTCAATCACAGCCTAAACCTCAATGTTTTTACGTAAACTTTTCCCGTCCAGGAGAATCGCAGTTTGATTGACAGTATCAGATATTGTTCATCTTACTATCTGACCCCTATATACACTCGTCCCAGCGAGAGAAGTCTCGCTATGCCAATGCTGGATCATCACGTGAGAATATCTGCACACTTCCTGGCTTCATCCACGAGAGACCTTTACTGGAGAGACCGGGTGGAGGGGCTCCGTTTCTGGGTGTGTTATCACTTTCGTTTTCCTATTATAAAACACAGGGAAAAGAAAGTTTATTAGTATGTGAGAAAATGAAACTAAACTACAAATTAGTAAGCAGCTTCTAAAAGTTCTGCATTCCATATTCTTTCGGAAATATATTTTATAATAAGTTTAAGTCTAGTGTCACAAGGGAGAGAAAAATAAAATTTATTTAAAGAATTTTTCATATTTTAAAAATTTCTTAGGTAAATTTAAAAAATTATTTGTAAATTTAATGAAATATGTTAAAAATGTTAGTGTGGAATGTTTAGACATGCTGTCAATTCCAGTCCTTAAACCTTTAAGTCTTTTAGTTCATTCATATTTTGTTAAAACAGAAATTTATATTACAGAAAGCATTCAGATTTAATTTGAAGACTTATATAATTACAAGGATGTGTGTTAGGCTGGTGTATGGGGGTGGTGATGGGTGGGATAGACAGTGTGAGTTTTCTTTAATTGACTGTAACAGTTTCTGTGCACCAGTTGCTATATTTCCTAAAAGTTTGGAGCCCCACATTCGAGTCCTCCATTGTGCTAAATGTGTTTTTAAATTGCAGAATTAGAAAGATTTGGAATTGACTAGTCAGTGTCTGCATGTTAGCTTATATGAAATGTTATAAATAAAATGACAATTACTGTAAAAATGTTATTTGTGTCTGATATGAAAGTGTGAATGTATAAATTCCAGTTATGAAAATTTAAGAAATGAGTTATCTCCCTTAAAAATTAGTGTTTTATCATTTTCATTTCAAAATTGATCAAAAATCTTAAAATTAAATAAAATAAAAAATTCTGTAATCCATTACTTTAGCAACTATTAGAGATAATCTATATATAGGCTTTTCCCATAGTTCAATCCAATAAACGTGTACCAAGAAAGTAAATAAAATTTGTTTAAATTAATTAGTTAGAACATAAGAATCGTTAATAGATATCACAACTGACAGTCAATGTAGTTACTGAGCATCACATGCGATCAGTTATCAATAATACAGGTTTTAGAATTGTTATTGTATGTATGTCTAATATCTGTATAGATTATATATCTTATAACATCTATCCGCTATAACCAGGTTGGGAAAACTGCCAACTTGTGTATAATACGCAAACTCACATATCATACGCCAGTTGGGTATAGATTTATCACTTAAAATAGCTTAAATCGCTTAAATCGCTAAAACATTGAATTTTGCAATATATTATTTAAAGACACATTAATTTACAACAAGGTAAATAATATTTTACTAAAAGATGTTTACTGAAAGCGTTGTCTACTTAGAAACTTGATGATGCGCAACTGGAAGTATTGTATCAATTTTTGGTACTTTCCAAAGTGAAAATAATTTCTATTTTTGCTTTTGTATGATGTTTCATGACTAAATAAATGCAAATTGGCTGAACATTTTCAAAAAGGTAGGTTTAGAATGATTTTGGTTATTTTTCGTAACAAAAATATACTTCAATTGGCATATAATAGACAAATTTGTGTATTATATGCAAATTGATGGTTTTCCCCAACCTGGTAACTAACTAGCTATGATGTCACAACATTAGTTTGAGATAGAGGGAAACAACTTATTATACACCTACAGAGACGTACGACTCCACCAATGTGATACCAACATTTCACTAAATAAAGTCTATTGTTTATTGTATTTCTACGACATATTCTTCATAAATGTTGAAATAAAATCACAATTAAGACATTTCACGATGTCAATGCATATATTATAGGTTTAAATCTATGGAGAAACATTCAGTGACGTCTTCAAACATTATGAAGGTCTGGCAGTCGGTGCTTGTGAAGGAAGGAATGTTTTCTGTATAATTGTGAACATGGATGACACTGTGTATTTAAGCTTGGGAAGTTAAGTTTTTCTATAATCGAGAATCAACATGGATGGCTGTTTGTGTAAGCTTGGGAAGTCAAGTTTTTCTATAACCGAAAATCAACATAGATGGCTGTATGTGTCAGCTTTGAAAGTTAAATTTTTCTATAATCGAAAATCAATATGGATGACACTGTGTTTGTAAGCTTGGGAAGTTAAGTTTTTCTATAACCAAAAATCAACATAGATGGCCGTATGTGTCAGCTTTGAAAGTTAAATTTTTCTATAATTGAGAATCAACATGGATGACACTGTGTGTGTAAACTTGGGAAGTTAAGTTTTTCTATAACCGAGAATCAACATGGATGGCTGTTTGTGTAAGCTTGGGAAGTCAAGTTTTTCTATAACCGAAAACCAACATAGATGGCCGTATGTGTCAGCTTTGAAAGTTAAATTTTTCTATAATCGAAAATCAATATGGATGACACTGTGTTTGTAAGCTTGGGAAGGTAAGTTTTCCTATAATCGAGAATCGACATGGACGATGGAATGAGCAAGCTCGGGAAGTTAAGTGTTTCTTTAACGAGAAGCAACACGGACGACAGTTTAAAGATATCAAATGCTTAGATAAGCTGCCATTGTCAAATTTCTTAACTGAATTAGTTGCAGTTGCTTAACTATGTCAATATTACAGAAAATGAAAAGATATTCAATTTTTCAAGATGCACCGATTTGGAAAAACAAAAAAGAAGACAAAAAGGACTGAGATACAATGTTCAACATAAGAACTGAGGAACCCGCAGAGACGTCATGCTGTGCAGGGCGAGGCATTCAAAAGTATGACCGGACCAGTGCGACAAGGGTCAGATGAAGTCGTGCGAAACGATCGGTTACCTACTTGTAAGTCAACAGCATCTATAGAAGATTTTTTGTCTTCAATTATTACATCTACAATTCAACAAACCATATTGATAATCTATTTATAGACTAATTAATCAGTGAAATAGACGCTACCAAGGTGATGTTATGAGCTAATACATGTAGCTACACTATTTTACCACAGATACAAATTCTGGGCAGGTATAGGGCTTACAATGATATACACTAGCACTGCACTAAATCGGGTTAACATGTAGATAATTTTACACTTTGCCAACATTTTGTCAATATCGACTCGGATATTCCGAACACACGCTTATTTTCTTAAGCATAATTTTGAATCATTTGAACAGTTTCAACAATATTTATCAAATTTTGTTTGAACTGACTGAAGGTTTAGGGTATTTTTAGCACGAACAGGTCTACTCACTGATTGGTCCATGTGAGGAAAACAGGAAATTGACCAATGAAAATTAAGGAAACACTCCAGCCATATTACAAATAAATTTATAACTTAACAGAATGAACTATTAAAACAAAATTGTAAGATTTTCATCTTAGCTGCATCCATACAAGTTGAAAATTCTGCAACGCTTTCAAGTTTAGGAATAAATATGAAACACTATGAGGATTGTTGAAGATAGACATTTAAGTATGAAAAAATATATACAAAAAAAAATGTATATGGAAAGTAGGTATATTAGTGTACCTGTGTTACCTACACCTGTTACAGGTAGAAACAGTGATTAGAGGAGTAAGTTTTTAATGGTAACTTATATTAGAATTGATAAGACATCTTAGTATTGGAATATGACATGATGACAGAATATTGAAGTGTCGGATTATATAATTGTATCGAAAAACTTTTTGTCTGTGTCATCAAATAAAGGAGACTTCATAATTTGACAGTATTATAGAGATACTTTTAAGTAGACAATTTTAATCCTTTCTAAATCACCGGTTGGTTGGTGACAGTTTGTTCATTAAAACACTTGATAGGATGGTGGGACAATCTAGGCCTACCCAAAAAAAACTTGATCATGACTGGAAAGCCGGTCAGTCTGTCCCCTTAAACACTGACATGATAAAGGAACAATTGGTGTCTTGAATTGCTTGGTCAAAATCTGTTAATATTTGATCAAAATCAGTTAAATAAAGTTTCTGATTGATTATACTGATTGGTTTAAGGATTTCTAAAGTAACTTGACCATCAACAGGGATCATAAAATATACAAAAGTATGAAAGGAATTCAACAGCCACCAGTGGAAGGTCAGGAATGTAAAAATGGAATGTCAGGAATGTAAAAATTGTAGCTTAGCTAGATTTACCATTTCATTAGGATATAATTAATTTTCTATTGTTTGTATGCAGAATGTGGCTTTCTGATTGGTTAAGATTTTTTTTTTCATACCTCAAAATCCGAAAATGGCCTAAAAAATGCGGCCATTGACGTTGCATATTGATTTATGAAAAAGAATCCCATATAAAATCAGTTAAATTGTACATAAAACATGTTTTGATTTTAAGAACCAATTTCAAAAATCAAATATAAGCATTGATGTCAATTTTTTTTTAGTTTCATAGGGGTACAAAAAATATTTTGTTTACAAACTTTTGTAAGAATCCGCTGCACGGATTCATACAGCTTGCAAACAATTTTTTTTCATACCCCAATGAAACTGAAAAAAAATGACATCAACGCTTAAGAACCTTGTAAACAGTAAGTATAGTTGCATGCACCTTCTCTAACAGTGGCTGTCTACCCTGATCCATAGACTACCACCAAATGATAGTTTCTTTCACCAACACTACATGTACACGACACTACAGACAATTAAGTTTTGTAAAAGACAAAATCAAGTTATTACATGAGACAATGATATAAATACAACAATGGGTTTGCTGCATGTATGTACATGTCAATATCTCCGCTATATATATATATATCTTCTTTTTTTTTCTATTAAGTTTTAAAATATAAATGTTGATTTTGGATGTCAATGCATGCACATACATTAAATCGAACCCAATATCACAACCACTTCAAAGATTATTACACCTAAATCACATTCATATTTTCACCTGTAATTTTCTATGCAAGTCATTTCACTTGTACCATATTCATCTTCAAAACAGCCCTCTCCTCTAGTGTAAAATTTCATTTTCTTTTAGAAGTTTTTGGAGGGCTTCTTTGTGAACAACTTTTACCCCATCATAATTTTAAAACTGATTATACTGCAAAAATGAAGGGGGCTTTTTGTGTACAAGGACTTATTTGCAAATAAATACGGTATACACAAATATTAGTTAAATGTATTAAACAGCTATGCTGAGATGAGGTGAAATAACCTTTGAAGTGACAATCTTCATCTGATATCCAGTCACATATTAAAATTCTGAAAAATCTTCTTCTTTTTAAATGAAATTAAAAGTTTCATGCACACAGGGAATTCACTTGACAGATATTTCAAACAACATCAAGATTTTGAAATTCATAGCTCTGAAACTTTCAGTGACTTGCAGGCAGCTGGATACCAAACAAAATTTCAACATGCAAAATGTTAACTTACATGGTCAATAAGATGTTTGTAAAAAAGGTGTTATGCCTACACCACACCAAGCATTTACCTGACCCTATTACCTTCATCTTCAGCATTTGTTGTCGTGTTTCCTCATGAACAGAGGGATCCCATGGGCTAAACCTTCAAATCAGCATATTCACAGACAAACATGTTAAACATCGCATACAAATACGTATTCAATTTTTTCCAGTTCTGCATTAAAAATGTCTATCTAATCGAAGAGTACTTGATCAAAACTGGATATTCTCTTCCTAGGAATTGTCTGTGAATTGTTTCTGACAATTTCATAATCATTTAGAAGCCAAGACAATAGTTAATTGATCAGAAATAATACAATAGGACCCAGAATGATCTTTTCTCCCAACCACTGAATGGTCTTCACCTTCTATTGAGGTTCTCAAATATTTGCCTCAATATAACATTTTTACATTGTACACACAGAAAAAACTCTTTTCGTGAAGTGATAAGAAAACATCTGATATATCACAGAACTTGTCAGATGGAGATAGATTAAAGTTCTTCAATCAATTTCTCAAAATCTGACATTCGTAATCCCAAAATACACCAAACAAGTGGCCCAGATGACCTGTATTGCTCACCGGGATATTCTTATGATCATGACAACATACTATCATTGAAGTATATTTGAAGCCACCTCTTAGCAACGTGTAAGGAAATTAATGCTTTACTTAAGTAACATTTTATAAGCTTTCTGGTCCCAAAATAGGAAAGCACTCAACCTTACTTACCATGAATTTTGACTTCCTCTATTGGGCATCGCCCCTCTGCATCCATGGGGTTAGATAATATACAGTGTACAATATATTTAGTTACATTCGGCAAAGAATGCTCCTGAACATGTACATATTTAAATAAAAATGCCTTTATCCAAACAGAATTTCAGATAATTTATTTCATTTCCCTACTGGACCCATCCTTAAGACCAAAGGGAGGTAACGTCAGCCATTTATACAGAACTATCTTGACATCACGCAGGGATGCTACAGTACAGATCTAGACAAAATTTGGACACAGGAAGCAAATTGCTATATGTTCCCTATTGGACCCTGCACCTCTGACCTCAGGGGAGCCACACCCTTCCTTAATATAACATTTGATCTCCCCTAACCAATAATGCTCCAGACTAAATTTCATCAAAATCTATTCAGTTGTTCAGGACAAGTAGGAATTTCAAGAATTTATCTCAATTTCCTCTTAAATTGCCTAGGCCCATGCCCCACCTCCTGTGGCAGCTGAGTGCCACACTCTACACTTGTAGGGATTTAAAGGAAATAATGGCCGAAGACAGACACTGTGCTATGACATAAGCTCACCAATCCGAACATTAAAATTCAAGATGGCTGTCTGTCTGCACAACCTACTCAACAAGTTTGAGAAATATCCTTCTAGCACTTATGAAGAAATAGCTATAAAAAGCTTCTTCAACTGGCAAAACTGACAGCGCACAACTAAGGACCAAGGGAAATCTTTATATGAATGTTTGAAAAATATTCTTCCAGTACTTCTCAAACAATAACAAACTTTCAAGGTCAAAATCCAAGATGGCCATCTATGACCACCATTTTGTTTTCCTGATCATATATTCAAAAACCAAATGAGCACAACTAGGAACCTACATATTAAGTTGGGAGAAATATCATTTCAGTACTCCTAATTAGAAATAACGATGACGGACGGCCGGATGGACGGAATGAACGGAAATAAAATGTGATGTCCATATCAAATTAAAACTTGTGCCTTGCACCCCACAAGCTCTCAGACAAAACACTTCACCCCATAAGTCGATCTTGTCTGTATCGCCGGATTGACGGATGGACGGACAGATGGATGGACGAAGGACGTGGTTGTTGTATATCACCTACCTAAGGCAATGAGGATCGTCGGACTTCACTGGATCCTGCAGTCGCTCCTTACTTTTCTGCACCGACTCAGCAACTTGTATTTTGAAAGACTCCAGATCTGATTCATATCTGAAATTATCACAATAAGAAATTAAATCGGAACATGAAAAAGTAGTGATTAAATTATTACAGGTACAAAACAAAGGCAACTGAGATCTAGCACTGTTAGTGATATAGTTATAACATATCAAGATATCATTTAAGTAAATTTACAACAAATGACAGATTAAAAAAGTGTATGTTTTACTTACCTACATTTTCAGAAAAGCTTATAATATTTTTATGCAACAATTTTTTTTTTTTTAAATTGAATTGAGTTTTTTTCCCTTTAAAGCATGTGTTGTTTATTTGCCCTCATGTGTGGGGACATGATTTATATTATAAGGGCTGACCTCCTAACCCCAACCTTGGCAGCCTTTCAACATATACAGGTCTGGGGAATAAAGTGTTTTGTGTATACTAAAAAAAACAAGAGGCCCAATGGGCCTGTATCGCTCACCTGCCTCTACACAAAATTGCAGTTGATTGAGGTCATTTCTACAGATACTATGCTGATAACAACTTTATTTAAATATCAGAGTAAGCCAGGTTAATTCATGTCAATATATTTTCTAGTCCTTCATTCCAGCATACTATTGGCCTAAGATCGGTTCTTGGCGACTCTTGACTCTAAGCATGCTACAGACAGGCCCAATATCAAGTCCCTGGGCCTCTTGGTTATTGAGAAGAAGTTGTTTGAATATTATAGCCTATTTGACCCATGTGACCTTGAATGAAGGTCAAGGTCATCTATTTGAACAAACTTGGTAGCCCTTCACCCCAGCATGCTACAGGCCCAATATCAAGTCCCTGGGCCTCTTGGTTATTGAGAAGAAGTCGTTTGAAGATTATAGCCTATTTGACCCATGTGACCTTGAATGTAGGTCAACATCATTTATTTTAACAAACTTGGTAGCCCTTCACCCCAGTATGCTACAGGCCCAATATCAAGTCCCTGGGCGTCTTGGTTATTGAGAAGAAGTTGTTTGAAGATAATAGCCTATTTGACCCATGTGACCTTGAATGAAGGTCAAGGTCATTCATTTGAACAAACTTGGTAGCCTTTCACCCCAGTATGCTACAGGCCCAATATCAAGTCCCTGGGCCTCTTGGTTATTGAGAAGAAGTCGTTTGAAGATTATAGCCTATTTGACCTATGTGACCTTGAATGATAGTCAAGGTCATTTATTTGAACAAACTTGGTAGCCCTTCATCCCAGCATGCTACAAGCCCAATACCAAGTCCCTGGGCCTCTTGGTTATTGAGAAGAAGTCGTTTGAAGATTATAGCCTATTTGACCCATGTGACCTTGAATGATGGTCAAGGTCATTCATTTGAACAAACTTGGTAGCCTTTCACCCCAGCATGCTACAGGCCCAATATCTAGTCCCTGGGCCTCTTGGTTATTGAGAAGAAGTTGTTTGAAGATTATAGCCTATTTGACCCATGTGACCTTGAATGAAGGTCAAGGTCATTCATTTGAACAAACTTGGTAGCCTTTCACCCCAGCATGCTACAGGCCCAATATCAAGTCCCTGGGCCTCTTGGTTATTGAGAAGAAGTCGTTTGAAGATTATAGCCTATTTGACCCATGTGACCTTGAATGAAGGTCAAGGTCATTTATTTTAACAACTTTGGTAGCCCTTCACCCCAGCATGCTACAGGCCCAATATCAAGTCCCTGGGCGTCTTGGTTATTGAGAAGAAGTCGTTTGAAGATTATAGCCTATTTGACCCATGTGACCTTGAATGATGGTCAAGGTCATTCATTTGAACAAACTTGGTAGCCCTTCATCCCAGCATGCTACAGGCCCAATATCTAGTCCCTGGGCCTCTTGGTTATTGAGAAGAAGTTGTTTGAAGATTATAGCCTATTTGACCCATGTGACCTTGAATGAAGGTCAAGGTCATTCATTTGAACAAACTTGGTAGCCCTTCATACCAGCATGCTACAGGCCCAATATCTAGTCCCTGGGCCTCTTGGTTATTGAGAAGAAGTTGTTTAAATGAAAAAGTTGACGCCGGACGGACGCCGGACGGACGACGGACGCCGCACCATGGCATAAGCTCACTTGCCCTTTGGGCAGGTGAGCTAAATATTGGAATGTTGCAGGCGGAAAATCTTGTCTATATTTATAACTATCTTCAATTCCTTTCCTTTCTAATAGATAGCAAATACACTAACTGCATGAGAACAGAAAATTCAGTGCTCAAATTGTTTCTTTTTTTTGGGAGGGGGGGGGGGGGGGGGGGGGCAATTTTTATACAACTTTGTAACTTTGGATAATTTTTTCAGTGACTGCATCTCAAACCGACATAAGGAATTACGGGATAGATTTTAAACAGACAATTTTTAAAGTGAAAGTCAAATTAACTCAGATTATGCAATCAAACCAGGCTGCGATGTAACACTTAACTGATATTTCTGTCATGTCAAAGAAAACACATATCACAATAACAATGACTTTATGTATATCACAGTACATCAGTATTTCATTACACAATGCAATATACTAGTATGAGTATACATGTAGTAGCACATCATGACAGCAGTAGTAGAAGTTAGTATCTCAACTGAAACTCGTACAATTCCTCATATTTGATAATGAATGGCGAGGCAGTTGACATGCAAGTACATGTACATTAATCAGCTGACCTGTCACAGGACTTTACTGTAATATTCCCGACTTATTCCCACAGCTACATGTCTGACGAGACCCGTATACCGTCACAGGACTTTACTGTAATATTCCCGACTTATTCCCACAGCTACATGTCTGACGAGACCCGTATACCGTCACAGGACTTTACTGTAATATTCCCCGACTTATTCCCACAGCTACATGTCTGACGAGACCCGTATACCGTCACAGGACTTTACTGTAATATTCCCCGACTTATTCCCACAGCTACATGTCTGACGAGACTTATTCCCACAGCTACATGTCTGACGAGACCCGTATACCGTCACAGGACTTTACTGTAATATTCCCGACTTATTCCCACAGCTACATGTCTGACGAGTCCCGTATACCATCACAGGACGTTACTGTAATATTCCCCGACTTATTCCCACAGCTACATGTCTGACGAGACCTGTATACCGTTACAGGACTTTACTGTAATATTCCCAACTTATTCCCACAGCTACATGTCTGACGAGACCTGTATACCGTCACAGGACTTTACTGTAATATTCCTGACTTATTCCCACAGCTACATGTCTGACGAGACCTGTATACCGTCACAGGACTTTACTGTAATATTCCCGACTTATTCCCACAGCTACATGTCTGACGAGACCCGTATACAGTCACAGGACTTTACAGTAATATTCACGACTTATTCCCACAGCTACATGTCTGACGAGTCCCGTATACAGTCACAGGACTTTACTGTAATATTCCTGACTTATTCCCACAGCTACATGTCTGACGAGTCCCGTATACCATCACAGGACGTTACTGTAATATTCCCCGACTTATTCCCACAGCTACATGTCTGACGAGACCTGTATACCATTACAGGACTTTACTGTAATATTCCCAACTTATTCCCACAGCTACATGTCTGACGAGACCTGTATACCGTCACAGGACTTTACTGTAATATTCCCCGACTTATTCCCACAGCTACATGTCTGACAAGTCCCGTATACCGTCACAGGACGTTACTGTAATATTCCCCGACTTATTCCCACAGCTACATGTCTGACGAGACCTGTATACAGTCACAGGACTTTACTGTAATATTCACGACTTATTCCCACAGCTACATGTCTGACGAGACCCGTATACAGTCACAGGACTTTACTGTAATATTCCCCGACTTATTCCCACAGCTACATGTCTGACGAGACCTTTATACCGTCACAGGACTTTACTGTAATATTCCCGACTTATTCCCACAGCTACATGTCTGACGAGACCTTTATACCGTCACAGGACTTTACTGTAATATTCCCCGACTTATTCCCACAGCTACATGTCTGACGAGACCCGTATACAGTCACAGGACTTTACTGTAATATTCCCCGACTTATTCCCACAGCTACATGTCTGACGAGACCTTTATACCGTCACAGGACTTTACTGTAATATTCCCGACTTATTCCCACAGCTACATGTCTGACGAGACCCGTATACAGTCACAGGACTTTACTGTAATATTCCCCGACTTATTCCCACAGCTACATGTCTGACGAGACCTGTATACCATCACAGGACTTTACTGTAATATTCCCCGACTTATTCCCACAGCTACATGTCTGACGAGACCTTTATACAGTCACAGGACTTTACTGTAATATTCCCGACTTATTCCCACAGCTACATGTCTGACAAGACCCGTATACAGTCACAGGACTTTACTGTAATATTCCTGACTTATTCCCACAGCTACATGTCTGACGAGACCTGTATACAGTCACAGGACTTTACTGTAATATTCCCCGACTTATTCCCACAGCTACATGTCTGACGAGACCTGTATACCGTCACAGGACTTTACTGTAATATTCCTGACTTATTCCCACAGCTACATATCTGACGAGACCTGTATACAGTCACAGGACTTTACTGTAATATTCCCGACTTATTCCCACAGCTACATGTCTGACGAGACCTGTATACAGTCACAGGACTTTACTGTAATATTCCCCGACTTATTCCCACAGCTACATGTCTGAGGAGACCTTTATACAGTCACAGGACTTTACTGTAATATTCCCCGACTTATTCCCACAGCTACATGTCTGAAGAGACCTGTATACCGTCACAGGACGTTACTGTAATATTCCCCGACTTATTCCCACAGCTACATGTCTGACGAGACCTGTATACCGTCACAGGACTTTACTGTAATATTCCCCGACTTATTCCCACAGCTACATGTCTGACGAGACCTGTATACCGTCACAGGACGTTACTGTAATATTCCCCGACTTATTCCCACAGCTACATGTCTGACAAGACTTATTCCCACAGCTACATGTCTGACGAGACCTGTATACAGTCACAGGACTTTACTGTAATATTCCCCGACTTATTCCCACAGCTACATGTCTGACGAGACCCGTATACAGTCACAGGACTTTACTGTAATACTCCCGACTTATTCCCACAGCTACATGTCTGACGAGACCCGTATACAGTCACAGGACTTTACTGTAATATTCCCCGACTTATTCCCACAGCTACATGTCTGACGAGACCTGTATACCGTCACAGGACTTTACTGTAATATTCCCCGACTTATTCCCACAGCTACATGTCTGACGAGACCTGTATACCGTCACAGGACTTTACTGTAATATTCCCCGACTTATTCCCACAGCTACATGTCTGACGAGACCTGTATACCGTCACAGGACTTTACTGTAATATTCCCCGACTTATTCCCACAGCTACATGTCTGACGAGTCCCGTATACAGTCACAGGACTTTACTGTAATATTCCCGACTTATTCCCACAGCTACATGTCTGACGAGACCTGTATACAGTCACAGGAGTTACTGTAATATTCCCCGACTTATTCCCACAGCTACATGTCTGACGAGACCCGTATACAGTCACAGGACTTTACTGTAATATTCCTGACTTATTCCCACAGCTACATGTCTGACGAGACCCGTATACCGTCACAGGACTTTACTGTAATATTCCCCGACTTATTCCCACAGCTACATGTCTGACGAGACCTGTATACCGTCACAGGACTTTACTGTAATATTCCCGACTTATTCCCACAGCTACATGTCTGACGAGACCCGTATACAGTCACAGGACTTTACTGTAATATTCCCCGACTTATTCCCACAGCTACATGTCTGACGAGACCCGTATACCGTCACAGGACTTTACTGTAATATTCCCCGACTTATTCCCACAGCTACATGTCTGACGAGACCTGTATACCGTCACAGGACTTTACTGTAATATTCCCGACTTATTCCCACAGCTACATGTCTGACGAGACCCGTATACAGTCACAGGACTTTACTGTAATATTCCTGACTTATTCCCACAGCTACATGTCTGACGAGACCCGTATACCGTCACAGGACTTTACTGTAATATTCCCCGACTTATTCCCACAGCTACATGTCTGACGAGACCTGTATACCGTCACAGGACTTTACTGTAATATTCCCGACTTATTCCCACAGCTACATGTCTGACGAGACCCGTATACAGTCACAGGACTTTACTGTAATATTCCCCGACTTATTCCCACAGCTACATGTCTGATGAGACCCGTATACCGTCACAGGACTTTACTGTAATATTCCTGACTTATTCCCACAGCTACATGTCTGACAAGACTTATTCCCACAGCTACATGTCTGACGAGACCTGTATACCGTCACAGGACTTTACTGTAATATTCCTGACTTATTCCCACAGCTACATGTCTGACAAGACTTATTCCCACAGCTACATGTCTGACGAGACCTGTATACCGTCACAGGACTTTACTGTAATATTCCCGACTTATTCCCACAGCTACATGTCTGACGAGACCTGTATACAGTCACATGACTTTACTGTAATATTCCCCGACTTATTCCCACAGCTACATGTCTGACAAGACTTATTCCCACAGCTAAATGTCTGACGAGTCCCGTATATAGTCACAGGACTTTACTGTAATATTCCCGACTTATTCCCACAGCTACATGCCTGACGAGACTTATTCCCACAGCTACATGTCTGACGAGACCCGTATACCGTCACAGGACTTTGGTGTTGACTTACAGCTCAGCGGCCTCTTTGTTGAGTGGAGACTTGCTGTCAATTTTGTAGAAGACTCGTCGAGCATACAACAGAACCTGCCATATATGGTTTACGTTCCTCCTGAAAAAAATACACTGAAATGTTTAAATCAATTTCCATAAGATTGCTACAGAGTAGCCAAGTGTAGGCGCCACTATTGGCAGTACAAAAAGAATCAAACAAATGTTATCTATATTATAAATAGGAATTATGGACGAAACAGGAATATCACACCTGTATTAAACACCTAGGTCAGATAGGAATAATGTTGTGAAGTCACACCAGTCACATCTATGTCAGGTATAAATCGTCTTGTGATGTCATCAGTCACACCTTAGGTCAGATAGGAATAATGTTGTGAAGTCACACCAGTCACATTTGTGTCAGGTATAAATCATCTTGTGATGTCATACAAGTCACACCAGTCACAACTGTGTCAGGTATAAATCACCTTGTGATGTCATCAGTCACACCTGTGTCAGGTATAAATCATATTGTGATGTCACATCTGTGTCAGGTGTAAATCATCTTGTGATGTCACACCAGTCACACATGTGTCAGGTATAAATCATCTTGTGATGTCACACCAGTCACACCTGTGTCAGGTATAAATCACCTTGTGATGTCACACCTGTGTCAGGTATAAATCATATTGTGATGCCACATCAGTCACACCTGTGTCAAGTATAAATCACCTGGTGATGTCACACCTGTGTCAGGTATAAATCATATTGTGATGTCACACCAGTCACACCTGTGTCAGGTATAAACCATATTGTGATGTCACACCTGTGTCAGGTATAAATCATATTGTGATGTCATATCAGTCACACCTGTGTCAGGTATAAACCATATTGTGATGTCACATCAGTCACACCTGTGTCAGGTATAAACCATATTGTGATGTCACACCTGTGTCAGGTATAAATCATATTGTGATGTCACACCTGTTTCAGCTATAAATATACCCACCTCCATTTCTGGAATGCACGCTTGACATCTAGTTGTCCAGTTAAGGGGTCAACTAGAGGATGAAAGACCGGTAGGTCAAAGACTAGACTCTGAAACACCAATATTACATGTTATGGTCACAAATTTATGGCAATCAATCTGTTTTTTTAAGTTTAAAGAAAATATTTCATAGCTGAACACCATTTTATATTACCGTAAATATTCTAGTATAGTGCGCACTCGTGTATAGTGCGCAGGTATGTTTTTGAGGTTCATTTTTCAAAAGAAAAAAAAAAGAGAAAAAAAATTTAATATTAAACTGCACGGTAGCAATTCATTTTTTTCAGTTTAAATAAAACTTTTTATAGCTGAACACCATTTTATATAACCGTAAATATTTGAGTATTCGAGTATAGTGTGCACTTGTGTATAGTGCGCAGGTTTGTTTTTGAGGTTCATTTTTCAAAAAAAAAAAAATCTTTTCAAAAACTTTTTATTGTTAAACTGTTAAAATGAAAATAAAAAAAAAAATTAATGTTAAACTGCACGGTAGCTGAATTCTACAGCATAACACCGGGAAAGGAATCTGTAGGTAGCCACCAAACACTAAAGCCAATTTCTACATGCTATCAAAACATGACGATAAACGAACACCAATATCATATACTTACAGGACAGTCCCCATTAGGGAAGTTGTCTGGAATAATAACGGTGAACTTGAAGGCTCCCTCCTGGTACAGCCCTTGTCTTATAAACAGTACTCCGTACCACACTGTTAACAAAACAACGATGTGAAATCAGACCATGCTCAGAGATAAGCCCACCTCTGGCAGATGTTACTATACCAATCACAGTATAGATTACCAGGGCTTTTTCTCACTGGTTTGGGAAAGGGTTGTTTTGTCTCATTTTGGTAAGAAAATTGGTGAATTGGGAAAGATTTTTCAGGAGTAAACTGCAAATTTTAGGAATTCGGCTTAAATATGAAATAATTTCAATCGGGAATGGGGCCCATTAATAGCCCCAAAAATCTCCCAGAAAAAGCCCCTGATTACTATATACCGGGGGTACACTGTAGCTATTCAATGTCACATGGCTAATACTTCACGATTGTCAAAATCAGAATTTTTTTCGCAGGTTTTTAATTTCATCCAAACATGTCTTGTAACTATAAGACAGTCAACACTTCTACATTGTATATGTTTCAGTGTGTATATAAATTTTTGCTTGGTACTAATTTTCATACTATATTTTATGAGGGAGAATAGAGCGGAATTAAATACCCCGAAAAAATATCAACAACTATACATCTGTTGTCTTAGTAATCTAGATCTGTCTTAGGCAGATGCCTAAAATTTAGATTGTGATAAAACTCCAAAGGCACGGTAGCATATAAGTAACAGCAAATATCTAAATAATCAAAATCTAAATTTTACATATTCATATGATACAAACCAAGCTTACAAAATACTTCTGCTATGTTCCAGCTGAATCACATTCATATATATCCTGTAATGTGACTATGGTTCCAAAGCACCCACGGAAATTCTGACAGTAACTCCTCTATGGTCCTGCACAGTTAAGTACAGCGAGGCTGCTATACTTACCCAGAGAACTCAATGGTCCTTTATTACTCACCAAGGGAAGACATTGCTGAGGGAATCACATAACAGCCTGGCGTTTTCTGCTGCATCAGCAACTTACTGGAAGGAGAAAATTTGACTTCATACATTTGAATCAATGATTTTTCCAAAAAGCCTACTTTTCTGTAATTCTTTATAAGACATAATTATGGAAAAATAACACAATATTTCTGATATTATGACATTAAACAGATTACAAGGTATCTCTCGTTGCAACAGTTTCATATTGTTTAATTTTCCTATCAGGCCACACTTAAAAATATCTTGGTTTGCTGTAACCTGACAAGGGAGTCTTACGTATGGGTAGGTAGATAGGGCTGAAATTTTTTTTATTCAGTTCTGAAAACAGATTTTCAACCTTTAATAGGAAAGCAAACCAGAATATGGAAATCATTATTTAGTTTTGTGTTCTTAAACAAAAGAACACACACCAACCTTATTTGGGTTTAAATTAGGAGACATAGTTTCAAACCTGCACAGCAACTTCTGGACATAAATATCTAGAATGGTCAAATCATTAAAAAACAATGTTTTTTTCTCAAAACAAAATTTTTTGAGTTGGCACATTTTTTCTGGGTCGGGCAGGTTACACCAAACCAACTATATTTTTATTTTGGCCACATCTACCTCTAATATACTTTATATTATATATGTACACGACAGTTTAGTGAGTTGGAATCAGACCAGAAGGGTGACTAAAGCTGGGAGGGACTTTGACTGGTACTGTATACACACATTCTACCAGGAGGGTGACTCTAGCTGGGAGGGACTTTGACTGGTACTGTATACACAATACTCTACCAGGAGGACGACTCTAGCTAGAGGGACTTTGACTGGTACTGTATACACAATACTCTACCAGGAGGGCGACTCTAGCTAGAGGGACCGTGACTGGTACTGTATACACAATACTCTACCAGGAGGGCGACTCTAGCTAGAGGGACCGTGACTGGTACTGTATACACAATACTCTACCAGGAGGGCGACTCTAGCTAGAGGGACCGTGACTGGTACTGTATACACAATACTCGAACAGAAGGACGACTCTAGCTGGGAGGGACTTTGACTGGTACTGTATACACAATACTCTACCAGGAGGGCGACTCTAGCTAGAGGGACCGTGACTGGTACTGTATACACAATACTCTACCAGGAGGGCGACTCTAGCTGGAAGGGACCGTGACTGGTACTGTATACACAATACTCTACCAGGAGGGCGACTCTAGCTGGGAGGGACTTTGACTGGTACTGTATACACACATTCTATCAGGAGGGCGACTCTAGCTAGAGGGACCGTGACTGGTACTGTATACACAATACTCTAACAGAAGGACGACTCTAGCTAGAGGGACTTTGACTGGTACTGTATACACAATACTTTAACAGGGGGACGACTCTAGCTGGGAGGGACCGTGACTGGTACTGTATACACACATTCTACCAGGGGGACGACTCTAGCTAGAGGGACTTTGACTGGTACTGTATACACAATACTTTAACAGGAGGGCGACTCTAGCTGGGAGGGACTTTGACTGGTACTGTATACACAATACTCTACCAGGAGGACGACTCTAGCTGGGAGGGACTTTGACTGGTACTGTATACACACATTCTACCAGGAGGGCGACTCTAGCTGGGAGGGACTATGACTGGTACTGTATACACACATTCTACCAGGAGGGTGACTCTAGCTGGGAGGGACTTTGACTGGTACTGTATACACAATACTTTAACAGGGGGACGACTAGCTGGGAGGGACTTTGACTGGTACTGTTTACACAATACTCTACTGGGAGGGACTTTGACTGGTACTGTATACACAATACTCTAACAGAAGGTCAACTCTAGCTGGGAGGGACTTTGACTGGTACTGTATACACAATACTTTAACAGGGGGACGACTAGCTGGGAGGGACTTTGACTGGTACTGTTTACACAATACTCTACTGGGAGGGACTTTGACTGGTACTGTATACACAATACTCTAACAGAAGGACGACTCTAGCTGGGAGGGACTTTGACTGGTACTGTATACACAATACTCTACCAGGGGGACGACTCTAGCTGGAAGGGACTTTGACTGGTACTGTATACACACATTCTACCAGGAGGGCGACTCTAGCTGGGAGGGACTTTGACTGGTACTGTATACACAATACTTTAACAGGGGGACGACTAGCTGGGAGGGACTTTGACTGGTACTGTTTACACAATACTCTACCAGGAGGGCGACTCTAGCTGGTAGGGACTTTGACTGGTACTGTATACACACATTCTACCAGGAGGGCGACTCTAGCTGGGAGGGACTTTGACTGGTACTGTATACACAATACTTTAACAGGGGGACGACTAGCTGGGAGGGACTTTGACTGGTACTGTTTACACAATACTCTACCAGGAGGGCGACTCTAGCTGGGAGGGACTTTGACTGGTACTGTATACACAATACTTTAACAGGGGGACGACTAGCTGGGAGGGACTTTGACTGGTACTGTTTACACAATACTCTACCAGGAGGGCGACTCTAGCTAGAGGGACTTTGACTGGTACTGTATACACAATACTCTACTGGGAGGGACTTTGACTGGTACTGTATACACAATACTCTAACAGAAGGACGACTCTAGCTGGGAGGGACTTTGACTGGTACTGTATACACAATACTCTAACAGAAGGACGACTCTAGCTGGGAGGGACTATGACTGGTACTGTATACTCACTATTCTGCCATAAGGGAGTACTCCAGCATGAATGGTCCATAGCTGTTGGTGTTTGCCTTGACAATGGAGCCGTGCTGTTTGGGGCGGGCTGCCATGGCGGCCTGAGTCTGTGTATCGGGGATGGACGGAAGCTGTTTTCTGGCCTCCTTACTGGATTCTTTTACCATTGGTCTGGTGGGGGTACTCGATGTCGCCTGTCGTTATAAATGTTACGTAAGGTAAAACAACATTAACAATTTACCATTGGTCTGGTGGGGGTACTCAATGTCGCCTGTCAATATAATGTTACGCAAGGTAAAACAACATTAACAATTTACCATTGGTCTGGTGGGGGTACTCGATGTCGCCTGTCGTTATAAATGTTACGCAAGGTAAAACAACATTGACAATTTACCATTGGTCTGATAGGGGTACTCGATGTCGCCTGTCGTTATAAATGTTACATAAGGTAAAACAACATTAACAATTTACCATTGGTCTGGTGGAGGTACTCGATGTCGCCTGTCGTTATAAATGTTACGCAAGGTAAAACAACATTAACAATTTACCATTGGTCTGGTGGGGGTACTCGATGTCGCCTGTCGTTATAAATGTTACATAAGGTAAAACAACATTAACAATTTACCATTGGTCTGGTGGGGGTACTCGATGTCGCCTGTCATTGTAAATGTTACATAAGGTAAAACAACATTAACAATTTACCATTGGTCTGGTGGGGGTACTCGATGTCGCCTGTCGTTATAAATGTTACATAAGGTAAAACAACATTAACAATTTACCATTGGTCTGGTGGGGGTACTCGATGTCGCCTGTCAATATAATGTTACGTAAGGTAAAACAACATTAACAATCAACATGTACAACAAAAGCATTCATGGAATTTTACAAAAGGATGGAATTTATGCTAAATTCCCAATTGCTATTCAGCCACAAAAATTTCTTCCAAGTTCCAAGCATATCATTTTATGATGTACAACAAAAGTACTTAATTTGACACATTAAATTTAAGCACAAAATTAAACCAAATTAAAACTGATTAGGGGAATGATGAATTATTTTTTTGGCATCAACAATGATTGCCATAAAAATCAATGTAAATAAACTACAGCTAGTGCAATCACAAGTAAGCAGAATGCTTCTGGTGCAAAAACCGCTAAAATAAGATTACCGCTAAAATATGTCCGTTTACAGTATGTGGTATTTATAGAACAAAGGCTAAAGAAAAATTCACAGAAGTGACCCCCACGCATTTAGTTTACCTATCAAAATCGCAAAATTAAACCCAATGGAATATTGATGGCATATTTTTCCATGTGAACAACAATTTCAATTGGTAACCAATGATCTTATAAATAATAAAGAGAGCTATCTGTCTGCTTATCACGATAAAGTTGATCAAGGTCATTTATATATATATAGATGCTTTGAAGAATACCATTTCATTACAAAAATGGTAGCAAGCCAAGTGTGTAGGATATTCATTAATTTGTGTAGTCCTATATCCCAGCATACTAACATATAATGGCCCAACATCACGGCTCTAATTCTCTTGCATTGCTTATTCATAAAAAAAAAGATATAAAAACATATTGACTTCAGTGACCTTGAAAGTAGGTCAAGGTCATTCATTTGAACACGCCTGTTAGTCAATCACACAAGCATGCTGTTGGTCATATATATGCAACTTGTTCTTGAGAAGAAGATGGTTATGGATGGGTGAAGACTTTAACATACAATATTAATTCAAGTTCAAGTTCAAGTTTTATTTTATTTGAGTGTCACATGTCAATACAATACTTGATTAAAAAATGTACATAAGAACAATAAAATACATATTGACATCCAGCCATTATTGGCTTATGAGACACTAATTACGATTAAAAGCTATTAAAAGCTATCAATTATGCTGTCCGTTATTGTTAAATTATACAATGATTAAAATATATAGATTATCAATGTCACATACTTATTTTTTTTGGAGTTCAGAGACTAACACTAGTCTGTAATAGTTATGGTATTATCAGGCTAATTAATTGATCCCTGTGAACGTGGAAGGTCAAGGTCATCTGCTGGAGAAATTTTTAACCCCTTCATCCCAGCATGCTAAGTGTGTATACTGGCACAATAGATATCATGACCCCAGGCTGTGACAAGTGAATAATGAATAAGGGAAAAGTTAATGCAAAACAAACGCTACACGACATTATATAATAAATTAGCCATTTTTGGTTTGTCTTGTCATTTGTACAGAAAGCCACCTGAGTACTACAGGTAACTAAAGTGTTTGATACGGTTCAGTTCAATAACACATTACCAGTATCTATTACCTGGCCTGTACAGGTATAACGAGATTCTGTCAGAGCCATCAATCTTATCGGTGTCTCGTTCTAATTACACATACCTCTCACCTAACAGGAATAACTACAGTCCCCTCCTACACCATTTCTCATTATCATACCTTAGACAAGCTTTAAGCTATAAAAGTTCGGAGTGAATGACAAAAATCATCACAAAAACAATAATATATATGATGCCTGTATGTAACAGACCTTCATCAGTCCCACAATACCACAACTCCCTGCCTAATATATATGAAAACCTGTCCAATATATGACAACTTTGGTCTCTCCAGATCGATACACGACAAGTTAAATGTAATTTTAGAATCATGGCATTCTCCATCCATCAGTCTGGTCTATGTACATGTCCCCCCAGACATTGTCCTCCCAGACACTGTCAGTTAATTACTGTTGTGATACTTCCTGCTGAACGTGTCTAGTATAACTCCATTGATCACGTCTCTCTCTCTCAAGTCCAATCTCTCTCTGTTACTTCCCGTCACTCCAGTCAACCTCCTAGCCACCCACCCTCTACCCATGCACTATATACATTGACTGTGTGATCACAGGGGTTTGATTTCAACTCCATAGTGCCACACCCCTGTGACTATCTAAAACATATTATTTGCCCAGCCCTTGCCCAACAACACCAGTCAACCTCCTAGTTGCCCAATCTCTTACCTATGCTAAACAGTGACTTCATGATCACAGGGGCTTGATTCCGACTCCACAGTGCCACATCATGTCCAGACCCATCCAAACAACCCCAGTCAACCTCCTAGTCACCCACCCCACAACCCATGCACTATACGGTGACTGTTATCACAGGGGCTTGATTAAATAATTGTTGAATGAATATTTATTACACCGAAGTCTGAGTTATATTACTATGCCCTGAGTTCAAAGGGGGTTTAACCAAACCCATTGTCTTGAATCCATCACAAATTAATTTTCATTCTGACAACAGGTCCAATTAAGAAATAAGCCCAACCCACCACCCTATCATCTCAGTGTACTGGCGATGGTCCCCTATACTCAGATTCCAACCCTGGTCCATAGTGCGACACCCCTATGACTATTTAAAACCTATTTTTCGGCATAGCCGTATAATATTCTTTAGGTTCTGGATATGACGCGACAGGTGGCGTTACTGGTCAAGATGAAGTATGTGATTGGTCAATGTAGTGGTAAATGCAAAATGCAGATATGCAGTTGAAAATGAAACAAAATTGAGATTGAATGCAAGATAAATAAGTACTGGCTGTATCTTTTCAAATGACACATTAATATAATTATATTCCTGATTCTTATTATCACCAAAAATGATTCAAACTGATATAATTTTGTTGTCCGTTAACCCATTAGTTCGTTAATTCATTTCACCAGCAGTTTTACATTATAACCATCAGCAATAAAACTATGCCATTTATCTTTTTTAAAGATATTTCTTGTTTGTCCAGACCTAGCCCAAACCAGTCATCCTCTATCACACTATTATGTCTACATACATATGTATGTAGCAGTGTTTCCACACGATATATAATACAGGTCAGGTTGATCTCCTTAAAGCTTCAGTTCAGAGGATCAAGCTTCATACATCAACACAAAAGCTCATATATATAAAGTCTAACATCAATCATTATGTTACATCAATCATAATTCTCAAGCAGATTTACAACCAGCTTCAATGACAATATCAGCAGCCATCAGATACAAGAGCCTTCCTAACCCTGACTTTGAGCCAGAAGTTATGATTATATAGCCACATGCAATCGACTTACTGCAGGATAAATATGATGATGGAATACAATCCACTATAACTCGATTTCTCCAACCATTAACAATTATGGACCTTTTATGAGGTCAATTGGGTGTTCCCTCAGTCAATATTTGATTCTACCAGGTTAATATAACACATTATTGACCGAAGCAAAGGTCCTGATTTTTTCATATTAGATATGAAACTTGCAGGTTGGCATTACATTGGAGCTTTGTAACATCATGTAACATCACATTAGCATGATGTATCTGAGAATAAAAATTAAACATCCAAATATTGGCCTCCATCTGCATGTGACCATATTTTAGCCAATGAGAATTTATGAAAGTCTGCATGCGACCATATTTTAGCCAATGAGAATTTATGAAAGTCGAAACATATCTAATCAATATTGTATTCTCAATCTTTTCCTCTAAATCCATGGTGTCTCATGACACAACTAAATTCCCACAAAGAAAGAATGTCTATGATGTCATATGTATACGTCAGTCATGATAATGAGGATGACTTACCTGAGCACTCTGTGACATAACAGCTGGAAGGTGTCCCTCATGTACTACATAGTCGACACGTACACCAGATGGTCGGACACTACATCATCACACCTGTAAAAGTAACACAAGGTCATGAGCCGTAAGAATGATTGTCATGGCTATCAGTAATCTGATACAGCATTAACTTGTATAAACTCGTATATATGCAGTAACAATGTCCCTGGTACTGGGTACTTTATATTCAACAGTTAAACCTGACTTTACCAACCACTGTCTTTAACAATATCCTGTATCATCCGACTATTTCTACCTGATTCGTGACATGCTCCAATGTCATCGTCGATACTGACTATACGGACACACTGTCTTATCCGACACAATGACTCGGTTCCTGTACAGTGTTGGTTAAGTCAGGTTTTACTGTAATTGTGAATACTGTCTTTACCGACACACTGTCATATCCGACACATTGACCCCATACCATACTGTGTAGGTAAAGTCAGGTTTCACTATAATTGCCAATACTGACTATATCGACACACTGACTCAGTCTCAGCCTATGAAGTGTCGGTTATAAGTCATGATCAGGTTTCACTGTAATTGCTGATACTGACTTTACCGACACACTGACTCAGTCCAATACAGTGTCGGTTAAGTCAGGTTTCACTGTAATTACCTTCAGAGTGGCAGTCGAAGCTATTATAGCTAAAAGTATATAATTCACTATTGAAGAACAGTGAAACTCGACTCTACTGACGACTGACTTTAACAAAATCCTGCAGCTGTAACATTCGACCATATATTATATATCCACCAGAACGATGTCATGCTCCATTGTCATCGCCGACACTTCCTTAACTGACACACTGTCATATCCAACACACTGACACAGTACCACAGTGTCGGTTAAGTCAGGTTTCACTGTATTATATCTAACATTGCATTAAAACAAACTTGACTTACTACAGTAGTAAACTTTATAATGAAGACAAGTATAAAACAAAATCCTTATATATAATACACAGATCATGAGATCACACAGTGAAATACTTCACGTCAGTTTCTCTGTAGTACATTTCCTCCTCTTCAGAGTGAGCATTTCACCATTATATACATTTAATTGGGGAGTCCCCAGGAAAAACATAAGACTTATAGAAGTGACAGGCCAATTAGCACTGCCACATGTCCATGTTAGGTGTTGATGTCGAAGTATCATAATCCCACCCGCTACAAAGTCATGGCACAGGACTTAAAACTCCTCATGAAATAATTGATTGACTAAAAAGTCATGGTATACGTATAGGACTTAAATTTCTCCCAACTCAATGTTAACCCATCGACTACAAAGCCATGGCACAGACTTAAAACTCCTCTCAACCTGTCGGCTACAAAGTTATGGTACATGGACTTTAAAACTACTCACGAAATAATTGATCGACTACAAAGTCATGGGCTCATGGCACAAAACTTAAACTCCTCACAACTCAACCCATCGGCTACAAAGTCATGTTACGGGACTTAAAAACTCCTCACTAAATTATCAATTGACTAAAAAGTCATGGTATGGTACTTAAAACTCCTCAGGAAATAATTTATTGACTACAAAGTCATGGCACGAGACTTAAACTCCTCACAACTCAACCCATCAACTACACAGTCATGTTACGGGACTTAAAAACTCCTCACTATTTTAATCTATCAACAAAGTCATTGTACGGTACTGAAACTACACACGAATCCATCACTTACAAAGTCACGGCACGAGGCTAATATACTCCGATCCTGATGAATCAATCCGTCAGCTGTGAAGTCATAGTATGTTACTGAAACTCTTCACGAATTTATCCATCGATTACAAAGTCTTGGTACGTACGAGACTTATACTACTGCTGAATCAATCCGTCTGTTGCTGGTATATTTGTTACTGAAACTCTTCACGAATAAATCCATCGATTACAAAGCAATATGGTGCAGGATTTAAGATTTAACACTCCTGACTAACAAATCAGTCCAATTTAAATTCCTCTCTTTATACGTATACCATCCATCCATTTAATCTCAATCCATAGATGTTAAGGTTTGCCAAGCATAACATTAACTCACAATGTCAGTATAGAAGATAGGAATTTATATGACATCAAACCTTGTATACATACATGTACAACACTATCACAATATCTATACAATATTGGAATAAAGACCCTCAAATCTTATATACAAAACCTTCTTTCATTTTTCTAGCATTAAATGAACACTTGCAGTTCAACACAAACATAAACATATGTTTAAGTCACACGCACCGTGAAGCGTATTTTTCTCTTTTGATAAATTTCGTCAGTATTCGTTCTCTTTTGATAAATTTTTCGGTAATTCTAAGTTCAAAACAACATTATAGTTTCCTATTGGGCAAAATCACTTAACCGCCCCAGGTGGGAAGGTATAGTATTGTACAATACAAACAGAAGTAATTTTCACCTGTGATCATGGATTTAAAGCATTTATAGATAATACACCTCAACCAGTTCCAACAAAGACCATAGATAATCTCTTGTCTACACTGGCTCCCTAGAAGTGTGTCAACACAGAGCCATTTATATACCTCTATATACGATATATATCATTCACTATGTAATTACCTAAACCAATTTAATTCTATACTATAGGTAAGCGTGAAATATTTATTGCTATTTTCAGATTTTTGAATACCACAGGTACTTCTGATCAAACATTTTTCCCCCCTGTCAATCTTCATTATTTGATCACAAATATTTACCAATGTCAATCATTATGTAACTAGTAAGCGCAATCACTTATTGTGCAGTCCCCTAGTGGTATCCATCACTAAATATGTATACTTATATATATAAGTATAACCAGTTCTAAAATTCAAGATACTTTAAGATATAAAATCTCATTACCAAATCAATTCCTTTTATCATTATAGTAAAATGAGATATTTTTAGGACCTGATTTGAATTTCAATAAGTAGTCTAAACAGATTTGATGTCCAACAATTAAATCCAAAATAAGTAAAATCAGAAAAAAATCCAAATATTTCTAACACTCAAAATTCTCATTTATTCAAAGACCTATAAAAATTATAAATACCAAATGGGAGGGGTATGGGGTGTATATGTATAGATGTACTTAGATTTTCTGACTACTCCTTTTTTGCAAAATTTGACTTCAACCCATGAATCTTCTGGTTTAATATGATGGCTCTAGGCCCTTATATATATGATTAGTTATTGAGACGTTGTTTAAAGGACAACAAACTATCTACTTATCGATATATATAACATAGTGTCCCAAAGGATTTGAATACAGCTAAAAGCCCAAATTTTTGTAAAGAAATGCCCAGCTGAAATTTTAATATATACAAGCTCGCCCTGGCCCCTCGCTTGAAATCAGACATACCTCAAAGAGAGTCTCATTTCACTTGACAGGAGCAGGTTTAGCTAGAGACATGAAGCAAAGTTTTCCCTGATAAAAGCTTGAGTCATATGACCTTGAGCTCCGAGATTTAAAGGGAGCTTTTCCTCCGTGGAAGTTAGTAGAAGATAACACCTACAAGCAATACGTTTTATATTACTTCCTTTCTTTTCAGTTTTCAACCTAAAAACCAACTACAATTACAATTTAACCCTTAATCTTCCTTGTCAAAAGTTTTTACAGTCTTCAACACTGTGAATTTCACAGGACCATTTTGTGATGAATTATATTATCATTATTACGTATACTACGATAATAGAAATGAAGATTTAATGCATGCTGGGATATGGCCAGTTCTGACACCGTCTAATATAATGCATGTCTTTTACAGTCCAACAATTACATACATAGGATTACCATAAATATGTCATTTTTATGTAACCACGTGTACTGTAACATAAAACCACATTTGTTGTTTAGTAGCATAGGTATACTTATATATATATATATACACACACACAGAATCATATAACATATCATTATACAGACAAAAGTATTGTTGTACTGTTACTGTATATGGTCAGACACACAGGGCTATATATATACAGGGTTAGAAAATTAAAGTAGTTAAAAGCACTGTAATCTGCACAGTCTATACTTTTGTACAGTACATTGAAATTCTATAATTAGAAGAAAAAATATGCCTTACCTTAAATTTAGTGTAAAAGTTTCACCATTAATCCAGTATCTAAATATGAATTCAATAGGATTTTTTTCAGTCTGATCGATCAATACAACAGTAGTTCTCTAGATCTGTCTGCATAAAGCTTTCAGATATCACACAATACATACACTGTTGTGTCTGCATGGTTGTCTCCCCTTACACAACACATTATGTAATAAATGACCAGACAATGGTTCTCAATATTTATACATTAACATCCCTATAAAAGCACAGTCAACACGTTTAGAACGTTTGGTCAGTCCTGGTCACTCTAGTTAGGCCCTATTGTCCAAGTGACATTTCGTCCAGTCTGTAATGAGCCCGAGGACATCTGTGTCGGATGGCCACTTTATCACGAAGTCAATCATTTGTCGATCAACTCAACCATCAAGTATATTAACATCAAACGCCTGTTTGTTAACAGGTAAGAATTCAAACTTCAAAGCCTTCTTCACCAGGCGCATATATATCTACATGTATACCTGTACACCATCCTCCTCCACTTTCGTAGGTGAAATAATTATAGCACTTATTCACAGCTACATATGTAAATGTTTGTAATAAAACAACTTAAAATAAATACTGGGTAACACAGAACCATACCGAAATTTTAAAACGGACGTTGGATCTCCCACCTCCCGTATATTTAAATAAATACATAAGTCTTTTTAATACTTACAGCTGCTGGGATAAAGTACCTCAATTTCTAAGAAAACTTCTAACAAATGTTCAAATTTTTAAATATACTCCCGATCGTTTCCCAAATGGTCAAGACCCTTGGCCTTCTATCTATAATTTGCTTCTACATTCCAGGTTTGCTATCCTCCTGACGATCTGAGTACAGCAGCGATCTGTATACTACAGTAGCTGGGTAGGTTTACTGGTATAGGTTACATTACTCATGTAAACAGTAAACTTATATATACCTACCTGTACCCGAGTGACCTGACCGATATATGATACACACTATTTACATTTGAAGACATCCCCTCATCGTATGAATCGACATATATCCATCACTACAGTAATTATGTATATCATGTCATTTTAACTAAATCAAAATAAAAACATTTTCTTAAATTACTATATGTAGACATTGTAGACATATCACAACCAGTCATGGTTTGAAAACAAGATCAAGAATTGTCACACATAAATCAGTAACCAGTAAAGTATTTGCCCCTCCTCCCCCCTCCCCCCCCCCCCCCCCCCCCCCTGCTTTTTTTGCCAAACTGCCAGGAATATAGGTACGCATTCATAACTAAGCCCCCTAGCCCAACGTCCTATTTTTCCCAAAAAAATTTCAGTAACAATCATATCATTTTTTATTTTCATTCTTATTCAACAGTTGAAGAGTCACTTGAGGGAAAGAAAATTGGAGTAAAATTAAAATATGAAGTTGTCTTTTTGTGTTCATATGTTTTTTAAATTTTCATTTAGTTTTTAAACCAAGAACAAATTGTAAGTACATTGTTAATCACTTGTTCTGTGATCTCGTCAGGAGCATAAACAACCCTTGAGGTGACAGAGTAGCATACTTACAATTACTTATCATGTCTACTTAGACACGGGAATCGGTAGGAAGAGACCTTTTAGTGTACACAGGTGTCCGTTAGGATAATAGACTGTAAGATCACCACACAGGAGTCACACCGCATAAATGTGCATAATGTGGCACAAATCAATCCATCATGTCTTCAACTACATGCTTAAATTTCATGATCACCACGTGGTCAAGGAGGTCACCCCTATACTATTTCAAGTCCGATCTGGGAATCAAACCCTGGACGCCTAGGTGTAAGGCAATTAGTGTGTAATTACCACTGTGCCACACAAACATTGTTACCATTCAATGAAAGGTCATGATCACTATATTATATATTATATAGGCCTGACAATAGCGGTTTGGTTTATTTAGTTTATTTTGTTTCACGTCCTATTAACAGCCAGTGTCATTTAAGGACGCGCCAGGTTTTGGAGGTGGAGGAAAGCCGGAGTACCCGGAGAACAACCACCAACCTACAGTCAGTACCTGGCAACTGCCCCATGTAGGTTTCAAACTCGCAACCCAGAGGTGTAGGGCTACTGATAAAGTGTTGGGACACCTTAACCACTCGGCCACCACTGCCCTAATAGTGGGAATTTTTCATTATTGCAATCACACTTTTTACTATTGGGGAAAAACCCTATACTGTAATCAAATATATTAGTCCAGTTTGAATTATTTAATTTACCAGACCTTAAATGATGATGATGTGAAAACACCAACCTGGTAAACACCAACAAAATTATGTAGCGACATGCGTACGCTATATTGATGGACGCACACATTTGACCTGGGACTTGCTGATTTTGTTTGGAACTCCTTGATTTTGAAAAACAGAGGAACTCACTGGTCCAAAATCCTACAAATAATACTGCTAGTTGTGATTGGTTACCTATTGAGACAATACTATTGTGATATTATTTCAATACTATTGAGCAACGTTTTAAAACAGGTTCTTAACCTATCATAGCTATATATATATATAAGAGACAAAATGCACACATGATCCTGAGAGCAAACCTGATTACAGCACTTGATACTATGTATATTTATGGAACAATGTATCAGGGTATGATTGTGATAGTGGCTGGATTTGCTCATTGAAATCATCATAAGTTTAGAGTAGTTTCATCAGTATTGAAATTTGTATGGGGTAGTATAGAGCCAACGCCATTGTAGCTTGTTGGTGGACCAATATAGGTCCTTCACCTTTCGCCTAGATACCCAAAGGTTATATGCTATTGAAACTTTTGATGATTTTATTCAGCATACTATCAGCAATTCTATTAACAGCCAGGGTCACTTAAGGATGTGCCAGGTTTTGGAGGTGGAGGAAAGACGGAGTACCCGGAGAAAAACCACCGACCTATGGTCAGTACCTGGCAACTGCCCCACGTAGGTTTCAAACTCGCAACCAAGAGGTGGAGGGTTAGTGATAAAGTGTCGGGACACCTTAACCACTCGGCCACCGCCGCCCCCTCCACAGTTGAGGACCGATTCTGATATATTATTGCCTGACCTAAGGATTTTGCTATATAGCATCATATACCACAAGAGCCTGCATGGCGTATACTCATGTGTCAGTCGCAGGGCCTATATATTGCCTGAAATTTTACAAGCCCAAATACAAATTTCACTAGCCCAATCGGACATGTGACTCTCTGTGATTTCCAATACGATGAACCACACACACGGAACCTAATCAGATCAATTATAAACATAGAAATAAAATGTAATGATCAGTAATTAGTGATTTATTGTGAAGAGAGTGATTGATGAGACATGTAATAAATCAATAAATAATATTTAATGTATAATGTATGATGTCAATACTATACACACAAACATAACAGATCAACAATATAAGTAGAGTATTATATTAGCAGGGGTTAATCTAGGATTTTGGGAAAACTACCCATTATGAAATTTAGGGGAAATTAAGGGCTGCAGTGTCTTGCTTGGATTATTCTTCAAACTTCAACATTTCATAGCTATTTCATAATTCTACAATTCTTACATATTTCATCAAAATTTGGAGGATTTCCCCTGTTTTGGAGAATTTTCCCAATTGTTTTAAAGGATTTTTCTTGATGGAAAATTTCAGTAGTAAAATCAGTCCAGATTAACTTCCGATTAGATAATACTAAATACAAGCACACTTTTTACTGTTTTACCTGGCTAAACTTAGTATATAGTCATCTTCGATTGGCGCCACAAATGCCAATATTATAAATATGGTTTCTGTTGAAAACTGTTATAAGTAGTACTAAAAAATTGATTTAACTATTATGCATAAACTTCCCACAAGAATTAACGGTATGTTTTGTCAATGAAATCATCGTGAAGTGATTGAGATCCTTGTGATTTTAGTTAACAGCCGTTTGTCTAAATTAAGTCATGTCTTCTCTAGATCTTCAAACAGGATGTAGAAAAATATACAACCATGTTCGGACAATTATAAGCACTCAACTGCAATTTGTTTAGTATGTATCCACCTCCCAATAGCTTCAGTACAATGCACCACACTAGAGGACTTCAAGGCACACACATATGTAATATAAGGAAAAAATGTAGCAGCCAGACCGGGGTTCGAACCCGGGACCCTCCAAACTCTAGACGGACACTCTACCACTGAGCTACCTGGTCGCCGATGATCGACCCAGTCCAGTTCCGCTACACATATATACAATGTATATACAGACCTTGAAGACCTTGTAAACAAACATGATGTCAAAATACCCTTTTATCCTTTTAACTACTAAAAAAAAACTTTTTAACTCTTTTTAGCACCACTCTGCACCCCTACTACACCCCATCCGTAATTGTCAACTCTGACAGAGTGGTTGCGTTATAAGAAGAGGAAACAATTACGATACAAGGTGTGAAATTATCCCAAATTATGGTACACACACTCGCCACACCATCACATGCACAAGTACAGGTGTCTGTGATTTCAGTAGTTCTAATAGTGTCAATGAAAACTGCTTTTGAGTAGACACTTTATGAATTCCTTGCTCATCAAAACATTAAAATGTTCCGAATATATGGTTTTACAGATTGTACTTCCGTCAACGATATACAGGAGACCGGTTAACTTCTCAGAATTTATATTCAGATTTGACAAATGTATTCCTGTGCAAGGCCATGGGTTCACAGGTGTTTGAAATTTTGGCAGTGAAGATAAATATATACATATATAAAGGGTCACACATTTGTTCTTTATATGAAATCTCATAATTTCAAACGCCTGTGTAGGGTTCCAAAACCCAGCTGCTGATCATGACACCTGTTCAAAAATCGTGCGGAACTGAACTGCTGAACAGACGATCGAAGGTTTACTTGCAGATCGAGTGATACGATTTCAGTTTGAATATAGACATTCACAGTAAATATCAAGTGACAAAATCAACAATATATTCATTATTTTAAGTTGTATCAACTTTATATGCTTACCTGCGCTAGATTTTCGCACAACTGAACACACTGACAAATTTTCAGGTACAGCTTTTCTTGACTTCCGGATATTCCGGATATATTAATATGCAAAACGTTCGCAAAATAATATCCGGAAAATATTTGCATACCTGCCTGTTTCGCGTCGTCGAGATGTTTGGTTCTGAAATATTTCATACTTTTCATTTTGAATTATTGGGTTCGGATACCTTGACTAATATTTTAATTTGTGTGAAATTTTTTTTTTTTTTTTTTCAAATATATACTTGATAATTTAGCAAGTCCTGGTTGATGGCAATGACAAGGCAAATACCGTGATATAAATTAACCCAAGAGACAGTCACAATTAGTATTTAAGCAATTTATATATCAATTAAACTTTTCCATAAATATGAACTGAAAACAAGGCTTTTACAGCATTTTTCATAAACAGATGAAATCAGGGAAGTACATGAACAAATGAATGTCACAAAAAAATATATAAAATATTATAATTGTTTTAAGAGTGTGTATACTTTTTTCGGCATAGCCGTCTAATATTCTTTTGGCCCGGATATGACGCGACAGGTGGCGTTACTGGTCAAGATGAAGTATGTGATTGGTCAATGTAGCGGTCAATGCAAAATGCAGATATGCAGTTAAAAACGAAACAAAGTTAAGATTGAATGCAAGCTGAATAAGTGGATGTATCTTTTCAAATGACACATTAATACAATTATATTCCTGATTCAAATGCAGTCCTATTATTACCAAAAATGATTCAAACTGATATAATTTTGTTATTCGTGCTAAAACGCTTTAGTTCATTGATTTATTTCACTATCAGTTTTACATTATAACCATCAGCATTAAAACTATGCCGTTTATCTTTTTTAAAGATATTTCTTGTTATTTAATCACTTAACTGATAGGTTGCGACCATGTTTACTTCCGTTTTTTCTACTAAAATATCCATGATTACATGAAATCTCTGCGATCCATTGATCATCTAAATAAAAAAAAAAAAAAAAAAAAAAATTTGAAACTCTTTTGGCGCAACTGTGCACCCCACTACGTCCCCGTCCCCATAATTGTCAACACTGACAAAGGGGTTGCTCTATATAAGTACAAGAAGACCACAGAAGTCTGGCTAATTGGGATGTTTTCTTTACTACTCGGAGATTGGTGCGACATTTTCTAATTTCCATTTGGTAGCTTTCCTCTCAGTAATAGAATTTTCGAAAATTTTACATAATGGTCTCTTTCGATATTATTAGGAGATGAAGATTTTCTGGACCCACTTCATTTTTCTGTACGACAGCTTCTGCTAACTCTTCATTTATCTCGGTGTTGGTGAGGTGATTTACCAAAAACTCTATGAGCTGCAATTTAGATATAGAAGATGAATATCTTTTTATTTTGAGATGCAGGAAATATCATAATCCAAGAGTAAAATACATAAAACCATATTACTGGCGAAATCCTTCCATGTATAAACTTATACAGTTACTGAGTGTTGATAATATCAGTGATTTTCAATCGTAAACTATCTGCGGCTAATAAGGCATGATCGACATAATTTTAAACATGTATATTTGTATTTCAATAAAATTTATGTAATATTCACCATGAGTTATTGGCATTTAGAACATGTTGGTTAAAATCATAACGGATGATGTAACCTCCAGGTTATGCTTTTGTTTTTCCCCATTAACTGTGATCAATGTTTACTCCATATGTACTCCATCCAGGTCAAGTGGCCTAAATTTGTGGTAGAAATAGTTCATTGGTATGTTTGTTTAATTGCATTGATAATGATTTAACACATTTGTTCCAGCCAAATTGTCCTTTATGTTGTCACTGGTATCTTGTAAATCCACTGTAAATTTCCTCCTTGTCCGTCCACTCGGTTTTTCCGCACTTTTCTCATCCATGCTTCAAGGGATGTTGGTGAAAGATGGTATGTAATTTCAGTATGAGCAACTACAGATCAAGTTCGAGTTTCAATGTTCCTGGGTCAAGGTCAAGGTCACTTTCTATTTTTAACAGGAGCCAGTAGGGGACATTCTCCGAATGCTTGATTACAAAGCAGTTGTGCGATGTTACTATTGAAGTTTATGTCAAATTAAGAACAAAATTATTTTTTTCACCGATTCTTTCTTTTGATCTATTGTGGACTAGATCTACAATTGTCGTCCCAGTAAACTCATTGCTTTCATCTTGACATAAAGGAATAATGTTGCTATTTCGGTTGTAACTTAGGTAAGTAAGTATACATGGGTTGTACTGTAGGAGAATCGGTTGTCAGTGGGGATCGCCATCGTCGGATAATCTATCGTTGATTTACAGGAGTCTGTATCAGGTAAGTATTTATGGGAAAATAGTAAAAGTATGGGCTTATATTTTTTCTATAAATCCTTACTAGATGCAGTCCCCTGTGGTTGATTGCACCACGCAATGTTACATTGAAGTGTAGTGCAATGAACCGTGGGAATTCGACGAAGGGGGATTGCTTACCTATTGTGGAATCACTTTTATAATGTTGGGAGGAAAGTCTAAAGATTTTTTTCAGATTGTGCAAACTTATCTATGCATGAATTCCAGCAAAAAAAGTCTTGTTTTTTTCATGTCCTAGGCACGAATAATTTGTTTTTGGCAAAAAATTTGGAATTAATATTCAAATTTTGCATCTAATCCAAAGACCATTAGTGTTAAAGAAAATAGCAAGATCAGTACAGTACTTTATACAGGGACTTCAGTTCATATAGGATAATCGAAATAAAACCGACAGATACATGTATCGGCACTCAAAATATTCATGACTCCTCGTCTTTTAAATTATTGTGCATTCTGCTGTCTAAGACCTAAAGTTGGAATCGGCACAGAATTGTAGTGATGATCAATAGTGGTCTCTGAAAGCAGGAATTTGATATACATAAAGGAAAAGAACACAAAATATGTTGATGAAAGTCTGATTTTATATATTGTTGCCTGCAAGACTTTACTAAACATTTATTTAGTCATATATATATACATACTGTTACAACAGTTTATACATGTACATACATCCAAATCTTATAATAATAGCTGTTAGAAAACGACAATGAAACACAAGTATGAGTAATGAAGTAATACATACAGTAAATACTATATTTCTGTATTTGTACGAGATAAATTGTATACACTGCATTTCATTTTCAATTTCTTTTTATTGTGTGTCTTTTTCATAACTGTCGGAGTATAAACAAAGATTTTTTTTATCGGATAAATGAAAGTGACCTGTGGAAATTGTCTCCCTTTCCTTACAATAAAAGAAGTAGTAAAAATATTTTTTAATTGAATCCAGCAACATTGACCTCAAAAGTTCAATATCATGTTTTAATTGAATAAGACTGAAAAAAAAACCAAAAAATCTTTACCTCTTTTCCATTTTGGCGAAATTTGTTTCAATTCACCAAATATAAAATTATGCAAAACTTGTAATTGTAAGAAGAGGTTGTGTAAAGATTTTAACACATTTGACCCCTGTGACCTTATAAAATTAGGTCAATGTCATTCACTTCAATAAACTAGGTATCGCTTCATTCCAGCACCAATCAGCCATTTTGTTTTTCAATAAAGTCTCAAAATTTAATACACACAACTAGAGACCAAGTTTAACCTTCATGTATATGTGAAACTGGAGATAGATCCACGGAAATGAATTATGCGAAATAAAGTCAACAACCTTTAATTGTCAAAATTAAAATTGGCTGCCTGTGGGTCATTTTGCTTTCTGATCATTCTCAAAATTGAGCATGCACGACTTGGATACCGGACCAAGGGGAATTTTTAACCTACCTATGACTTTGAGAAAGTTTTTTTTACAGATGGACGCACAATTTTCCACAGGAGGAGGAAAATTTGAACAGCCAGCCATCTGATGGTGGACTAATTAGTATAAGATGATGGGCTAAAAATACACACAAACAAAATCTAGGTGAAAACTAGTTTACTATGACAATATATATTAATATTACACAATGCAACATTGTCAATGAGGTACAAAATAAATTCAGGACTTCAAAACAGAATGGGATATGTTCAATGCTTAATGTAGGTATCAATTTGCAGTTTCCTTAATGACAATATGGACGAGAAAATTTGAAAATGAATAGACTTGATAAACACATTAAAAGCAAAGTGAGATGGGAGTCACATAGATAAAACCCCATCCCTCATCTATGAAGCAACTCTCACCAGGTCATGAGTTCACCAAATATGCAATACACATACTTTTTATCTGGAAAGCAGTCAAGAGTAAGCTTTTGACCTTTGACGATGACTGCCGAAATCTACTTAGGTGTAGAATTTGATCTTGCCAAGTTATGACATGAATATGACTCAAATCTATCCAGGGGTTATCTTGTAAAAAATATCTTTATTTTAGAAGTGGTCAAGTGTGACCTTTGACCTGTAACTTTGGCCGATGACCACCAAAACCAAATCAGGTGTAGAATTTGATGGTGTGATTATCATTTTATGGTATAGATCACTCCAAGGGTTAGTGAGATAAGATATCTTGTACACAAGATGAACAGACAAGGTGATTACTATAGCAACTCCAACTCCTCCCCTCCCTGCTTATCTAATGTGTAGGTGGGTATGATAACTATGGCATCTGCAGTGAAGAGCTTGATCTGACATGTTCTATCATCATGATACAGATTTTTAGCTGCTGCAGTATTGCAGTATAGATCTGAGTAAAATAAATACATTATAATCCACAGATATATCTTTGACATTCTACGGCCGAGTCCTAGGTCCACAAGATTTATCTAAGAAGTTCTAAAGCTGATAGGTCCCAGGTCCATAACGATATCAGATATAGGTCTGAAGACTTATCCAAGATATCCTATAGCTACAGCTGATAGAGTCCCAGGTCCGTGATACCAGCCATAGATCTGAAGATTTATCTGTGATATCCTACAGTGGACAGAGTCCCAGGTCCGTGACACCAGCCATAGATCTGAAGATTTAACTGTGAAGTTCTAAAGCTGATAGAGTCCCAGGTCCACAACATTATCTGCTATAGGTCTGAATATAGCGATGAATACAATATAATCCATGTCACCTGAAATAAAACAATTAATTAATTTTTAGGAATACTCCTTAATTGATCACATAAAAACTATTTCATCCGATTGTGGGCATGGGTGGTTAAAAAGTTGAAAATTCAAAAAGTACTTTTGAAAAATAATAAACAGCAATACAATACTGCATGAGGTTAACAATAAAAAAAGGATAAAGACATTATATGTTTCAATATCAACTTTGAGTTGGATGTAGAAGAGCAATAAAGGAATTAAATAGCATCATATAGCTGTTTCATCCTTCTAGGGCTTGTCAGTAAGGCTAAAGGCTTAATAAAGTATTATACATATCAGATATACCTATATAGCTATGGCATAGGAGGCGATAGAGGAAACACTTGATTTAATACAATATTATACGAGTCACAACTTACTAAAAATGTGGAAAATGAGGTCATCAGGCCTTCCTTTAGTATCTCCATAGGTCCACCATAATCTTCATCATCAACTTTTTGGAAACTTCCGTAATATAGATAAATAACTCCACAGTTTATTGCAAAAAATCTGTAAATAAAAAAAAGATTATCAACTAATGATCACAATAAGCATATACAGTGAAACCTGTCTAGTCTGACACCTGACTTTTCCGACATCCAGTCAAATCCGACACTCTACCATATTCATGTACATGCGATATCTATATTCCCATGGTATCTAAATGTACAATGTAATGTGACAGAAGAAGCTTCAAATATGTCACGTTTAAAGTAATTTGTAATTTATTTATAAATGTACTTTCCATGAAAATATGAACACTACATGTAATTGTAGAAATCCAAAATGTGGCAAACATGTAAATTGCAGTAGATATCTTGTTTTTGGACACAGTCACTGCATTTATAGGGGGCCGCTGTGGCCAAATGGTTAAGGTGTCCCGACCCTTTATCACTAGCCCTCCATCTCTGGGTTGCAAGTTCGAAACCCACGTGGGGAAGTTGCCTGGTACAGACCGTAGGTCGGTGGTTTTTCTCTTGATAATCCCACTTTCCTCCACTTCAAAAACCTGGCACGTCCATAAATGACCCTGGCTGTAATAGGATGTTAAATACCCCAATTTTTTTTTTTTTTTTTTTAAATGCATTTATAATTTACTTACATAACCAAGCCCAATAATCCCTTGAGTGGAAAGAGGCCCCATATAAGTCCTAGGATCATCCCAATAATTTGTCTCATCCAATAAATCACATCCAGGAACTCATCCTAAAACAAAATCCATAACAAAACACATATTATCTACATAAACAAAAGGAAATTAAACATGTACAGAAATTTAAACTAGAAAGATATTTTATAGTTTTCATTTAAACTATAAACATATTTTATAATACATAAGTTACAAATTCCTACCATCTTATATATGCTGTAGAATTCAGTTACCGCGCAGTTGAATTTTTTTTTTTAAATGAGTGCGCACTATACCCAAATATTTATGATATCTGTAATGGGAACGAGTAATTATGGACTAATATAACTAGATATGTTTGAACAATACAATGCCCATAAGTTGGCAAGGATTCTGATCATGATGTTTTTTTGGCCTTTTAAAAATCTGATATGGGCCGACCAACATCAGAACTATGTATGCTGGCATAATGAAAATGGGGGAAAAGATGATCGACCCACCCATGGGTTGGTACCTAAGCAAATGTTTTTAACTATTCATTTATATATTTTTAATTGTTTACAAGTATGTTGTTGCATTGAATTGCATATATATACTATATTCATTAGACTGGCTCTCTGTCTCTAGAATATTAAAATTATAAATAAAATTGACCTTTATGATTTTGGTCACTAGGATATGTCTGATTCTAAGTTTCAAACTAGGGGGAGATAATCTAGTATTAAAATTTAGAGGAGCAGTTCTAACAAAAAACTTATATTAGGGGCTGGTGGCATGGCCAGTCTATATATTCATATATATGTCCTTAATATTAATGTAGTGATACAGAAAGATTGTTTGTGAATTCTGAGAATTCATGTAAACACAGTGTAGTAGGCCTGCAGTACATATATTAAATTATTGATAAATGTGGACATGTATACAGATTTAGGAAAATGAATGTAGGTATGTGTGATTGTATGTATGAATGTGATATTATTACTTGTACAATATACTTGTATGTATGTATATATTGATGACACAATAAATAAAAAGAAGATTAAAAAAAATGTTTTCAACTAGGCCTGTTCAATATATACCGTCAAGAGGATAGAAAACTCAAATATATCAAATCATAGATATGTTTTAAATATCCGACCTTCGGCACAAATCGGATTTTAAAAGGCCAATACAACATCTGAAACCGGATTAACATGTGTACTGATAAGGGTAAATAATCTGTTATAATTCATTGTTCTGCATGCAGAATCTATGGTAAAGACTCTTTTTAAATAGTTCACTATATATATTGGGAACATCACACAATAGCAATGACAACAGTGGGTGTGTTAATAGAGAAATGTGCAACACTAGTGTATTCTGAACAACCTTGTCATTCCATGCGGCTTCTGCAACGAACGCTTTGGAAAATGTAGCCATCACACTGCCATTTGCAGTCGATCCATTCGGAATTTTGCTATCCACGTTCCGCTTTTTTGGAGAAGAAGACATGTTCAAATTGGTTATGAATTAGTACAGTCTTTATGTGTTAAAACATCATACGAATCGCGACTTCAGTTGAGTGAATTTCCACGTTGATATAATTTTTCCAAGCATCTATATAACTTAGATAACGTGAGACAAAATGTTTAGCATGCACCTGGAGCTCCTTTGATGTGACATCCAAATGAGTGAAACACTCCCGAGAAGCTCCGACTGGATGCAGGATATATTAAAAATAAGCACGGAAAATATATAGTTCCGGATTTGTTAGCCTTCTGTAACTTCACGGTTGCACAAATGATAATTCATAAACAGTCTTTATCGATTTAAGACGCTAGATAAAAGGTTTTTTGAATACAACATAGACACTCTAGCCCGAGTTTCCTTTAGCCCTAACACCATGTCCAGGACATTCTGGCGAGTTTGGCTATTGACCCAATGTTTCTTGAGATTCGACTTTTAAAAATCCCTTGATGACTCAACCAATGTTGAGGGTAGCGAGTTCCATATACATGTATTTACCATTTACTTGTAAAATTTTAAAAAGCATGGCTCTTGACAGTGGTCTTAATACGGTTTTTGTAGTTCTCTCGTCGAACATGTATTTTCAAATCTTTGCAGTACATGTACATGCATCAACCATGTCTCTTTTCCACCACAAACTTTATCACTGTCCTCCTATAGCGATGTACCGTCATCTCTATGAGTTGATGATTTGTATGTGTTCGTCATCCAAGAACATTTTGCTTGTATTCTGAAGAGTTTCTGACAGATCGTTATTATAGATCAGGAAGAGAACTGGACCGAGTACGCTGCCTTGGGGAACTCCACTTGTCACTTGCTATGGAAATTAGATTATCATAACAGAGGACGATTGATTTATAAAACGTATCAAATTCACGTTGTAATAGAGAAAATATATTTTCTGGAATCATTTTCTTCGGGTTGGTAATAATAACTACGACAGAATTTATGTAACACAACCAATATGATATCGCAGAGTGTGACTTTTCGATGACTACATTGTCACCTTCATCAGACTAAGGACCATGTGACATATGTAGTGTCCGAGATGGTAATAGACTCGACTGAATTTTTAGGATGTTTCGTTTCTACCATGATCGAATTGACACAATGTTCTAAAACAGTGTGACGAGATGGTAAAAATGAAAGAGAATAAAAAGTGTACAAGATGGTATGACGTACTGTAGTCGACATATAAAGTTTCGAAATTATATCAATTTAGATAAAACAAAGAAAAAATAGATAAATGTAACACTTAAACGACAAGAAATGAGAAGTGGCCAATCATGTTGGCACATTGGTGTACGTGTATGGATTGTAATTACCAGTACAATATCTACATGTACAGCGATTGGTCATCGGTTTCATAGAACTGAAATTGCATTACTAGTTTGCGCTATTTCTACATAAAATACAAACATTTGTTGTTTTTGTTTTGTTTTTGTTTTTGTTTGTTTGTTTGTTGTTTTTTTTTTTTTTTTTTTTTTTTTTGTGTTTCTTGTTTTGAAGTTAATACGTTGAAAAGTTCCTATACGTTATAGACAGAGATATACATTTTGATATTTTACATAATAATGCGTTTATTTCACAGAAGTTGTTGAAATAATCGTTTCGCTAGATGTAAAACTGAAAGACCTAGTTTTCATAATGATCACCACACGATTACATAATGAAATACCGGAAAACTCTCGAATTTCAAACATAAATTATTATTATATAAATGTCTGGTAAGATCCCAACTGGACTACGCTAGTCCTGTGTGGGCACCTCACTTACAAAAACACATTGACAAGATAGAAGGGGTTCAAAGAAGAGCAACCAAGTGTCTCCCGGGAATGAAGGAATTGACCTACAGCGAGAGGCTGGAAAAACTCAAACTACTAACTTTGGCATTCAGAAGAATTAGAGGAGATATGATAGAACTGTACAAAATAATAAGCGAAATATATGATAAAGAATGTTTTAATGGTATCATTTTATGGAAGGATGCTGCTGAACGCAACAGTACCAGAGGACATACCAAAAAAATATTCCCTAGACTATCCACAAATACGCTAAGAAAAAACTACTTTTCAAACAGAACAGTGTCAATCTGGAATGAATTGCCAGAACAGGTTATATCAGCATTAAATGTAATCTCCTTCAAAAACAAGCTAGACGATCACTGGAAAAACCAAGAACTTTTCTTTAATTACAAAGCATCAATTAAATCATAAACAATGTACAGTAGACCGGACAGAAGTAATATATCAATCTCATGTATTATTTGAGTCTGGTATAGAGGACTTTAAAAGTCCTGAACCAGAAATAAACTTATCTTATCTTATCTTATAAATAGTTTTTTGCTTCCATTCCTAATTTCTCTGACTTTATTGGGCTGTCTAATACTACTCGGAACAGAGTAATTTTCGGTGTTTCTCACATTGAATGTAGTTCGTTCACCAACTTAAATATTAGTTTAAATAAGGCGAGATTGAGCTATTATGAAGGTTACACATCGGAGTAAGTTATTTTATCTGCCTTCTGTCAAATAGCGGCTCAAGTTGAGTTTCTCGATATATAGAGTCTTTACTCGAAAAAAGAAGGCATACTGGTAATAATTCTTGCTTCTTCAAGCTGGACTTGTTCGAGCAACCACCCATACTTCCCATTCATATTCCAATACAGGCAACACAAACGCTTTTTAAATCCTTAATAGACTTTTTCTACTGTACAAAATAATCAACTTACATAGCACTGATATCATTTTATACATGATTTTGGAATTTCTGAAATATGAAGTGACAACCTTAATATTTTTAATATTTTATATCATCAAAAGAGGATAAAGAATACATCAAAGAAGGGTCGTAAGCAAATAAATGAGAAATACTGTTTACGTTATCAACGATATGATATATATATCAAAAACAAAAGTGGCCCTAACACACTTCCTTGCGGGACTCCAGTATTTCTGTATCCTGTACGGGTATGTTCATTTGAAAAAAAAAAAACTTCTTGTTGTGTGTCCGATGTATAACTTTTTATCCAATTAAGTTATTAACTTCTTATGCTATTTGCTTTGAGTGGGACCGTGGTGGCCGATCGCGAGTGGTCGACACTTTATCACTATATATAGCCCTCCATCTCTCCGGGTTGCGAGTTCTACACCCGCGTAGGTCGGATGTTTTTCTCTGGGTACTCCGGCTTTCCTCCACCTCCAAAACCAAGCACGTCCTTAAATGACTCTGGCTGTCAATAAGACGTTAAACAAAATAAAACAAATAAACCAAACTGCATTGAGTTTAAATATTTATAATTATTCCAAATCCTGTCAAACGCATTCGATATATCACAAAATATATCTTCCTTTAAGATAATTGCATTTTTTACGACATGTTTCTATCCATTGGTAATTTGTCTAATACTAAGCGCAAAATTGGCCTAATATTAAGCACAAAATATTTTCTTTTTCTTCAAGATAGCAGCATATATTATTAGATATTTCTATTAATTGGTAATTGGTATAACTTGAGCGTAGATTTGTTATTTCCGCTCCTCTGCGAAACACTCGGTAATGCAAATATATTATACTTGTATTTCAGTGTATTGTAGGATAGAGGAGTGAAAATTACAAGTTTTATTTTAATTAGATTGAGGAAAATGCTTGCATAAAACAATCACTTTCGGCATGCTTCGTTTGGCAATATCGATGTACAGTGTACAAACACAACGTACAATGGAAGCTACGTTCGTCCTTTCTGTGACGTCATCCCCAAGGCCGAACTCTTTCTATAATTGCTTTCTCTCTCTCTCTTTATCTTTTTTTTAACTTCCGGTTAGATTTTAGAAGAACATTGTCATTTGCTTCATTTGGGGACCATCTTTGAAATAATTGAGTATTGAAAACAATAAAGGGATTTAATTAAGTGCCGGCTATATACATTTATCACTAGTTGAAATTCCGTTCATCCGGAGTAGGAGATCTGCGCATGCGTGTCACTGTGTGTCATGCATTGGCTACATGTTCGAAAAGTCGGCAATACTTTAAATATATTTTGCAGCTTTTCACATTTTTTTCTTTATAATGTCCCATTAGCTATCAGTATATATTTGAACATCCATCCATCCATCCATCCATCCATCCATCATCCATCCATCCATCCATCCATCCATCCATCCATTGTAGTTGTAAAGCTTGTGCTCGTTACTTAATCATATTTGATAATATGAAATTGATGTCTGCTGAAATTCTTTGTTGATTTTTAATAATTTGTCTGTTAAAATACAATACGTTTAATATAACCGTTCGAAGAAATCGTTTGGCACAGCCATTTGTATTACATATTAATTTAGGGAAATTTCGGATATCTTTTATAACCTACATGGAAATTAGAATCTCCCGGCGTTAGAACACTAAAAAGTAGTTCACATTTATTTTAAAGTACAATGTAAAGTAATTATGAGTCTTTTATCGCCATATTTGATTGTGAATCATTATCAAAATACAACTTCTATTTTCAGAATAATAAAATTATGCATCATGAATAATTAACGAAAACAAATACGAACTACTTTATTCGGACTTGTATTTATGTCGATAGCTGTTGTTCGGTCAAAATGGCTGCCTGTAGCCGACGTGTACTATTCTTAAGCGTGATTCTGTCTTTTTGTGTTATTAATGGAGAAAAAGCTGCTGTCAATAAGAATAGGGATGACGTTGTATTGGAAAGGTTCAAACGTAAATCATTTGGTAAAGAAAACGGACAACCTGGTGTTCAAAGCCAAGTTGCATTTGCTGATGGTGGAGCGGTTCCGCTTCACGATGCTGTAAAACCGTTGATGGGGGCACGTCCACAGCAGGGTCTTCCGAAGATGGATATGGCTATGAATAATAAACAACAACAAAACCAAATGCTAGGAGCACCTGCAGGAAAAGGAAAACTACCAAAACCTTTTAAGAAAGCATTTAAACTAGCAGAAACTACCGAATGCGGTGGAGACGTACTTTCCCACTGCAGCCGGAAATCCATGAAAAATAATTTTGCTATATTAGATTGTTTACAAAGAGATCCAAAGGTTAGTCAGTTTCTTTAAGCAGGCTTTCAATGTGTTTGATGTGGCTTTGTGTTGATTTACATGTATATTATGTGTTACCTGTAATCTGTTACCATATGTTATCATTTTTTTAGCAAATGTAATGATATTGATAGGTTGTGGAAAGCCACCAACTTAGGTGTAATACACAACCTTGCGTATTATACGACAATTGAGTATAGTTTTGTTACTTAGAATAGCCAAAATCACTCTTCAGTTAATTTTTATAATTGTTTAAGTTGCATTTGTTCTGTCTTGACACATCGACATACAAATGCAAAAAAAAAAAAAAAATAGGAATGTACCAAAAATTGATGCAATACTTCCGGTAGTGTACATCAAGTTTCAAGGTAGACAACACATAATTATTATATGGCTACACAAGCTAAATTTTCAAGGTATACGACAACAGTAAACAACACATTTTATCGTTATACACAAGTTGGTGGTTTTCTTCAACCCAATGATGTATACAAAATGTCATATATATATAATGTACAAGGCATCCATGGCCAGTAGGCCGATACCCTTGAGGGTATGTTTTTGACTCCCAAAATTGAGATCTGATCTTGGGTTTGAAGGGACTTGTCTATTTGACATATGTTTTGACTCTTCAGATTTCTCAGAAATAGTGATTTGACTTCTGAAAATGATAAAAGTCAAGGGTCAACTGGATGCCCTGATGTAACAGTTTCGGTATAGTGATTGCATTGTATAATGGATAATTTACCCCTGGGTTACATAAATGTGGGTTACTGTAGTATGGTCAGTGTAATTAGTGTAAGCAGACTATGTTGTAGTAAAACAGGTTAAGGGATAACCACTGCACCAACTTGCACATTAAAGCTTTGTTACTAAAAAAAGTCAAAACCACTTTAAACTTAAATTTTAAAAATGGTCCTGATCACCCAAGGCATATTTTAATATGTAGTCATGAAACATCATACACATGCAAAAATGAAATCATTTGCACCTTGAATTAGGAAGTACCAATAATTTATGCAATACTTCTAGTAGAGTATAACATCAAGTTTCTTTAAATAACAGGTGTTAAAATTAATATGCAAGTTTGTGTATATATACATGTGATATATGCACGTTGGCAGATTTTGCCAACCTGGTAAAGTGAATCCAACTTAAATTATATATTCTACTTTTAAGAAAAAAATATTAAAATGAATATGATTTTATGATTACTGATCAAGCAATTAAAGCCCTTGTGAACCAAAAGTTGTATACAAATGTATCCATTATATAATTATGATTGTTAATTTCAGTGTCTGGTATTGTTATAATAAAATTTTGTCTGCAAGTTTGCAAGTGATGAGATTAGATAATTATGAGATTATAATTATGTCTTGGTAATTATACTAATTATGACAGGTTGTAAAAAGTCTTGACTTTCTGAGACAGTGTCGGATTATAAGCCATAACATATAGTCCCACATTACAGAGACAAAATTATTTCATTTCAAAATATTTTATTCAATCAAGCATTTGAATTAATTTACATAAAATATTTCATAATAGAGATAGATTTTAGATATAAAGTGGATTGGACAACAGGCTAAGCCTATACAGGTCCTTTCCGTACTTCCGTTATAAATATTATAAATAATTTTAGTGGTATAGTTGTATTTCTAATTAATCAACGATTTAGTAAAATGGAATGCTTATTACCAATTAATGGAGGAAAAGAAAGATCATAGTTAAGAGGAAAGTTTTGCTTATACATTGTAATAGAGAAGATAATTTATTGAAGAGAAAGTATAACAGAGAAGAGAAAAGGTCAATAATAAATATATATATATATAAATAAATAAGTAAAAAATGAATAATAGATTAAATAGTAAATAATAGAGATGCTGAAAAAAACAAAACAACAGAGAGAGAGATGAAAAAGAAAGAAAGACAAAATTATCTATAAATCATGATAAATTGAGGCATTTTCTGAAACGCACGCACATAATAAACAGTTCTTAAATAAAAAACTATAAATAGTTGCATCATTCATTTATGCATGATTATTTTTTAAAGGCATATTGCGATGTTTCTTCAGTAGAGCATCACCCACATGGAACATCAAACTCTCCAATTTGTTAACAACAGAAGCTGTGTTTTAATTTGTCTCTGTATCATTCTGATTTGTGTTACTTTTTTAGGTTGCTGAAGAAATCAGCTCGGCATGTCAACATGTAAGTTAACTGTTGGTATAAACACATGTTAAATAACAGCAACTTTATCAACCTTGAAGACAGCTTAATGTAAATATTTACAAACATCAAGTTTTATGTAAAACCTTTTGCAGAATTATTGCTTTACAGTTTAGATAATCATTGTTACCGTATACGTATCTTCAAGCGAAACAAGTTTAATAATTCTGTGATTACCACTTTGCAGAAAAATCAATAACTGTCAATGTCATGGCATTAATATTGTTAAAGACATCTTTTTAAAAAGCAACTTTCCGTGCTATAATGCAGTCTAATTGCCTGATGGAACTATAGATTATGATGATAATTAATTGTTGTTATGTTTAATTGCAGTTTATTTGGGAGTACAAAAAGAATTTGACCAAAGATGACAGATTTGAATATGCTGCAGATGAAGTCTGTATGAAAGAGCTGAAGGAGGTAAGATTATCGCGATAACTAGTTCTTGACGTAACAGGTCTAGTTTGATATCTATATGTTGTTTAGATTCTGGTGTGCTGGTCGACAGTACTGAAAAGGAAGAGTATGGATGGGCTCTGTATCCATAAACTAAATCATCTTTGATTTTCAAATGAATTTAATTCATCTTCTGACAAAGAGCTCACTTAGTAAAGCTATAGATCAGTTGAGTTATGCAGGCTTATTGGGCCTCTTGTTTTGCGAAAATCTGCCAATATGTCTCATACTTCAAAAGACTGTGGATAATCAATCCCGTTATAGCTAAAGTTAGAAAATTGGCCACACATATGATACATAAAAATTGTATTATATACACGGTATATATATTGTAAAATCTAGATTTTTTTCATCATCGCAAGAACATTTCTAAGCTACCTGACCTCTGCCATATTTGTGAACACTTCTAAATGTTTTAACTATCAATTGATCTGTTACAGATTCCCGAATGTGGAAAGTTGGAAAAGGGAAGAGGACAGATCATTCCGTGTCTGGTAGAAAACATTGAAAATATTACAGATAAAAACTGTAGAACGTACCTCAACAAGATGGCGAGGATCGTCTTCAGTGACTACCGTATGGTCTACGGCTTTATCGATGAATGCACCGATGACATCAATACACACAAATGTGGACGATTGACATTTGATGTCAATGAGGTACAATTTCTGTTGGCTCTTAATTTACGCTTTCTTTGAATAGAATTAATAAAAGATTATCGAGAAAAAAAAACATATTTCACAGAGTGGGATTATTGTGTTAGAATCGTTTGATTAAACCCACAAGTGAAACACAATTTTTATTGATCGAGTAAATATGTGACAATTTCCCAAAATAGTCAGGAAAAATTACTGACTTTACCTGCTGTCTGATTTGTGGTTTAGTGCACATGTGTGATGAAAAAGAAAAGTGTCATTTATCACAGTAAAAGATTATCTACTTTTTTAAGTTGGAAAATCTTCAAGCGACTATAATTGTGTCTATAAAAATCAATGTTGGAAAATATTATCATTCGTAATATTTTTTTTTTTTATATATATACAACTAAGACTTTCCCTTGATTACGAGAACTAAAAATGTCTGCATCCATTTTTTTTGTTAATACATAAAATAACAATTTCGTAGATCCTACAAGAATGCATATGTTATTACTCATAAACAGAACGCTGCATAAACTCGTCACTTGTACCGGCATAACTCCATTCAGCTTTCTCAATGTAGCATTGTTCACATAGACACATCAACTGGGGTAAAGAGTGGATTAAAATCCTATAAACATATATATTTATTGAATTTTTTTATGTTATAGGATTGTATATTGTCATATCTTAAACTCATTTCGCTATCTTTAAGAAATGACTATGAAATCTACGGTTATAGTCACTTTAAATAATTCTGTCATTGAAAATAGTTAATTTATGTTTGTCGGGGAGCTTGAGACACCCCACTGAATTAAAGTGGGTTTTTTTTGTCCTGTTTTTACATTAATTTTGGCTACCTGGGTACATAAAACACCAAAGCTAAGTTTACATCAAAATGTGAATGGCATTTGAATATGTAAAATAATGAAGATTTCATTTCACAGGCTGTTCACTCACAAGGAAAAACACTGCACTGCTTGGCCAAGAAGATCAGTCAGCTGAAGCCTACATGTAAGAAACAGTTGTTGAGAGTGGCAGAGCTTCAAGCCGATGATTATCATCTTGATCGACCTCTGTATTATGCCTGTCGCCTTGACCGAGAGAGATTCTGTGAAAGCACTGTGGCTGGACAGGGAAGAGTTTATGAATGTCTGTTCAAGCACAAGTTTGATGCTGAAATGTCAGATGAGGTAAGGACTGTTTCAGACAAAAGACAGGTGGGGGGGGGGAGGTGTTAGGAGGCATTAGGAGGCATAAGCTAGCTAAATAATATAGCCTCAGTTTGTTTGTCTGGATTCCATGAGGTCTGTCTATGCCAGGGATTCATTTAGGATTTGGGGGAAACTACCCTTTGTGGACGAAAGGGGAAAATCTGTTTTGAAATGGGGAAATTTGCCAAATACAGCTAATGGTTAATAAGGAAAACAAATCTGGAGGATGTTGGGATATTATTGCCAAAATGATGAGGGGGGAAATACAATATTTCAGTGAATTTAACAGAGGTCAGAGGTGAAAAATATGGAACAAAATCCTGAGTGAAACTACCCATAAACAGTATTGCAAATGCCTAGATCTGGATCTCTTTATGCATGATAGCAATGATTGCTGAAGGTGACCAATGTGACAAACTTACTAATGAACTGGTAAAATGGTTGTCACTACACAAATAAAATAAATCTTACTGGATGATAACACATGTTGTTTTAGGTGAAAGAGAAGTAAAATGGGAAAAAAAATTCTTCATGCAGATCTTTCTTACCAAAGGTGCTTGCTTGGGATTGCTTTTCAGATCCTAAGGTTAAAGGTCAAGGTCACTGTTACTAAAAATAGAAAATCTGTTTCCATGCAATAACTCCTGTAATCATCCAACATTCTGCACAGGTGATACATCCTCTTCCATGGAATTCTTGTTTGTCCGGAGGGGACATATGACACACTCTCACCTGAAGCAACGTAAGGCTCTGTATTGAGAAATAAATGTCAGTATATTAAAACTTCAGGTATTCATTATCTGTATTTACAGTGTCGAGACAAGCTGACAGTTAGACAGAGGTTGATAGCAGATGATGTGAAGGTGGAAAAATCATTCTACAGTGCCTGTCGATTAGACATCAAGACAAATGGCTGCTTCTCAGCTGGAAACTCTAACAACGATGATGATGCTAGACGTGCGTCTGTTCTTCTGTGTCTCGAAAGTGTCCATAAACGAGGTAAGTATCGCAGACAATCCAGATAGTCATTTTCAAATTTGTTCTAAGTTTTACTTGTAATGATTGAAAGTAAGATGGTCAACATCATGATACAATTGGTATTTTGAGATTGTAATAAAAATACGTGTGAGTGAACGAATAATGAATAAGATTATAATAAAAATATGTGTGAGTGAACTAAATATTTGTAATGGAAGGACATTTTTAGCTCGGCTCCCGAAGAGAAAGTGAGGTTATGCTATGACGTGTCCATTTGTCTGTCTGTACATCCAGAGTCAACTATCTTTAATATGTTAACAGATTTAGTCATCACCCCGGAGTGCCTTGCTGAGATGATGGACCTTCGTAAAACACTGATGGCTGATTACAAGATAAACCCGGAGATAGTGGCCTCTTGCCATGAAGAGATCACAGATATGTGTGATGGAGGCCTAACAAGAGGGGGCAAGACCATTCACTGTCTGATGGAACATGCCAGAAATCAACATAAAAAGAAAAGTCCCCAGTTGTCGCCTCCCTGTCTTAGAGCTGTAAGTGAGGCTTATTAAGCAATGAACAGCGGTTTTAATTTTGTTATTGTCGATATGGCAGCAAGATGTATGGTGGGCAAATGGCATGGGAACCCGTTACAGTGGTTTTAATGTTGTTATAGTCGATATGGCAGTAATATGTATGGTGGGTAAATGGCATGGGAACCTGTTAGGGTCCCTTGCTACATTTGCCCACCATACATCTTTCTGCCATATCGACTATAACAACATTAAAACCACTGTTCAATACTTATATTTACATTGTCTTACAATTTCCGTCAGCTTTGAAAAAAAACTGAAAAAAAAAAAATCCATCCTTTTTTAATGTCACATGACCCATTGGGTGTTATAGCCTGAGGCACTGGGTGTTATAGGCGTATGGTGGCAACTGCCTCTTAGCATTGTGTCAATGGGGAAATGTGGAGCAAATGTAAATATTATGATATGGAAGCAATCATATCACACTCTTAAGGAAGCATTTAATATACGTTCTAAAAGAAGATCCTACATACTGTACTGTAAAGTGGGTTATTTTAGCAAGTGTAACGTTAACCTTAAGTGTTTAATATCAAACCTTTTAGCAAATTTATTTTGATGCATACTGTACGGTGTGTTAGTTTAGCGAGTGTATAATTTAATGTTTTAACATCAAAATTCAAGGTTTAGTACATTTAATTTTAGTGATTGTCCAACCTAAAATTCTTCACTAGTGTAAGAGTTAAGTACCATATTTATGCTCAAGTAAGCCCCTTCCTTCCGTAGTGTAAAAGTTTAGTACCATATTTATCCTAAAGTAAGCCCTCTTTCCCTAGTGTAAAAGTTTAGTACCATATTTATGCTCAAGTAAGCCCCTTCCCCTAGTGTAAAAGTTTAGTACCATATTTATGCTCAAGTAAGCCCAGCTCACTAGTGTGAAAATTTAGAATTAAAGTTTGCAGAAAGCTTGAAGCCTCTTATTTTAGTCCAGAGTGTGAGTTTTTCCACATCCTGTTTTAATCTTGAAAGTGATATACTGAAAAAACTGTTGTAGTTGGAGAGCCTTGTTAAGGAGTCTGATGTTGGCAGTGACTTCCGTATGGACAGAAACCTCCAGAAATCCTGTCAGGATGTGGTCAACGTTGTATGTAAGGATGTTCCGGCCGGAGATGCTGAGTGAGTATATGATACAGTTGGATATACTGAAATAAAATTGATGAAAAAAAAACTGAAATAAAATTTCGAAAAAAAAACTGAAATAGAATTATGAAAAAAAAACTGAAATAAATTATGAAAAAATCTGAAATAGAATTATGAAAAAAACCAACTGAAATAGAATTATGAAAAATTATTATTTGGATGCAGGCAAACCAGATCAAATGAAAGTTGACAAGTTCATGTACCATTGTATTTGAGGGTTAGAATTTCAAAGAGCATTGTTTTGACTTTGTATCCCATTATATCTTTGAAGTCTGTTATTCAATATCTCATAATTGTTATCTTTCGGAAGATGCACAACTTTCCTGTTCCGGGGTGTTTCTAAATTTGCTTTCCTTCTTTATTTTCGATCTGTTCTTTTTGCTTCAATAAACAATTTGATAGGAAAGTTTAATTCTCTAGGCCCAATATAAGATGTGACTTTACCTTAGAGAAAGTGAAAGATTTAGGGGACGTTCATGTAACTTAAAGTAAATTGCCACTGTGAGTCACATGTACAGATGTCGTTAGGCTGTGATGATGTTCATTCTGTTTAAAGGGTAATCAACTGTTTGATGGACCACCTGGATTCTGAACATATGACTGATATCTGTGAAGAGAAGTTGATGCAGATACAGTACTTCATTGTGCGGGACTTCAGGTAAGCGGTCAGCATTCTGTAATGAAACTCAAATAGTCATGCATGACTGAGTTTGAGAGAAATCAATTTCAAAAGAGACAGATTGACACTTTTCTATACAAAATTATTGAAAGTCAGCAATCTCACAATTAATAGATTATTTGAGACAAAGACTCAAGCGACCTTTTCTTATCACTATTTGTCTGTCTTCGTATAGGTTGTCGGTCATCTGTCTGTAAACAATTCACATTTTTGACTTCTTCTGGAGCCAATTTCGATCACATAATCACTTCTATTGTCAAAGAACAACCAAAATTATATGCTGCATTTGACCTACGTTTGTATGATCCAAATCGAGCACACTATGTGTTGGTCTTGTTAGTAAGTAGGTAAACCTGATGCTGAAAACCAAATAGCTGTCTAAAATAAAAAGTGGAATTTGTGATAACAGAGTTACTTCCCCTTTTCCACAGATTGGATGCCACCTTGTACAAGCACTGTCACCAGGATGCTTATAAACTATGCCACGCCCCCAAAACCTGGATAGAGCAGGATTCAACCAATGTCGAGTTAGGTCCTATGGTTTTACCGTGCCTGTTCCGTCATATGAAGGATCACGACACTGATGCCAACTTGCAGGTATGATACGAATAGCGGAGTTAATAAAATCTTCAGCAATGACAAAAATCTTGTCAATGGTAGGAATGGTCAGTGTTCTTATTTTAATGTGATATTGTAAAGATAAGGTGGATATTGCTTCTACTGTTGTGTATTTCACATTATGACGAGATACAATTTACATCAGAAGAAATTTTAAAATCCATTAAAATGGTTATGCACAATTTAAACAAGGAATCCTATTAAAATGGAAAGTTAAAGGAAAAGTCTAAAGTTTGAGTGACATCCTTATGTCGACATTCATCTATATATCGATTATCACTATAGGTTTGAACAAAACAATGCATATTTGGTAATGACTGCTGGAATTTTAGATTTGTTTGAGAGTGACAAACTCAGCACTACACACTAAGATCAAACACTTTGATTTTATACCCTTGCCATGAAAGAGAGGGATGGGGTGTCATACAGTTATGCCCCCGCCATGAATTGTGGAGCATATAGTGTTACCCATGTCAATCCCGTCTTGTCCCGTCTCGTTCCGATGCAATGTAACTAGCTAATCTCAGGAACTGCTGAGGTTTCGGGGTGTCAAGTGCACGTGGCAGCAGGGGCATTTATATCTTTAGACATTTTTTAGTTTCAAGACAAATTTTCTGATTTTTCTGGTGGTCCAAAGTCTTACTAGAATACTTTATTTTTCAGGTTACTAGAGCTTGTAAGCACGAGATTCTCCGTGTGATGAGACACCGAGCAAGACGGGTTGAATTAGACACCGATATTGAAAGCAAATGTGTGACTGACCTCGGAAGATTCTGTTCTGATGATCAATCAGAAAACTATGAAAAGGGCGAGGTAAGAACGATTTATGGATGATATGGCATTGTCTGCCCTGTATAAAATTTATCGTCTGGATCTCGCCTACAGTACAACTTGTAACTTGTACGTATTAGAATTGTACATTTATGTATTCTGTTTTCAGGAGTTGGTTCACTAGATATAGAAGATCTTACATCTGTGATTGTGTGATAGATTTAGAATTTATTAAACAAGTTCAATAATTTGTGTTCATATATATATGTCATATACTGTATAATTATTGAATTATTGAGTTTTATGAATTCCATATGACGTGACACAAGTGTAAGATTCTGTTCATCACATAACTTTCATTTTAAAAAATATGTATTCAATAAAACTCCAATTAATTTCTAATATAAGACGAGATGATTCTACAGAAACAATCATGACAGGGTTATCACTGTAGAGAAATAATGTTGCATCTTTTTGCTTTTGTAATGTTATAGATTAATTATAATTATCGTGTCACAACATTATTACACACACATGCCTTACGATAATTATGACATGGTTGTATTACGTGACAGAACAGACAAGTTATGTAATGTAATAGAATTGTACATTGTGTATTGTGTTGTCAGGAGTTGGCATGCCTACAGGACAACTACGATGACTTGGAGGACGACTGTCAGGATATTGTTGGTAACATCACAGAGAACCAGGACACATACCTGGAGCTTGACAACCTTGTCATGAAGTCGTGTATGCCAATGATTAAAAAGTTCTGTAAGGAGGTCAGTGATAGAGTCGTAATGTGTTTCTCTTATCGATTCCCTACCGGTAAACTGGAGGTTCTATATGTGTCATGGGGCCGCGGTGGCCGAGTGGTTAAGGTGTACCGACACTTTATCACTAGCCCTCCACCACTGGGTTGCGAGTTCGAAACCTACGTGGGGCAGTTGCCAGGTACTGATCATAGGCCGATGGTTTTTCTCCGGGGACTCTGGCTTTCTTCCACCTCCAAAACCTGGCATGTCCTTAAATGACCCTGGCTGTTAATAGGACTTTAAACAAAAACAAACCATACCAAAATCTATTTGTGTCATCTGTCAACCTGTCCGAAACCTTTGATTGAAGGTTTTCAATTTCTTACCATTCACTAATTAATTATTGTTGTAGGAAGCTGTTATTTAACACAGAGGTTCTGTAAGGTTCTATTAGCATTAACATTACAGAGTGAACTTAAAAAACTATTTTTTCATTTTTTTTTTCTTCAAATAAGGTTTCATTTAAGTTTTGTAATGATTCGGCATTCACTCAAAATAATAATTGTATAAACCATTGAAAAATTTTTATCTTTAATAATCTTGTCTCTTTATCTGACATTCATTGTGTAGGGGACATGTATATTAGTTAGCAATACTCTGAAAATACCCTGAACTGAAATAAAAAAAACCTTCTTAATCATTTTTAGCAATTGATATACTTTAAGTCACCTGAGATGTATTTTGTCCCTCATCATCCACCGTCCCTTGTGTGTCGTCCATCATGCTTCCATAAACAATTTACATATTTAATACATATTTATTTTCAGGAGATTGAGGAGGATGCTGATGCTGAAGATGTGATGGACTGTCTTATAGAGAATAAACATGATCCGTCAATGGATGAAAAGTGTGCTGCAGGGGTTGAGCATCATCAGATTGTAAGTTTCCTGGGTAGTGGTACAGTTTATCAGAATACAATATATCTCAATTCCACTGGCTGGGGTGGTGAATTAAGGATATATGCTACCTTACTGTGACACAGAGACTTAAGGGTGTATGTTATCTTACTGTGACACAGAGAGTTAAGGATGTATGCTACCTTACTGTGTGACATGGAGACTTAAGGGTGTATGTTATCTTACTGTGGCACGGAGAGTTAAGGATGTATGCTACCTTATTATGACAATGAGACTTAAGGATGTATGCTACCTTTCTATGACATGGAGACTTAAGGATATATGCTACCTTTCTGTGACATGGAGACTTAAGGATGTATGCTACCTTTCTGTGACATGGAGACTTAAGGATGTATGCTACCTTTTTGTAACATGGAGACTTAAGGATATATGTTATCTTACTGTGACATAGAGATAAGGCTTTATGTTACCTTATTATGACACAGAGACTTGAGGATGTATGCTACCTTCCTGTGACACAGAGACTTGAGGATGTATGCTACCTTCCTGTGACATGGAGACTTAAGGATGTATGCTACCTTACTGTAACATGGTTGTTTCTAATATTAGTGTTATCTGTATTCTTTTTATAGATATCGTTACAAGATTTCCGGTTTAGTCACAAGTTCAAGGAGGCCTGTAAAGAAAATGTAATGATGTATTGTAAAGGAAGGAAAACAAAGTAGGTATCACAGTCAAAGTATTAAGATTTGAAATATTTATGTTACTTTATTACATTTTTATAAAGTTAAGATTTATTTCTATTATCTTAATGAGACCAGGGAGTAAGTCATCACGCTGTATGACTGAAAGTTAGTGATAAAGAATTACAAAGCATTATCAGTGAAGATTCAGTATTAATTATACTTGCAAAATTTGCAAAAACAACCAGCATATACTGACATGCAAACAGAATAGTTTCAATACAAATATGCTACATTGCTTTAACATGAAGACTTAAGGCTGTATGCTACCTTGTTTTAACATGAAGACTTAAGGCTGTATGCTACCTTGTTGTAACATGAAGACTTAAGGCTTTATGCTATCTAACTCATGATCAGTAAAGTAAGGGCAAAAAATGAATATGAATATCAATTGGCAATCGGTCCTGTATTTTCCCAAATTTTACCAAAATTTTCTATTTTAATTGATAAAGTATTTTAAATGTTTATTAGGAAAGAAGAACTGAATTAGTATCAATGTATAGCAAGAAAATATATAGAATTCATTGTCATAATTTGATTCTTAGGTTTGATGTGGTGTCATGCTTGAGTGAACACGTGAGAAATGACACGGTCATAGAGAAGAAACACCGGATTTCAAAAGTGTGTCGTAAACAGCTGCGATTTGAAGTTCTTCAGAGGGTAAGTATTCTATAACAACACAAAAAAGTGTATGCTTTACTTAACAAAGTGATTTTTTAGGACAGAATCGCATGTTCATTAGAAGTGCTCCTATTATGTTGAAAAGATCTCGGAAAGGATTAAAGAAAATTAACATATAGTAGAGCTTAATGATATCTGGAATCTTTACAAAGAGTACCATAGTAAAACGAAAACAAACCTTATTGATACGAGGGCTGATTGATATGTTGTGAGCCTCATATTAAAGGATTTGAATTTTGCCAGACATTACTTTCCAACATAATCCCGTTCAGTATCTATACACTTTTGCCAGCGGTCTTTAACAGCTTCAATGCTACATTTATGAATTCCCTTTTCTTGGCTGTTCAGAAACTCCCTTTCTTGGCTGTTCAGAAAGTCATCAACTGCATGTTAGAGTTAGGGTTAGGGTGCCTGAAATAGCTGTTTTCAGTTTTGGAAAAAGATGAAAGTCTGATGGAGCGAGATCAGGTGAATAAGGCGGATGCTCAATCAATTTAAAGCCACAATCATGAATGGCAGCCATGGCAATGACAGACTCTTTCACCCTAACCCTAACCCTAACTGATTTTGTCCATTTTGCAAAAGCCGCTTGTCTTGTTTACTTTAGAGTGCTACCTCGTCGATATAAACTAACCGAATAAGACCAGACCTTGGGTATACGGCCCTATAGAGACCAACCAACCAATTGTTTTCCCATAGACTTTAGTGTTAACGTTTTGGATTATTTCATTCAAATTCTTGAATTGAATATGACGATTATGGTTTATAACAAAAGTTTAGGGTCTGATATATAACACCTAATCAAAAAAAAAAGTTGGGTCCTTCAGCTCAAATTTTCTCCAGGGTAGCCATTTTGAAAATAGGTGAATTTTGCAGTAAAAATTCTCAAAAATCTTAAATGTTTACCTGTTTACTATTATTACGTGAACTTTTGGGAAAAAAACCAATCGGACTTGCGAAATTTATATCAACATTTCTTATTGATAGTTACCTATCAGGCTACATATCTATTTTCTCACTTCATAACATACTGGCCAATCAGTGGCTGCCAGACATTTTATCCTTGGCTCAACTTTCTATACACAGGGTCTGTTTCAAAAATATATTTTTTCAATTGGTTGGTTGTTCCCTATATAGTCAGAGAATAGTAGGACTTAAAAAGAACATCCTTGAGTACCTCCTTCAATACGAGGCTCACACCTTATCAATCAGCCCTCGTGTATACCGTGCTTACAACCACAGACAGAACAAGTTCCTAATCCTCAATGTGTTGTACATCCTAAGAAAATGTAATGACTGTGTTCAAAATTCAAAGGGCATGCACAGGATTGATTGGATGAATGTACTTTCAGGGAGAAAAAATTGACCTTGACCCCGAGCTTAAGAGAGCTTGTAGAGAGGAGTTGGAGGGAGTTTGTTCAGGTGTGGAACACGGCAACGCAAAGGTATGTTGATCTACTGTTCCAAAGGATTATGTTATTAACCAGCTTCATTACATAATCCAAATGTTTCTCTCTATACCTCTGCAACTTTGGGAATGTGTTAGGAATACATATTAGGTCAGAATTATAAACATCAGCAATCTGTAGGCTGTTATCTGAAATTCAGAGCCTTAGATACAGACATAGCATTCTTCAAGGAGAAAATCAGGTAATATGAGATTTAATTAAATTTTGTCATTTGGTACCAGTGGTGCTTTAAAGAGTGGTAATTTTGATGAAGCTTTATCATGAATTGGGTTAAAAAATTTTAGTAAGATTTTTCTGAAGGCAGCCTCTTTGAGTTACATCAGTGCTGCCATGCTGGCGTGCAAAGTCTTGATGATTTGATATTGAGGTTAGGAATTCAAAAACTTCGAAATTTATTGCTTGCTTGAAAAATCCTTCAAAAATTCAAAAAAAAATTTTGGAGTACAAAAAACTTTATATGATTTCAATGAATACAAAGAATGGTCTTTAAGTTGGATTTTCACAAATCCTTTTTCAGTCAGCATTCAAGGGGCTAATATCATCTTAATTGAAATCAAACTGGCTCAGTATACATTTTACATGTACTTGATACATAATAATTACTTTTTAGCATTTTAGTAGAAACCACTTGGCGTAGGTATAGAGTAAGTTGATGGGCTTGAGGTCCAGTTTGTGAAGCTGTTATTTCCCTATCAGTTTATTGATGGGTATCATGTACTTGCAAATTTTTTTATTTAACAGGTGCAAACTGTCCTGTGGTCATGTTTTGTCACAAAGTTTTTTTTTTTAATTCTGGGCGCAATACAAATTTGGGGGGTTGAAATATCAAGTTGAACAAGGACATTCATTTTGCACTAAGATATATCTTTTATTATGCATACTTTATTGTTTAAACAGGCAATTGAGTGTTTAAAGAACCACCCAAGGAAACTCGGTCCAGCATGTTCAAAACTAGTTTTTGTGAGAGAGGTAAGCAACGCCTTTTAAAACTTAAGTAATCAAGCATCAGCATATAATTATGTATTAAATCATTAGTTGAAATTCTGCTGAATTTTTCTGTGAAAAATCTTTTTAACAGTACCAAAATGTGGAAATATTTGTTATATAACTCAAATGTGAGTGTTTTACCTTGATTATTAGCTCACCTGCCCGAAGGGCAAGTGAGCTTATGCCGTGGCGCGGCGTCCGTCGTCCGTCCGTCGTCCGTCCGGCCGTCCGGCCGTCCGGCCGTCCGGCCGTCCGTCCGGCGTCAACTTTCCATTCAAGCAACTTCTTCTCAATAACCAAAAGGCCTAGAGACCTAATATTGGGCCTGTAGCATGCTGGGGTGAAGGGCTACCAAGTTTGTTCAAATGAATGACCTTGACCTTCATTCAAGGTCACAGGAGTCAAAAAGGCTAAAATCTTCAAACGACTTCTTCTCAACAACCAACAGTCCCAGGGAGTTGATATTGGGTCTGTAGCATGCTGGGGTAAAGGGCTACCAAGTTTGTTCAAATGAATGACCTTGACTTTCATTCAAGGTCACACGAGTCAAAAAGGCTAAAAAAAAATTAGACGACTTCTTCTAAATAGCCAAAAGACCCAGGGACTTGATATTGGGTCTGTAGCATGCTGGGGTGAAGGGCTACCAAGTTTGTTCAAATGAATGACCTTGACCTTCATTCAAGGTCACAGGAGTCAAAAAGGCTAAAATCTTTAAACGACTTCTTCTCAATAACCAAGAGTCCCAGGGACTTGATATTGGGTCTGTAGCATGCTGGGGTGAAGGGCTACCAAGTTTGTTCAAATGAATGACCTTGACTTTCATTCAAGGTCACAGGAGTCAAAAAGGCTAAAATCTTTAAACGACTTCTTCTCAATAACCAAGAGTCCCAGGGAGTTGATATTGGGTCTGTAGCATGCTCGGGTGAAGGGCTACCAAGTTTGTTCAAATGAATGACCTTGACGTTCATTCAAGGTCACAGGGGTCAAAAAGGCTAAAATCTTTAAACGACTTCTTCTCAATAACCAAGAGTCCCAGGGAGTTGATATTGGGTCTGTAGCATGCTGGGGTGAAGGGCTACCAAGTTTGTTCAAATGAATGACCTTGACCGTCATTCAAGGTCACAGGAGTCAAAAAGGCTAAAATCTTTAAACGACTTCTTCTCAATAACCAAGAGTCCCAGAGGCCTAATATTTGGCCTGTAGCATGCTGGGGTGAAGGGCTCCCAAGTTTGTTCAAATGAATGACCTTGACTTTCATTCAAGGTCACAGGAGTCAAAAAGGCTAAAATCTTTAAACGACTTCTTCTCAATAACCAAGAGTCTCAGGGAGTTGATATTGGGTCTGTAGCATGCTGCGGTAAAGGGCTACCAATTTTGTTCAAATGAATGACCTTGACCTTCATTCAAGGTCACAGGGGTCAAAAAGGCTAAAATCTTTAAACAACTTCTTCTCAATAACCAAGAGTCCCAGGGAGTTGATATTGGGTCTGTAGCATGCTGGGGTGAAGGGCTACCAAGTTTGTTCAAATGAATGACCTTGACTTTCATTCAAGGTCACAGGAGTCAAAAAGGCTAAAATCTTTAAACGACTTCTTCTCAATAACCAAGAGTCCCAGAGACCTAATATTTGGCCTGTAGCATGCTGGGGTGAAGGGCTACCAAGTTTGTTCAAATGAATGACCTTGACGTTCATTCAAGGTCACATGAGTCAAAAAGGCTAAAATCTTCAAACGACTTCTTCTCAATAACCAACAGTCCCAGGGAGTTGATATTGGGTCTGTAGCATGCTGGGATGAAGGGCTACCTAGTTTGTTCAAATGAATGGCCTTGACCTTCATTCAAGGTCACAGGGGCCAAAAAGGCTAAAATCTTTAAACGACTTCTTCTCGATAACCAACAGTCCCAGAGACCTAATATTTGGCCTGTAGCATGCTGGGGTAAAGAGCTACCAAGTTTGTTCAAATGAATGACCTTGACTTTCATTCAAGGTCACAGGAGTCAAAAAGGCTAAAATCTTTAAACGACTTCTTCTCAATAACCAAGAGTCCCAGAGACCTAATATTTGGCCTGTAGCATGCTGGGGTGAAGGGCTACCAAGTTTGTTCAAATGAATGACCTTGACTTTCATTCAAGGTCACAGGAGTCAAAAAGGCTAAAATCTTTAAACGACTTCTCAATAACCAAGAGTCCCAGAGAGTTGATATTGGGTCTGTAGCATGCTGGGGTGAAGGGCTACCAAGTTTGTTCAAATGAATGACCTTGACCTTCATTCAAGGTCACGTCGATCAAGTATGCTTAAATCTTTAAATGACTTTTAGTGAAAAGCCAAAGTGCAGAGAGACATTATATTGGTCCTGTAGCATGCTTTCAAATAACTGCAGGATCCATATATGAAAAGATCACTGCATTGCAGGTGAGCGATTTGGGCCCATTGGGCCCTTGTTGAAAAAATGCGATGCAGGCCCTCTGAGCCTCATGTTGATATTTTTCATTGAAATTGCACAATAAATTAACAAAACACAAGCATATTTTTCATGTGATATATATATAATTATTTTGTTACCTCAGAAAGATGATGTTTTCATTGGAGACTTCAAGTTAAGACAGTCCTGTGCTGGAATGATAAAGGTTTGTAATTTTTATTTTGAGTATGGTATATTGACCTGCTATTTGAAGCCCCCATTGACCTTTTGTTTGAAGCCCCAGTGTTCACAGAGATGAAAATGTTCAGCCGATTGGCTGATTTCAGCCTTTTGAGGAATATCAGTGTATTGTAAACTCGTAATTTTTCACATTGAAAGATTGAGTAATCTTATTTTCAGCCTTTTTGACCTTAGTCCATTTTCATCTCTGTGTTCAGCAGTAATATTGTAGTAAATGTGTCTATTGGTCCAGCTGTTCTGTTATTATAACGCCCATAATGAATTGTTATGTATACAGGATGTTATATGTTAATATTTGTATTGTTACCAGGTACATGTAGCGATCTGTATCTGTAAAATGTGCTTGTTTCAGACATATTGTAAAACAGTAGTCCAGGCGAACGGTGATGTCATGCATTGTCTCCAGAAGCACAAAGACGAGACTGAGTTCGATAGAAAATGTAGAACGTTCGTTATCAAAAGACAAGTGATTCAAAATCAAGGTAAGAATGTCGGGGTTTATCACTAAAATGTTACATAAGAAGATGGTTCAATCTAATGTTAAAAATGGATTGCTATTTTGCTTCATGCAATTCAGGCAAAGATGACTTTCAGGTGTTAAAGATTTTTGTGGCAATTTTTAGCTCACCTGCCCGAAGGGCAAGTGACTAAGTATCTGCAGAAATCACCTGGATCTACTTCAAAGTTGCTGTAGAATCAGGTGAGCAATACAGGCCAATTAGGCCTTTTGTTCATTGTATATAATTTTTTTTTTTTCGTGTTTCATAGATTACAGATTGAACCCATCATTGAAGAAAAGTTGCAAGATGGACATCAACAAATTCTGTGGCGAACTTGTACAGACGGAAAAGAACGATGTTGAATTGGAGGGAAAAGTGATCAACTGTCTCAAGAAACAATTTGCTGTAAATGTAGGTGAAACAGTTCGCTGTAAATGTAGGTGAAACAGTTTGCTGTAAATGTAGGTGAAACAATTTGCTGTAAATGTAGGTGAAACCACTTAAGACAAGTTCTGGTTATACCTTACATCTTGTTAGCCCCTTATAATTAACTCCCAGGAGTTTTAGCTCACATATGGCATGAAAGTTTCACTGAATTTATGGTATGGTGCCGTGCTGCAGGAGTGGGCATCTGACGTCTATTTGTCCGTCAAATTAACTGCTGCTAGAAAACTATAATTAACCTGTATATATATATGTAATTGTCGGATGTTGAGTATCTGGATATTTTCATACTAACTTTATGGAAAGTTCAGTAAAGTAAAAGAAATAATAAAATACTATATCTGGTGAGATTTTTCCCTTAGAGGTTGTCAACTTTGTGTAAAGTCTTAGTGAAGTAAAAGAAATAATCAAATATTACATCTGTTCAGATTTTCTTTCCTTAGAGGTTGTCAACTTTGTGGAAAGTCTCGGTGGAGTAAAAAAAAAAAAAAAAAATTCATCTGTTGTGATTTTTTTTCCTCAGAGGTTGTCAAGGGACTGTAATGCAGAGATCAGAGATGTGATCAAAGATGCAGCCCTAAATTATCTTGAGGACCCTGTTCTGGCTAAAACTTGTGAAGCTGTGGTAAGTATGCCATCATTTTGTGGATTTACATCTGGAAATCACCCCTGTGGTCTATCCATAAGAGTAAGTTCTGGTAATTTTCGTCTTGTCTGCAATGAAGTCACGAAAAGAGACAATATCTGGACCATACGAGGTATCCGGAGTAATTCAGTATCAATTTAACGAATTGGTTAAGCTCAGATTTTGAGATTGACTCATTGTGAGCCTGTCTCTGACATGTCAGTAATCTTGTTTGTTTACTAGTTTACACACAAAAAATCCAGAAACAAAACATAACCTGCAGTGAGTTTGAATGTCATAGACTCTGTCTTACTGATTTTTCGCTCACACTGTTTTTAGCTCACCTGCCCGAAGGGCAAGTGAGCTTATGCCGTGGCGCGGCTTCCGTCGTCCGTCCGTCGTCCGTCCGTCCGGCCGTCCGGCCGTCCGTCCGGCGTCAACTTTCCATTCAAGCAACTTCTTCTCAATAACCAAAAGGCCCAGAGACCTAATATTGGGCCTGTAGCATGCTGGGGTGAAGGGCTACCAAGTTTGTTCAAATGAATAACGTTGACCTTCATTCAAGGTCACAGGGATCAAAAAGGCTAAAATCTTTAAACAACTTCTTCTCAATAACCAAGAGTCCCAGGGAGTTGATATTGGGTCTGAAGCATGCTGGGGTGAAGGGCTACCAAGTTTGTTCAAATGAATGACCTTGACTTTCATTCAAGGTCACAGGAGTCAACTATGCTAAAAACAAATTAAACGACTTCTTCTAAATAGCCAAAAGACCCAGGGACTTGATATTGGGTCTGTAGCATGCTGGGGTGAAGGGCTACCAAGTTTGTTCAAATGAATGACCTTGACCTTCATTCAAGGTCACAGGAGTCAAAAAGGCGAAAATCTTTAAACAACTTCTTCTCAATAACAACCAGTTCCAGAGACCTAATATTTGGCCTGCAGCATGCTAGGGTGAAGGGCTCCCAAATTTGTTCAAATGAATGACCTTGACCTTCATTCAAGGTCACAGGAGTCAAAAAGGCTAAAATGTTTAAATGACTTCTTCTCAATAACCAACAGTTCCAGAGACCTAATATTTGGTCTGTAGCATGCTGGGGTAAAGGGCTACAGAGTTTGTTCAAATGAATGACCTTGACCTTCATTCAAGGTCGCAGGAGTCAAAAAGGCTAAAATCTTTAAACGACTTCTTCTCAATAACCAAGAGTCCCAGGGAGTTGATATTGGGTCTGTAGCATGCTGGGGTAAAGGGCTACCAATTTTGTTCAAATGAATGACCTTGATCTTCATTCAAGGTCACAGGAGTCAAAAAGGCTAAAATCTTTAAACGACTTCTTCTCAATAACCAAGGGTCCCAGAGACCTAATATTTGGCCTGTAGCATGCTGGGGCAAAGGGCTCCCAAGTTTGTTCAAATGAATGACCTTGACCTTCATTCAAGGTCACAGGAGTCAAAAAGGCTAAAATCTTTAAACGACTTCTTCTCAATAACCAACAGTTCCAGAGACCTAATATTTGGCCTGCAGCATGCTAGGGTGAAGGGCTCCCAAGTTTGTTCAAATGAATGACCTTGACCTTCATTCAAGGTCACAGGAGTCAAAAAGGCTAAAATCTTTAAACAACTTCTTCTCAATAACCAAGAGGCCTAGGGAGTTGATATTGGGTCTGTAGCATGCTGGGGTAAAGGGCTACCAAATTTGTTCAAATGAATGACCTTGACCTTCATTCAAGGTCACAGGAGTCAAAAAGGCTAAAATCTTTAAACGACTTCTTCTCAATAACCAAGAGTCCCAGAGACCTAATATTTGGCCTGTAGCATGCTGGGGCAAAGGGCTCCCAAGTTTGTTCAAATGAATGACCTTGACCTTCATTCAAGGTCACAGGAGTCAAAAAGGCTAAAATCTTTAAACAACTTCTTCTCAATAACCAAGAGTCCCAGGGAGTTGATATTGGGTCTGTAGCATGCTGGGGTAAAGGGCTACCAAGTTTGTTCAAATGAATGATCTTGACCTTCATTCAAGGTCACAGGAGTCAAAAAGGCTAAAATCTTGAAACGACTTCTTCTCAATAACCAACAGTTCCAGAGACCTAATATTTGGCCTGCAGCATGCTAGGGTGAAGAGCTCCCAAGTTTGTTCAAATGAATGACCTTGACCTTCATTCAAGGTCACAGGAGTCAAAAAGGCTAAAATCTTTAAACGACTTCTTCTCAATAACCAACAGTCCCAGAGACCTAATATTTGGCCTGTAGCATGCTGGGGTGAAGGGCTACCAAGTTTTTTCAAATGAATGACCCTGACTCACATTCAAGGTCATGTCGATCAAGTATGCTTAAATCTTTAAATGACTTTTAGTGAAAAGCCAAAGTGCAGAGACATTATATTGGTCCTGTAGCATGCTTTCAAATAACTGCAGGATCCATGTATGAAAAGATCACTGCATTGCAGGTGAGCGATTTGGGCCCATTGGGCCCTTGTTTACTAATTAACCAAGAGACCCCAGGTCTAGATATTGGGTTGTAATGCAGTGTACTGGGATGAAAAAAGTTTGTTGAAATGAATAAATGATGTACCTTTAAGGTCACAGGGAGAAAATGGGTTTAATGATAAAATACTTCTTTTGATTTTTATGGAGGCGTTTACGCCTGCCATATTACAATCACCTACGAGTTGTGACGTCACAATCTCTCACTTTCATTTTCGTTATATTTCCTTTCACAGTTCATTTTTGTAGTTTCTTTCGGTTCATATATGATGTAGTTGAACTATATATACATTTATGAAAACTATCACGACTACAAATAAAGTGCTATTACATGAAAAAAGGTATATTCAGTATAAATTTCTCTTCGGCGGAAGCCCGGAATTTGAGACCTCTGGTGGTAATTTCTGTAACTAGTGGTAATGATTCGATTATTAGTCCAAGTATGAGGCACGTCATTGTAGTCCGTCATTCAAAGTAGATGTGCACAGAAATGTATTAACTATGCTGATAATGTTGTGAACATTTCAGGAACTATTTTGAATAAACAATAAGAATAATGTCTTGTAAATATCTACACCTGCATCGATTTTTGCAAATCTATATCGAAAATACTGATTGAAGGGAGATAACTGCGATATTCTGACGTTACCTTACAGAGGACACTTGTTTAACTACTAGGAATAAAGACGGCATAACAACACAAGCGCAAACAAATTTCCGATTTTCATAAAACCCTCCAGGTTTTGGCTAACAACATTTCTTTTGTTTACAACTTGGTAGTTTGTTCACGAGATTTTATGAGATTTGGTCCGATATTTAGCGATCACGTGTTTCGTCTGTTTACGTGAGCGAGCACTCTGTCAAAATGGAGGCACGTGGACACGGGCTTCACACGAAGCATCAAAGTGCGATGATTGTCGCTAGAAATTAATATCTATCATTATGAATTAAAGGCAAGTTGCTTACAAAGTTTAAATCTGTTTGTTGACCCACTGAAATAAGCGTTTGTTTATTTAGGACGAAACTGTTTACGATAAGTTGTTCAAGCCTGGCCAGACCACAAAATCACAATATCTACTGCGATTATAGTCCGAATTTTCTGACGATCTTGCTATATACTATATGCAGACTTTAATCAGCTTAAGACAATATCAACACCAGAACCTTTCGGATTACTGCGATAACTGATCGAAGTCCCTGTGTTTCAAATCTATGAATCGGCAGAACTACGTGATGGCGTGATGGAATTCGATCGTTTATTTTTCAAAACTAAGAAAACTGGCACATATCTGTCGTGGTGGTCATTTGTGCTGTACCTTCCCCGACAGAGACAATATACAGAATCTGGATTTTTGTGATAAGGTTTACTGCAGTAGCTACTCGCACTCGTAATATATATGAAAATGCTAAATTATTATTGAACCAGCTTGTCTTATTGATATATTATTCAGCTCACGATTCAATGCAACCTTTTCAAATGTTTTCATGTAATATATATATATACATTTGTATGCACCAAGCTGTGAAATGTTTGTATTACATAGAATATTTAAACAATACAAAGTAATTGTAGATTAACAAAATGTATACCAATTGCATTTTAACGTACTAGTACAACTTTTTGTTGTTTTCATGTAATATAACTTTTTGTTGTTTTCATGTAAAATGATAAATACATGTATATCTATTGGCAATCGATATACAATCCATATAATATAAGACTTTCTCAAATATCAATATCCTCATAACTTTCAAAATAAATCTATATTTGCTTTTGAAATTTCATTAAAAATGTTTGATTTTCATGTCACGAACAAATCCCTTAAAATTATCATCAATCTCCTTATTGGTCTCCAGAAAGTGTGAAAATAAATGAAACTTTTTTGTCAATAATTCTATTCATTATGAATTCATGTATAACCATTTAGGTTTTTTCCAATGTTGACCTTTAAAACTATATATATATACAAGCAACAATCTGTGGGATGTCAAATATGGAAGGCTATAGCTGTTTCAGGATAAATTGCCAAAAATGCTTATAAGTACTGTTTCTTATCACTGATCACATATATTGGGTTTTTGACTATTATGTGTTATTGTTACTTAAGTGTGATTTTTTTCGGCTTCAGTGATAATGTATTTCTTTGTACTTATGTGCAACAGACATCGCGAGAGTTTAATTCTCCTACATATAATATTGACTCCTACAAAAAGAAGTTGAGTGATCATGATTGGTTGACTACGAGAGGCATTTTATCAAATCTCATATTTACCATACTGATTGCTCATGATCATATTTCATCCGGCCTAGTAAACTCTAGAAAAAACATCTTAATTTATGAAAGTAGCTAACTCCTTTAATGTATGTGTAAAAATTAAGTATATATATATATATCGTACAAAACATCAAACTTCTAATATGGTAGAAATGAAACATACATTTAGGCTGACTGCCTGATAATATAATACAATTTGTACAGAGTTTACAATCCTTTGACATTCAGCTCATAATATACACCATTATAATTTGATCTGTCGTCATGCGTCGGTCTTCTTCTTAAGACCAAGATATCGCAGAATGGTGTACAAAAGGTTCTTAAGCTGTTTTATCAAAATTGTTAATTTCATGGCCCCCTATGTGTCGCATTCTCCCTGGGGAGAGGATACATTTTACTATAGTTTATATAGAAAACTCATCACACATATTTTAGCATAATTTGTTTCATTTTCATTGGAAATTGGTTAGCACGTGGTTAGGGCAAACTTTTCTCAATGATATATTGTCAGAGAATGTCAAGGCCAACGACTTGTTATGGGTTCGAATGTCAAAAATAAAAATCTTATATTGATTATTTTTTTTCATTTCATATGAAAGAACATAGTCCACTGAAACAGAATGTGCATATTTTATTGTCATCAGATAAAAATATGGCAGAAAGATATGGCACTTGGAAAAGAATCATAAAGCTATTTTCTCCAGCCAAAATTAAAAAATAATCCAAAATTGCAGAATAAAGGTTTCTGCTCTTTTATCTATAATATACACATGAAGGCTTGATGTTTGGCGCATCGATAACGTATGGCTGGCTACAAATGTTATACTATATTTGACCTTGACCTTCATTCAAGGTCATGGGGGTCAAATGATCAAGAAAATTCAAAGTTCTTTCAAATTATTAATTTGGGTCACATTTTAAAGAATCAGCCCTTTTAAAGGTGTGTGCAATGCATCAAGGTCAAATAATCAAAATGACGCAGATATGGCACTTTTAAAAAGAAATTCCTACCAAAATTAAAAAATGACCCAAAACTGCACATACACACGAAGGCTGGATACATGTAAGATGTGTGACTGGCTACAAATATTGAGTTTATCTCTCTGACCTTGACCTTCATTCACATTTTAAAGAACCGGCTCTTATGAAGGTGTGTGCGAAGTTTCAAAGGCAAATTATTAAAAATGATGCAGACATGCCCTTTAAAGAATGTTTTCTTGCCAAAATCAAAAATTATCCATAAATTGCAATTCAATTGTTGGCTCAAAAGGGGTCAATTTGGCTCAATTGACGGAAATAACTTCTTCTCTGAAACTAAGCAATAGCTCATACTTGACTGGTAGCATCCTTTTGGGTAGGGATTCAAAATTGTAAAAATGGTGGGGTTGACCCCCGGGGGGCAGGGTCAAAAGGGGTCAATTGGTTTCTCTGAAACTAAGTTATGGATATAACTCACATTGGTGTGGTAGCAATCCCTATGGGGTTGTACCCAAAGTCAATTTCATTTCATGGATTGATTGCACAATTTGGTATAAAACCTACATTCGTATGGTAGCATGGTTATGGGGTGGGTTTTCAAAATTGTACGAATGTTGGGGTTAACCTCCCGGGGGCTGAAGGATGGGACCAAAATAGGTCAATTTCGCTAAATTGACATTTTTAGAATAACAATAAACCAATGTACATGTACCCATATAAAATGCTTATGATATATTGACAAATAAACTTAAGCATCATTTTTGTTTCATATCTCATAAAACCAGGTGAGCGATACAGGCCCTCTGGGCCTCTTGTTTTATCTGTGAAACCATTCAGATCCCAACTCCATAATCTTGCTGGACAACAAGAGATGAACACAATCCTGATGTAAAAATAGGCCCAGGGTTCTTTCCCCACCCCAAGGGCCTTATACAATCAAATTGAATTGATATCAAATATGAAAGTTTTCTTCAATATTTTGCATGTAAAACGCTGTATATTTATATACAGTACCTATAGCTACTAGGCTATTATCTACATCTTGGTGCTAAATTAAAAAGCTACAAATCACAAATCACAGTTTATTGTGAATATTGCCATTGGATCTATTAAAATAGATGGAATTGATATCTAATTTTGAAATAATTGTCCTTAAAAATGAGGTCTTTGTTGAAAAAAAAAGTGTAATAACTTTTAAAAGCTGTCAATCTAATTTTGATATTATTCTAAGATCAAAATAGAAAGGAATAAACAATTTTGTTTACAAGATATTGAAAGACATTGCACACTTTCAACAAAAAAAGTAGCAGACACTCCCTGTATTTTCAATACATATCGTGTATTGTTATAACTTATCGAAATGCATATCATATTGTTTCGACATTTCTAATACCCAGGCCTATAAAATATAAGTTTGTTTTAAACACATAAATGCAAATTTTGAACTACTTAAGTATAAAAGATGGTTTAAAGTATGAATGTTAATGACATGTACCTAAGTAGAAGTTGATTTGAAAAAAAATTAAAATGTTTGACTTTTTAAGTAAAGGTTTGATTGAAATAAGAAATGTTTAACTACTTTTAGAAGTAGGTTTGCAACTTTTAAGATGGTTAAAACCATTATGTACATCGAAACAGCCTAAACCATTACATTCATCAGGACTGTGAAAACCATTATGTCCAGTTGGTTTGACACACTTAAGTGGAAATGTTTAGTCATGTTGATATCAGTTTAATTTGTATTCTTGCTTTATTTCAAATATCTCCTTTTACATCTGACTAACGCCTCCTACAGTACTTTCAGTACTTTGATTTTCTTAAGCATTCTGTGGCGAAGGTCTATCAAATGAGTTTACATGTCTTCTGTTAAACATTTAATGTCACAGGGGTCAAATTTACTAATGTCTAAAATTATTTATTCCTGAATATCAAAATCCCTGGGATAGGATATTTGATGTGAGATTGTAGAATTTGTTGTTGAAGTAGTTTTCCTTTGACAAGCCTCAGAACAGGTGAGCAATACATGCCCATTGAACCTCTTGTAAATATTAGTGATAATTTTGTATTAATTTATAGAAGTTGAATTTTATAAAAGACATGTACAATAAAAAATACTTTGATTATTTGCCAGATTGAGTCGTTTTGTTCAGACGAACACAACAGAGCAATGCAGAGTCAAAACAAGGTGGTTATCACAGAGGATGGCAAGGGAGCTGTGATGGAGTGTCTCAAAAAAAACATCAAAACCATCAAGAACAGTCCGAATGGCTTAGCATGTGCAAAGGTAATGAAACAAATAAAATTCAATTTTAATTCTTAGCTGATATATCACATGGTACAAACTTACTTTCTTATCTATTTTGCATGAAACTTTTATGTTCACAAATGTCACATCTTGTATTTCATACAGTTTGAGTTGCATTTCAGCCTTTTGAAATGAAAATTTGTTACAATTTCAACCTTTTGAGATGAAAAAAATTGTTACAATAAATAGTTTTTGTGTCATTACAATATATCATTTCTTTTTCGATTGTCTGAAACTTTGTCTATGTTTTCAGAAACACTACATTATTAGTTCATGTTTTGACTATCTGGAGTCTAATCATGCAATAAATAAAATCTTAGCTTTGATGCATCTGGGTTAAAACTAGGTTGCTGTTTCTATTAATAGATTTCCTGATCACTTATATACTGAGAAATACTGTGTCTAATGTAGATTTTATATCTCTTCTACAGGAAGTAGCACGTACAATCCAGGAAGCTCACATAGATGTTGGTGTAGATCCCCTACTACATACGGCCTGTCAGCAGGATCTGTCAAAACACTGTGGCCATATCAACCCTGGAAATGGCAGACGTAAGTTACTGTCTGTCTGCAAATATGCTCCTTCCGACAAATAAATTTCTGTCCACAAATAAGTCCATTCCCACAAATAAGCTCTTGCTCAAATCATCAAATTTAAGATAGTAATCTGAAAGTGGTTTTCAAATATGCCATTACCAACCTCTAATGCTTAACTTTTACACTAGGGGTGGGGGCTCATTTGAGGATAAATACACTACTAAACTTTTACACTAGGGGTGGGGGCTCATTTCAGGATAAATACAGTACTAAACTTTTACACTAGGGAAGGGGGCTCATTCAGGATAAATACAGTACTAAACTTTTACACTAGGGAAGGGGGCTCATTTCAGAATAAATACAGTACTAAACTTTTACACTTGTGGAGTGGGGCTCATTTCAGGATAAATACAGTACATTTTAGGATAAATACAGTACTGAACTTTTTACACTGGGGAGAGGGGCTCATTTGAGGATAAATACAGTACTAAACTTTTACACTTGTGGAGTGGGGCTCATTTCAGGATAAATACAGTACTAAACTTTTACACTAGAGGAGAGGGGCTAGTTTGAGGATAAATACAGTACTAAACTTTTACACTAGGGGAGAGGGGCTAATTTGAGGATAAATACAGTACTAAACTTTTACACTAGGGGAGAGGGGCTAATTTGAGGATAAATACAGTAATTGGTTACCTAGCTCCTATGACTTAGTTATGTATGTTTTGTTGACAGATACTGTTTTTAAAATTAACTGAATTTGGCAGTTAATGATAGGAAGAAATAGCTCTTTCCAACTTAAAGGGGACAAAAATGGATTTTAGAATTAAGTGTATGAATGTTTGTTTGTCTAGCATAAAATCATCAAATAAATGAACATGACAAGAAATAGCTCTTTCCAACTTAAAGGGGACAAAAATGGATTTTAGAATTAAGTGTATGAATGTTTGTTTGTCTAGCATAAAATCATCAAATAAATGAACATGACAAGAAATAGCTCTTTCCAACTTAAAGGGGTAAAAAATGGATTTTAGAATTAAGTGTATGAATGTTTGTTTGTCTAGCATAAAATCATCAAATAAATGAACATGACAAGAAATAGCTCTTTCCAACTTAAAGGGGTAAAAAATGGATTTTAGAATTAAGTGTATGGATGTTTGTCTAGCATAAAATCATCAAATAAATGAACATGGCAATTGTGTTTTCTAATATTACTTTGTGTAAGCAACAGAATACCTATATAACAGCTCAAAATAGATATTTTTACCAGGTGACCTTTCTTTATAGATTTAAAAAAAAAGGTCTTTTAATTCTTTTTTTAGTGGCCACTAAAATAGGCACCATTTTGAGCCCTGTATAATATTGATGTTTATTTCCTTTTTGCATGTAATTTCTGTGACATCCTGATTACAGAAATGAACTGTTTATTGATCGAGCTTGAAGACCGACCAGATGGGATGTCAACTGATTGCAGAAACTTACTTTCAAAGCGTAAAGATTTGTGGGAGTTTTCTGTGAGGGTAAGTTTGAAACTGAAACTATTTGTCAAAATCACTATCGGCTACAATCATGAATTTTCTGATTGTGGTGTTGGTGAAGTGGTGCTATGGTTTATATACATGAATTTACTCTGCATCTTACTCCATGTACACCAGTCTTGTTTGGATAAATAGTCCACCAGGGTCCCATTTTGTAACGGCTCCCAAATGAACAGTCTGACTTCTACAAAATGGCTACTAGATGCAGGGTTCTCATTGGTCAAATTTTTTTCGTTATATCGGTTAATTGTGATGAAATCTGTTGTGTAGTTACGGAAAAATGGTGGTATTGATACCGGTTTTGTTAAAAAAAAACAAAATGGCTACCATTTTCTAGCATCTGTCCTAGCTGAATGATAGTTTTGAACAACCGGGCCCTGATTGGTCTAAGAATATATGTGTATTTTTGTCATTCTGTTGCGATATCAACTAGTGATATTTACGATTGTGGGTGTAGTTTTGGGGACATATGTAACAGTGTTGTCCTTCACAATTGGTACTTGAATAATCTTAAACCAGGGGAAGTAACTCCAGCAGTGTTAGCATCAGTGACGATAAAAATCAGTATTCAGAAATAAGTGAGTATGAGAAACTGTTCGAGTTCTAGATTAAGTAATATTTTGTTATCCTGTTCAGACTAGATATTAAGCAATATGTTATGCTTGGACTGATGTAATTAAGCTGGAAATTATGGATGTTGACTTAACATTGAAATTTTTATCCATTTCAGGTTGCTCCACCAGAAGGATTTGGAGAAATTTATGAACAAATTAGTATATCTCCTGCTAAAAATTATATTCTTAGCATAATGATAGTGGTATTAGGAATGATATTTCTAGTAGGAATTACGTGTGGGCGAGTAACAAAACGGGCTAAGGGAGACAAAAGAAAGTAAAATTCTGGGAACAGGAGGAAGTTTCCTCTTTGGTTATAAAGCTGAATGTGATAATAATTTAATATTCACTCATTAAAAAATAAGTTTACATGATTAGAAAAATCATTATTCAGATGAAGAGGGCTTGAGAATCAAATTGTTCTTTGAAAATATTTAGTGAAGCTGTTTGAAATAAAAACTAGCAGAATAGCATTAAAATAACACTACACAATGTCAGACATCTCCATATTGAAAGTGGTCAAAGATTGTCACAGACATGTCTATGAAGTGGCCACACAATGTCACAGACATCTCCATACAGTGGCCACACAATGTCACAGACATCTCTATAAAGTGGCCACACAGTGTCACAGACATCTCCATAAGTGGCATGTGGCCAACTGGGGCTCTTCTTGTTATTAATTGTTGATGATGTAAGCAATCCAGAGACCTCCGGGTGTATGGAATGTTGAGTAAAAACTTCAGACCCCGAGGTACAACCAGTTCAGAGGTCAACTGTAGCATTCAGGGATTAAGGGTCAAAATAGACCTGTTTAGGCTGAAAAAAATCTTTAAAAGAGGTTTTGTAGGTCTTATAGCTCATAATCATTCCGCTCTGGTCCAGTTGATCCGGTAGTCTTTATAGGAGATGACTATAGACTCTGTAGGAGGTTCCAGACCACAGATACAGGAGATGCAAACTTTATTTATTAAACAAAAATTGTGAAACGAAAGTTTTACCAACTCATATTAATAACGCTTGTTGGCCCCGGATGGAAGCATGTGAGTACCCAGAGAAAACCATGTGGTCGGGCAGGTGACCCCATACTTTTCATGTCTGATTGTGGATTCGAACCCCGGCCACTAGACGAAAGGCAAGTGTGTTGCCACTGTGTTACCTGATCCTGACCACGCATACAGGAGATTCTCATGCTGACGTTGAATTGCTGTAGACTTTTTAGTTATTGATACAAGATACGTTTGAGAGTTTTTAATCTGTGTTCCATGTCTGTAATTGTCTTTATCATTGATATTGAACCATGGAATGACTGCATTAGGACAATTACCTAGGTTTTTCAGTAAAATCCTGCCATTATGCAGAGCTTATCAGTAATTAACCCTTTCAACCCTAAAAAACTTGAGTGGACTCTGCCATTCTTTCATAATGCAAAGTCCAATATGGCCAGTAGGGGTGGAAGGGTTAATAGTGTACATTGTTGTATTCTTCTGTTGAACTGACAAACATATTTATATATGAATTATATATAGTACAAATATACAGCTTATTTGTATTTCGGTAATCTGGAAATTGCATCACTTGAATCCTTAACTTAACAGGTAGAGCTCATGCAAAAGGCCTCTACCTCATGTATTTTAACTGCATAATGTAAAGTTTTCATGAACTGACTTAATGAGATTTATTTTTTCTAGAATAAAGCTTTAGTTGGATATTAATTACTCAGAATCATGTTTTTAAATTTGTAACAAAAAGTATCAATATGATTATATACTTTTTATTGGATTTCATGTCCTATTGTTATCCATTACTATTGTTTTTTAACTTTTAAATGTACAAAGAAGTCACCAAGAACAATTAATGTACAGCTTACATAGTAAGACCAGTGTTATTTGCCCAGATATAATCACACTTTCGATAGCAGTCCTCTTTCTGCATTTCTGGTATTAAGAGACATGCTTTGTGTTGTTATCAGTAAATTCAGGAAACACATTTGATATTATGATACAATGCTTTACTGTATTTATTTTTGAAAAAAAGAAAAAAATTGTTCAGATAAAATTTGTCATCTAACAGGGTTTAATGAACTTAAAATATTATGTAGCTTTAAAATTGAGGCATTATGTGAAGGGCACCTGTTATATGCACACCCATTTTCTCTCGGCAAACCTTGGATTTCATCATACGTTGTGATTCCTTGGTTGGGATGTCCATATGGTTGGGATGTCCGTATGGTTGGGATGTCCGTATGGTTGGGATGTCTGTATCCTTTATACCCTCATATGGAGGTGTGATATAGTACTGCTGTTTATACTGGAAGTATTTATTTTCTCGTAAGTCATCGTTTTTTTTCTGCAAAATTAATATATCAAGTTTGTTGGGCCACATCATGCAGAATGATGTATGGTTGTTGAGTATGGGGGGGGCTCTTGTGTAATAATTTTTATGCACCCGTTCAATAAAGGGAGTATTTGGTATGGTGTTGTCCATCTGGCATCAACTTTTATTTGTCTGGAAATTCTCCGCCTACATTTGTGGACCGATCTTTTTGAAACTTGGTATGCATTGTAATGAACAGCATTTTGATTCAATTATTTTATCATGACTGCTCTTTGTTTATTTCGGTATTTATTTCTTGCCGGGGGATCTCAGCATTTTTCATATGATTTCTTTGAAACTCCATAGGCTTTTAAAGCATCATATATAGTTGTTTTCCTGAGAAGCATTTGGATTCGACTTTTTTGCAAAAGTTATTGCCCTTTATTTATTTTGGTATTTGATTTTTGTCCAGAGATCCTATATTTTCCAAACAATTCCTTTGAAATTTGGTAGGCTTTATAATCATGATATCAAGTTGTGTTTAATAATTTGGAGACTACTTTAATAACTCCTAATTACTGCGCTGTATTTCTTAAACTGTAAGAAAATTAAATATTTGATTTTGTAGTAAAAGTAAAGGTGAGGGTTGAAGCATGCCAACTATAACCACTCGTAAGCTGATGTAAATATGATTTTAACACAAGATAAAATATATAACTACATGGCATTCGACGGGCGTATATTGTTCCATCCCTGTAGAACTCTGTGTAAGTAAGACACAAATCACTCTTTATTTTCATTAGACAATATCTGCACCAAAATAAAATACTTGTGCAAACAAACCAAATGCTGTTTGATTCAAGATATCCCATACTTTCCATATGTACAAATATATGCATCGTTAATATATTTACACTGCCAAATGACCAGTTACCATTTGCTATGGAGCGATTCGGTTGAGGTGAAAACATGTATGTCGTCCCTGTCCCATCCATTTCCCGTACCCATAACAAATTAAATTACGCAAAATTTAATGAACAGTTTTAAAAAGTTTCTGAAAAATTTGAGTGTCTTCTAAAAATTATTCTGACAAATTTATTTCACGATTTGGTGTTACCTGTTTTTAAATCTACCACACTATTCTTTTGTTTCAAATGTGTTTATCCTCTATTACATAAATCATGAATTAGAGTTTTTTGTTTTTTTTTTCATCATGAATATTGCAAAATGTTTAAGTTTATAATAAATACTAGTGGGTAAAATAGTTTTAATGTTTATCTTCTTGGTGTACAGGCAGATAGGTTATAATAACAGAGTTGAAATATGATATTTAGAATATATCATCATCACATCCATATATGATCGTGTACCAGATATTTGTATACTTTATATTAAGGTATGTGAATATGTAATGTTTGTTGAAATTAAATGAATAAAGGTTTAGTTTCTTAATCATAAACCAAAAAAATAGGTGTCGTCTGCAGATTTTTTCTTAATTTAAAAAAGATCAAAGCATTTATATTTGTTTTAAACATGTTTGAATAAAATATATTATCCATTCCGAGCATATGAGAACAGTTTAAATTGTAGTGCAAAATCTACATGTCTCAAAGTCTCAAAGAATGATTTCATACTTTATTTGTTGCATTGTGATTTTAATTTATAAAATATCTAATTTTTTCATTATTTTTTTATCAAGTTGTAGAACAAATAGTTTCTTTGATGACTGTTAAAAAGTGTGCCATTTTTCTTAGTATGTACATTGTATAGTGCTACTTCAAATGCATAGGCTATTGAGGTATTTTTCAACTTCTCGATGAGAGCAAATTGTCTTTGTTAAAGATACCGTTGTGTACTGTTTTTCTACTGTCCGGTTTAATGGATAATTGCAGTATACAAGATATTTAACATGGATGTCCCATGCCATTTTCATGAAATTTGTACTAAAACTATATCTTTATTATAACATCAAGAAAGTTTAACCAAGGAACAAATACAAATGATAAGAAAGCTGCAAATTCAACCCAGGGCAAATTGTCAAATTATATGTATATAACACAAAATGGAAAATTTTTTTTTTTTTTTTTTTTGATAATAAAATGTACATTTTTGTACATCATTAATATTTTACACAATACTATTACATTGATAGGGTTGGATTGTACAGCAATACTAGGGACTTTCAGATGAATAAGTCCTCAATAACCGTGTACAAGATGCATTAATATTGAATAATCTTAATCTTTTAAGACTCATTTATTGTGGATGAATTAACACAATAAAATGACATGATTTCCGAGTTGTGTGTCTAGATGATGTATATGCTAGCTTGTACAGGAGTACAGCAATTTGTATTGAATGTGTATGTTACTGTTGATTAGAATAATCCTCTGAAATTAATGTCTCCTTTGAGTTGTATCCGGGGCATTGTTGTACATTTTCTGGACCTTACTGTAGTTATTGGCGCAGGATCATGAAACAGTCTTAAAGTCCTATATTATCTTCAGTTTTGACTCATCCAATCATCGCTGACGTCGGGGGGAAAAGTGATGTCATACTTTGATTGGCTGAGTTAAGACTCAAATTCTTTTTCGTGATCCCGAAGCCAGGTCTCTGGGTCTATTTCTATATATTGTAATACTAATGCTTATTTTTACATTTGATTTTTTTGTGACATTGTGTTATATAAGTGACTATGTTTTATTGTTTATGAACAATTTGAAGGAGTGAAGATCAATACAAATTGATTGATGGTTATTTCTGTGAAACCAGAATAAGGAATAAAGAAACTCAAGTTTTGTTAAGATAAAGGGGTCATGGTTACCATTGGAGAGGCTACAAATTAAAAACTGATTCCCTGATTTAGGTGGTCTAAATATATATTGGTCATGGGTATTCCAACCAGTTTCACTTGTCCAAACTGACCATTGGAAAGATATTTTGATGCTGATTAAAAGTCATTTCCAAGAGTCGGAGCCAGAAATTTTCCAAATTTTGTGGAATGTCCCTTGAACAGTTTGAATTTTTTTTTTTTTTTTCAAAAATTTTTTCTTTGATTTCATATGCTGATTCCCCTTGTTATCAAATGTTTAAAAAGGAAGAAGGATAAGAAGGGAAAAGTAGAGAAAAGATCAGTCTTTTATTGGACCAATATTGATCATTCGATGGTGGGCACCAAGATCCCTCTGAATTCTCTTGTCTTATGTATGCAAAGACAAGAGTAATTTTTTTCTGTACATGAATGATGCATTTGGCCTCTTCAGAAATTAATTCCAATGCTACATTATATTGTAGTGATCCCAAGATTACATGTATTATATTGCGGAAGATGCAGCCTGTGTATCTAGAGGCTCGTGAGGGAGTATTTTAATACCATGTTACGCAGTGTAACGGGTCAATATATACATTGTCATACCGTTGTGTCATATGCGCTGAATCGTTGCCTGGTTTTCTGAATGACGAGCTTATTATAAATCTACTACTGTTTGTGAATGGTACATGTATGTGTGACGTGTGTGGTGTATGTATGTGTGTGTGATGTGTGTAAGAATGCAGTGTATGCCTGGTTACTCTGTACAGATCATCATATTTATACTCGATCATTTAATATGTTCTGTTGTTTATATGACAAAATTTCGCTGCAGTCATATTGAAAAATTCATTTTATTTTAATCTTAATGGTATGAAAACCAAATATATGATAGAAAATTAAAGGTGTATCATAATTTTGATTTTGTCTATGAAATCTGTTTTATTAATACAAATTATATTATTGCGTATGTATAAGATGCTTGATTGCGGCTGATAAAATTGTGATGCTTCATTTTGATCAAATGTCAGTTGAACATATACCATACATATGGATGTTTGTTATATATATTGTCAAATTTTTGAGACAATCCAGCTTTTATCAAAACACAATTATAGATTATTTTACAGAAATTATTTGACTGATACGGAACGGGAAACAAAGTTAAACAATGTATCAGCGACGAAAATATATTGTTTGTGTTTGGCCAATCAGATGCCAAAGCCCTTGGGTTTGATCGAGAAATAAAATGGTGGAAAGGTGTCCATCTTGGATTGTTGTTATTGCTATTTCTAGAGAATAACTTGGTCCCTAGTTAAGACCATTCCATATTGAGTCTGTCTGGAACACAAAATAAAAGACCAGTGGTCATCCTGGATTTTGGTACCGTAAAAACCCGTGTAATTTGCGCAGGTATTTTTTTGGGCTAAATGCTGGGGAAAAAACTGCTATCCATATATTTTGCGCATGAACAAATTATCGTAGTTGAAGATTATTATCATTTCATTGAGGAGTATTTAAGGGATATTTCTAAAACGATATGTTGGTTACTCGCATTCTCTCATGTTCAATGTGCAATATGAAATTGATTAGAAAGAAAGAAAACTGGAAGACAGCCATTTTGATTTTTCACACTTGAAAGTGTCACTGCCATTTTCAGTTGTATGGCACAATAAACAAAGGTGAAGTCTGTTTTCTGATTCAGCACTTTAGAGGTTTCTGATTGGTCAAAATGTAAATATTGAATTTATAATTTTCACTAACATAGGTTGACTTCTTATTGAGAACCTTGACGTGCGCAAGTTGGAATTTCAAAAATTGACTGAAAGTATGAAACTTGAGTTTTATGAAATTTAACATAAATATAGGTATACTATGACACTTCAAACATGACTGCAACTTCTATTTTTGGTTTAAAAAATTGCCATCAATTTAGATGTTCAGTTTTGATAAAATTTGGTGTTAAAATGTGAAGTATCTGTAGGCTTCATGAATAACTGCAGTAATAGTTTAGGGGACTTGAGTAACATTGCCCGTTACCATAAAAGATTTGTTCAACATGAACCACAGGACGCAGTGCCCTAAATTTTCTAGAGGTCATATGATCAAATAATTATTTCTAGCTCGACTTTTACCTCCACTTCGAAAAGTTCCAGTATCTCAGAAACAGCATATTGTATTATATGTGAGTTTTTGGATTCATTTGACTAGCGATGATTTCATAATAGCAACATTAAATATTTGTTCATATTATTGATATAAATTGGATTGTCTGTTGAGAAAACTCCATTTGAACTATGAAAAAAGAATAACTGGCAAAATTCAATGTAGCTTTTGGATCTAATGTTATTAAAATGTGTAATATTATGGTGTGTGAACTTCTCTAGAATTGTTTTCATATCATGCTATAACATGTTTGATAGTATGCGACATGCAATTGCAACCGTTTTCCTCATTGCTGTCAGGTATCATTTGCCTTGCACAGTGTGCAATTGTCTCGAAAAATTCTGAATTTGATCCAACTTTTTCTTCAGCATCAACATTTCACTATTGACTAGTTTTGCTTACAGATCTGTTATGCAAAATAAATTATCCAACTTCAACAAAACTTGGCATAAAGTTGGATCACATAGTGGACATCTCGACAAACTCTACATTTAATATTGAATATCATCCAGAATTTATGGTCCAGCGACTCTTCAAAATAGAGAATTCATAAACTTAAAGTTTTAAGTCTATTAAATAAAGTATGTGTTATTCCTGCCAAATTGAAGTTTGGAAATCTCCAATAACCATATTGCTTACACGAATTAAGTATTTTGAAGCATTTTGGGTTAAAACCTTAATATTTTAAGAAATTGAATGTTAAATCTTCATTGCTTCACCAAGGTACTTTTGAATTATTTAATAGTCGAATTGGGACAAGTTCTGTAATATATCAGATGTAATTTCCTATCATTTTTTCGGGAAGAATGATTTTTGTTTGGTAAAAATGATATTAAGTTGAATTTTGAGGATAAATGATTTTCGCGAAATTTTATACCTGTAATTGTTTTGAAATGCATCAATGTTAACACATGTTATAAATGTATACAGGGTAGTTCTATACTGTCACTTTGTTAATGTGGATGTTTTTTGTTTGTTTGTTTTTTTATTTGAAAAAACCAATCTCATAAGATTGGTTTTTTGAGGAGAAAAAAAAAATGCAGAAATTTTAATGAATTTTATAGTTTGCTTAAAAAGTATCTTGATAATTTGGGAAAGGCACAATTCTTGTTACTAGTAAACAAATTTAATTTAATTCAGAAACTGTTACCATCCTTTTAACAAATATAATTTTTTTTCCCCACATGAGATTGACCATCCTTTTAATAAATATCATTTTTTTTTCCCCACATGAGATTGAGAAAAAGAAAAACGCCCCTAAAGAGTGGATTTATTGGAAAGGACAACTTGGCACATTATTTTATGTCATTGTGTGTATAATATGGATGATAAATCTTTTAGCCACCATCACTCATAAGATTGGTTATTAGATGTTGTTGTACAAAACATTATCCACATTATTTTTGTTTATCAGAGCAACATTTTGCTAATAAAACAAGAGAAGAATTTTGTTTTGCCGTATTTCAATTTCTTTCAGATTTAATGAACTTGCTCTTGAATAAGAATCCAATCAATTCCTACTTATGGAACCAACAATTATAACCCTGATGTCCATTCGTCTGTCCATCAGCTCTTTCGTTTCTCAGGATCAAGAAGGCCAAACTTTTCTGAAATTTAACATGGTGTTACACTGTGATGTTTGTTTTGTTTAACGTCCTATTAACAGCCAGGGTCATTTAAGGACATGCCAGGTTTTGGCGGTGGAGGAAAGCCAGAGTACCGGAGAAAAACCACCAGCCTACATTCCGTACCTGGCAACTGCCCCATGTAGATTTCGAACTCGCAACCCAGAGGTGGAGGGCTAGTGATAAAAATGTTGGGACACCTTAACCACTCGGCCACTGCAGCCCCTCTGCAGATGTGTAATCGCAGATTCCATTGAACTAAGGTCAAGGTCAAGGCTGGTGTTACTAAAAAATAGAACTAAGTATATATAGTCAAAAATAAAAGGCCTAACTTTCATGATGATACACTGCGGGAATGCAGATGCACAACAGGGGTTCCTAGGGTCCAGGTGTTAGATTTTTGACATATCTTTCAAGGTTAATGGGTCAGAGGTCACACTTGACATATTCTGAAATAAGAAAAGGGGTAAACAAGATGCAACCAAGAGGTCCAGGGACCTGATATTTGGCCAATAGTAGTCTGTGGTGGAGGGCTAAGAGGGTTGTTCAAATGAATAACTTTGACCCTTATTTAAGGTCACAGGGGTCAAATATGCTAAAATCTTAAATAACAACTTCTCAGTAGCCAACTGGCCTAGAGACTTTATATTATATATGGAGGATGCTGAGGTGAAGGGCTACCAAGTTCTTTCAAATGAATGAAGGTCGGAGGGGCGAAATAGACACATCTTTAAACGACTTAATGAGCAAGAGGCACAGGGACTTGGTATGGGCCAGCACAATGCTGAGGTGAAAGACTACCAAGTTTACTCAAATGAATGACCTTGACCTACATTAACATTCAAGGACACAGATGTTCTTAAATATTCAAACGTCTTCCTTCTCGGTAACCAAGAGGCCAAGCGGCCTTATGTTGGGAACGTTACATGCTGGGATGAAAAACTAAAATTCGTATAAATTGATGACCTTGAGAGATATACGGGGTCACAGGGGTCAAATTTGTTCGAAACAATTAAGAAAGTTCTTCATAACTTAAAATGCTTAGAATGACGAGATTGGGCAGTGACGAATGGCTGCTAATCCTGGACATATATATTTTCAAGGTCATTGAAGTAAAAGATGTTTCACCTTCAACCCACTTCTCAAATTAACGTCAAGTGATGGATTACATGCCCTAAACCAGGACGTTACATTGTACTCGCAGGTATAACGCCAAAGCAATCTAACGGTTTAGACTGGTCATCTTAATTTTACATGTCGCCTGTCCATAATTCTTTGTGGATGCTACTTCTACGTTACTTGATGGAAGTTGGTTGGAAGGTAGAACATTGGTGGTGATTGCGTACTAAGTAAGACGTTTTGAATTGAATTATTTTTGTCAGTTTTAATTAGATTAAAAAAACCATTTGAGAATCGCAGTGAAGACCCTGTGAACTCAACTCCTACATTTCTTTGGGGATTTCACCATATTGGTAGTCGTGCATGAAGTTAATACAATAGAAAACGACAATTTGTCATATTAATCACCTTTAGCAGTCATTGATGGGAACGTGCCCGGGACCCAGAAAACGTAGTGGAACTACGCATTATCTAATTTATTTCGCAAAATTAAGGATTTGATAGATTAGCTAGTGGATATCGCAAAGCCGCACGAGACTAGCGTATACTTTGCACGCTCACAACCAACAAGAAATCGGATTTTCTTAGCAATCAGTTTTTCTACAATAATAACCATTCGTAGCAATCAATTGTTCAACACAATCACCACATTCATCTTAGATACTTGAAACTTGACACATCCAAATAATTGAAACTTGAAGCATCCAATGCTTTGTGCATCCAAAAAGCAACTGAGAACGGGTATTTTGGCCATTACGTTCATGGGGAACAAACAGAGCATTTAAAGTTTCCTCATATAGATGACCTTGAACTATTTCAAGGTCACATGGGTCAGATATATGTTAAAAACTTTCATAATCTTCTTCTCAAGTTCAAAAAGACCCAGCGGGCTGATATCTTACCAGTAAGATCAACACAATGCATGCAATCACGCTTCACACTGCTAAATGTATTATAATTCGCTGTGGTTATGTTTGATTTAACAAAAACACCAACAGAGGTAGCTACTATCAACTAAATTAGACAATGCATCTAGATGCAAAACCCGACATTATGATTCATCAGTGCAGTGATCATTCCTAACTGGCTATGTGGGCATATCAGGCCCTCTGGGCCTCTTGTTGATATTGAGATCAGCCATTTTTGCAATATCTAACAATTGTGGAATTGGATATCATCACCCTCCATTCCTCTACCCTGGTCCAATAGCCAACTAAGATATTTAAATAAACTCTAAATGTTATCCACTGTTTTTTCACAATCTTGAATATGCTTATTAGCATATAATTTTCGCAAAATGGAGTCCGTTTTAGTCTGTTGTATTTGTGAATTCATGCGTATCCTGGCTTGCAAGTTTTTGGCAAAGATTTCAGATAACACAAGATGGCTGCCCCTTACAAAATGGAAATGATATACCCTGTGGCGCAAATGTCTGGAAAACTTAACTGCTGTTCAATAAGAAGCTTTAAGACCATGCACAAAGTGCCTCCGATAAATAAAGCACTTTGCAGACACAGATAGCCCTCTGTCGCTGTCTTATCGATCCTGGGGATCTGTTTACTTCTGCAAGCTAAGGTCTCTGGCTATTTTTTTGTTCTGACGCCAACCGACGCCTGTCCTAAGTTTCTCGTCGTGTTCTCCTCTTATATTGTTGGAGTATAGGGGTTTGTCTATCTCGGCAGTGGTGCGCAACCCGAGTCCATCGAATACAGAATAGCGACCAGACAATAAGCCGTCAAAGTTCATGAAGACAAGAACTTGTTTGTACATATAGGAAAACCTCCCGAGTCTATATCAGCTGCCAAAAGTCAACCATCCCCTACAGAATTCGACGGATAAAACATGGGAACGACTACTTAACACAGCAATCAAAATCAAGCTGGAACGAGGCTAGCATATGGAAGTAGCACAGAAATATTCTCTTAAGTTCCTAAACCTAGAAGACGTGGAAGCAGAATCTCCCCGTCATATCCATAATGAGGACCACTGTGAAAGAAGTTCGAAGTGAAGAAACAAAGACGCGATTGCTAACAGACACAGACATGCCCCGAACCAACAGGGCAAAGTTCAAAGTTCAACCAACTCCAAGTAGATCCCGCGTGTATGTCTACCAGCACTTCCTAGCCATGTGCAAGGGACAAGAATCTACAAGGGCAGTACAGGTTCAACATTGGCACCATACTTGGCAGTTACGCGGTGTCCCCAATCCTGAAATCTTCACCCAGATCCTACTTGACTGTAGTCACGACGAAATTCCCATGGTTCTTAAAATCAGCCAAGCCATTCAACTAGAACTTTGCTCCAGAGAACTGAACAGTATGGTGTTCCGTTAGGGCCAAATTTCGATTATAGCTACTTCGCTCCTTCGATCTAAACGCGAAGGAGCGAAAATACGATGGCGAAATCGCTCCTTTTCGCTCCTCCGCGTTTAGGTCGAAGGAGCGAAGGAGCGATATTGGAAATTTGGCGTTAACGGAACACCATACAACAGCACGTTTCATCAAAGATGGCTGACACTTCCCAACATGTTACTATTGAAACTTTGGCTCTCTACCCCCAAACAATTTATGGGACTAAGATGGATATTTGGCATAATACAACGGACCAGTGTTCTGTGGAATGCTTGGCATTTATTGGAAGTAGGTGCATACAAATATGTGTACATTATTGGTCCCCCATACGAGACCGGGGAAAGTCTTGCGTTGTGTCCGTCCCTGCTTCCTTCCGTCCTTCCGAACATTATTTTGTCCGGGTTCTATCTCCTACTCATTGACACTGGCAATTCATGATTTGGGCATAGGTTCACCTAGGCGAGGCGGTGTGTCGTGTCAAAATTAGATCACTTTGACCTACATTTGAACCTTTGACCTAGAATGAAGAAAAGTTTATACGAGCTCTATAATGACATATTCACACTGACATATATTTTGACTTTTGACCAACATCAGATAACAAAATTGTCGGGTTTGTATCTCGTAAAACAAGCTTGGGACCTTGTCCATGGGACTTGCTGTTGACATGTAATTTAATAAGTTTGTAAATTTCATACAAAACATGCGAAAAATGCATGTCTCAGGGGACATGATTAGCTCATTTGTATCGCATATATTACACGAAACAGACATGCCGTTTTGCTCACAAGTGTCTAAAGTGCAAAAAAGGAGTATAAATTCGACCAGATTTTACTTTATTTTGACTTTGAATGCAAATGGCGGTTGTGAATAATATCACACAAATATGGCATATTAGAGGTTTTTCAAGCATAAAAAACAACAAAAAGGAAAAAAAAAACCAAAATTGATAATCAAAACATTTTCAGATTTTCGGTTGAAGGAATTTTCACAGCATAAGAAGCATCACATTGTCCTGGCATTATATGTAGACATATTTAATGCTTATAGATCAAACTATACGCGGCAGGCCGTCAGTAAATCTGTTATAATTCAAAATTTTGTGATTCTGGCAGTCCTAAATGATGCCATGGTTTGCTGTTAATATTTATACAGCGAATCCTCACACTTTGGCCCGGATTTCCAATCGGGGAGTACATACTTGAAACATAGTCTCGCCGACCAAGCAAGAGCCAAACATTCTTCTGTCAATTAAGATTATATTTTGCGATACAAAATCTGTACGGGAGGCGCATTCCATGGCAAAGCCTATTAAATAGTTTCTATTTCGAAGATTTCATTGATCGCAGCGTTGATAGTTCGTTCCTATCGTGTTGGTATTGACCAACGAGACACAGCTATCCAATACAGGAATTGCAGTCGGGTCCTAATTCCTTATGAAGTATTTTCTCATAAGGCTTACTGGTTCTTAGTATCAAATGAGGGCAAACGGAATTCTTTTCAAAGAAAATTCCAGAACCAGTCACACCACATTGGGCACCTCGTAGAAATCTCCACACTTACAGAGATGCAGTATTACATGTAGTCACACGTGCCAGACATGAGAATGTTACTTCCGGTTACGCTGTTACTTTTTCTTTTAATTGGTAAGTAATTTTTTGTATGTACGTTACAAGTTACTTGTACGAGAACTTAGAAATCAATTCGCCGACATTTATATATACATACATCATTTTGAATGGTTAAATTTCGGTATGCGTCATTTGAATTAAAATGTGAAAAAAACGAAAATGAACTATTTGTATAAAATTGACAATTACGATTGTTATCGAACTTTCTAGATTTTAAAAATTAATTTTAAATACATGTATTATTACCTATCTCATTCTTTCTTTTCTTGTATCAATTATTTTCACTTCATATGTAATGAACACTAAATTATCTACCCTCAAAAACCGGGCTCATATCGTGAATTATACAATTAAAAATTAGAAAAGATTTATTTTTGTTTGTGAATTACAGATAAATTCCAATCATCTAGTGCTGACCCAATGTACGAATGGCCGCTCGGCGACACTTCCGGTCTGACAGATGTTATTAGCGGAAATGACATGACAGCTGCCGGTGATGGGCAGTGTTTCGTTCTCGGTGAAGGATATCCTGGACTTCCGGGAGGGGCAATAACTCTATCGCGAGATTCTACGGAGTACGTTGAAGTCAACTTATCCCGGAAAGAACCTTTTAAGGATTTCACAATATCCGTATTAGTCTATCCCGAAGGTTCCCAGAGTGGAACTTTGTTCTATTACGCTAAGAATGAAATCGAGAAATTTCGCTTAAATTTCATTTACACGACAGCTGTAGTGTCTTTCCGAGACGAGTATGATAACCTAGCTGGACTCATTCCTGTCGAAGACCTCCTTGTTCAAGATCAGTGGAACCACCTGGTGGTCCAGCGGAAGTACACTAATGGGGAGATAACTCTATATGTCGATGGAATCATGAAGATACAAGTTGACGATGGTTTCCAAGACAACATTCCGATACCCAATTCGGGAATGTTAGCGGTGGGAACCGTTCCAAACGATCCGGACCAGCAGTTTTCGGGAAGGGTCGCTTGTCTCCAGGTTTTCGACAAGCTTCTAACGGACAAACCTGGACAGCCGGACAACACGTGGAATAAATGCCAGTCTGATTCCTGGCAGGTGAAACCAACCCGTAAGTCTTTATATATCTATGCATTTACAAACCAGAACCATAACAACTTAAATTCAGCTAAAACATTATATCTTTTCTTAACCTAAGAATGTAGTGCATTCCAATCTCTATTCATCTACCTTAACCGAGTAGATCTACATTGTAAAAAAAAAAAAAAAAAATTGTACACGATTGATTTTGTAGAAAACCTCAATTCATATTTAGTCCACGAATAACAGTTAATTCATATTTATAAATGTGTTTTCATATTCAATGTATGATTATGTCATTAGAATTTCAAGTGGGCGCTAAATCATCCAACTCACTCACTCACTCGTCCCCCTCCCACTCCCCTAGTCATGCTTGTGTTGCCTCAGTTCATTTTATTCCGTAGGTCTTTCGGCCCTTATGCATCGGGGAATGATCAACGTAATAATATGATATAAAATATAATGATAATATATTATTCCTGATACTAATAAAACAATATGCTGTTAACACGTAAATGCCTAAGTGAATACTATTGCCATTATCCACAAGATGATATCATCCGTATTGTACTAAAGAAAATTGACATGCCGCTTGTTGAAATTCACAAACTGACATTTCACATTTCTCGACAGTAATCCTACTGCCGGACGATGACGAACCAGGACAACACTGTCTGGCCGAAGTCGTGGAAGACCTGTCAAATCTGATCTCTCTTACTTCCCTTTTCAACGAGAACAAGTGGCAAAAAGTCCTTCAACGTTTCGAATGGCAGGACAGCGCACGAAACGCCGGGTACTTCTCATTGGTCGGCAAAGGAACCAGACCGTCGGTTTACGTCAGCGCGCTTGGATTTGTCAACACGACTGGTGTGAACGTGTGTTCGCGCGTCTGTTTACGCGTGGAGGGCTGTCAGTCATTCGCTGTCGATAGAGAAACTGCAGATGGTGTGCCATGCTATCTCTATAACTACGTCTCGCGAGATCTGGTCACCGGAAGTGATGCTGCAAAGTATTATGGGATGAAAGATTGAGTGTATCACGAGACGGACCGCTCCAACCGGAAGTGTTAGTTTTCCATAAGTTGTAGAGTACATTTATTTATGTTCTTGGAACTAAACTTAGAGGCAAATGTCGCTCTTATATTTAAAAAATTGCTTCAGAGATGATTTAATCATTTTGTGTAACACTTTCACAATGATCCTGTATATCAAGATGGTGTTGTGAAATTCATATGCAGCTACAAGATCTCTTTTTTAAGCTGGATCCGGGATTAATTTTACACTTCTGACATGTGTGGATCGTTTCCGGACATCTGTGCACACGACGGTCATAACACGGTGTGTGATTCTATAGTGGTTAACATACATTTAAAAATGACTTCTGAATAAGTGTTGGGTAGGGTTTCCTATTCTAAATATGTATGGAAACTTTTATATCGTAGGTAATTAAATGTACGGTACGTGGAGCAGCTGCTGTTCAAGGCTTGGTGTACAAACTTATAAACCAACGTCTGATAAATACAGTACACAATGTCATAATACTTAATTATGAATGTTTTTCGTCTGATTTGGTTTTAATAAAATGAAGACTGTTATATCTTATGTACATTTTTATATGTCCCGGATATGTTGTCTTGAATATGGATGTGATAGTGTCGTAAGTGTTGATGTGATGTGGTGTCGTAAGTGTTGATGTGATGTCGTAAGTGTGGATGTGACGTAGTGTCGTAGGTGTGGATGTGACGTAGTGTCGTAAGTGTGGATGTGACGTAGTGTCGTAAGTATGGATGTGGCATAGTGTCGTAAGTGTGGATGTGATGTAGTGTCGTTAGTGTGGATGTGACGTAGTGTCGTCGGTGTGGATGTGATGTAGTGTCGTTAGTGTGGACGTGACGTAGTGTCGTAGGTGTGGATGTAACGTAGTGTCGTAGGTGTGGATGTAACGTAGTGTCGTAAGTGTGGATGTGATGTAGTGTCGTTAGTGTGGATGTGACGTAGTGTCGTAAGTGTGGATGTGACGTAGTGTCGTAGGTGTGGATGTAACGTAGTGTCGTAAGTGTGGATGTGACGTAGTGTCGTTAGTGTGGATGTGACGTAGTGTCGTAGGTGTGGATGTGACGTAGTGTCGTAAGTGTGGATGTGACGTAGTGTCGTAAGTGTGGATGTGGCATAGTGTCGTAAGTGTTGATGTGACGTAGCGTCGTAAGTGTGGATGTGACGTAGTGTCGTAGGTGTGGATGTGACGTAGTGTCGTAAGTGTGGATGTGATGTAGTGTCGTTAGTGTGGATTTGACGTAGTGTCGTAAGTGTGGATGTGACATAGTGTCGTAAGTGTTGATGTGACGTAGTGTCGTAAGTGTGGATGTGACGTAGTGTCGTAAGTGTGGATGTGATGTAGTGTCGTAAGTGTGGATGTGACGTAGTGTCGTAAGTGTGGATGTGATGTAGTGTCATAAGTATGGATTTGACGTAGTGTAATAAGTGTGGATGTGACATGTCGTTAGTGTGGATGTGACGTAGTGTCGTAAGTGTGGATGTGACGTGGTGTCGTAAGTGTTGATGTGACGTGGTGTCGTATGTGGACGTGAAGTAGTGGTGTACGTTTTAATGTGACGTAGTGTCGTAAGTGTGGGTGTCACGTAGTGTTGTAAGTGTGGGTGTGACGTAGTGTCGTAAGTGTGGATGTGACGTAGTGTCGTAAGTGTGGCTGTGACGTAGTGTCGTAAGTGTGGATGTGAGGTTGTGTCGTATGTGGACGTGACGTAGTGTCGTAAGTGTGGATGTGACGTAGTGTCGTAAGTGTGGATGTGACGTAGTGGCGTACGTTTTGATGTGACGTAGTGTCTTAAGTGTGGATGTGACGTACTGTTGAAGTGTGGATATGACATAGCAAGATTGAGTTACCTATAACATTAATAATATGGACCGAGAACATATCCGTGAGATATCCCGCATTAATAACATGGACGGAGAACATATCCGTGAGGTATCCCGCATTAATAACATGGACGGAGAACATATCCTTGAGGTATCTCGCATTAATAACATGGACCGAGAACAGATCCGTGAGGTATCCTACATTAATAACATGGACGGAGAACATATCCGTGAGGTACCCCGCATACATCTGGGTCGAGAAAAAATCTCATAAAAAGCACCAAAAATTCCGCGCACACATTAAAGAAGTAAACCCATGATGGGCACCGTACCACATTGTTACTGTATCATCATACACCCCATCATTGGACAGATATAAGTGATTAACAATGAGAGGCTCGTAAAGACTTTAAAGTGTTATCAGTGTCGGTCGGTACTTAAACAGGCTAACGATGATGTACCAGTTGATCAGATAAAACTGATATACTAACACGGCAGAAATTATTCAGGTTTTATATTTCATTTAAATAATTGTTACTCTTTTTTTACAATTCTTCTTCTTCTTTCTCTATTATTTGAGCTATATTATTTTTTATCTAAGATTCAATGTTTCATTTCCAGTTCAATTTGAGCATTTACCGTTTTTTTTATACATGTACTTATCTTCTTTTTCACAATAAAAATAGTTGTGATGTCGCCTGCGAAGCATCGCGGACATTGAGGGGTCACCTTTTTGGTTGTCAAACGTCAGTCTAAATTATTAATTATTTACAAAATATCACAGTGCAATTAAGAAGGGGCCCAATGGGCCTGTATCGCTCACCTGGCTCTACAGCAACTTTGAAGTTGATTGAGGTCATTTCTACAGATACTATGCTGATTACCTCTTTATTCAAATATCATAGTAAGCTAGGTTTATTCATATTAATAAATTTTCTAGTCCTTCATTCCAGCATTCTATTGGCCTAATATCAGGTCTCGGAGGCTCTTGGCTATCGCAAAACTATTGTTTACAGATTTAAGCCGATTTCACCCCTGTGACCTTGAATGTAGGTCAAGGTCATTTGTTTGAACAAAATTGGTAGCCCTTCACCCCAGCATGCTAAAAGCCTAATATCAAGTCCCTCAGGGCCTCTTGGTTATTAAGGAGAAGTCAATTGAAGATTATAGCCTATTTGAACAATGTGACCTTTAGTGACCTTGAATGAAGGTCATTTATTTGAACAAACTTTGTAGCCCTGTACCCTAGCATGCTACAGACCGAATACCAAGTCCCTGGGTCTCTTGGTTATTGAGAAGAAGTCGTTTGAAGATTATAGCCTATTTGACCCATGTGACCTTGAATGAAGGTCAAGATCATTTATTTGAACAAACTTTGTAGCCCTTGGCCCCAGCATGCTACAGGCCCAATATCAAGTCCCTGGGCCTCTTGGTTATTGAGAAGAAGTCGTTTGAAGATTATAGCCTATTTGACCCATGTGACCGTGAATGAAGGTTAAGGTCATTTATTTGAACAAACTTTGTAGCCCTTCACCCCAGCATGCTACAGGCCCAATATCAAGTCCCTGGGCCTCTTGGTTATTGAGAAGAAGTTGTTTGAATGAAAAAGATGACGCCGGACGGCCGGATGGACGGACGACGCACCACGGCATAAGCTCACTTGCCCTTCGGGCAGGTGAGCTAAAAAGTGATAGGATAGGTGGATGGATGAATGGTTGGAAGGAGGGATGGATGGATGGTTGGATGGATGGATGGATGGATGGATGGATGGATGGATGGATGGACGGACGGATGGATGGATGGACGGAGTTTGAAAGGATAAAAAAAAAATATCCATTTAAAACACATGTCGCTAAGATTATACTAAAATCAACAACACGATAGATATAATAAAAGCTGTTACATTTAAAGAAGAAGAAAAAACCGCGTTAACATTGTCTTAATACAACATTGATCGTAACGACCAGGAACGGAGATAGCATAACTGTCAGAATTTCAAATGAATGCGTTGTCTATTCATATTTTCCAAAACCCGTATTCAAATCCATATTACAATGTATGTGCATTATGTCAACATTTTTTGTATATCGTGTTACAATAGATAGCATAAATATACCTTATAACTTAATCTGTCTGTGTTTATAGTTGGAATGGCTGACACTTTAATGAATAGCGTATCCAAGTAGTTAATTCAACACAGTATCTGGTGTTCAGATATAGGTGATAAAACGAACGCCAACACACTTTTTTTTTAATGTTGAAAAACGCTGAACAAGAGGCCTAGATGGCCTGCATTGCTTACCAGGATATTTTGATTGCAAAATATTTTCATTTTAGTTATATCATATCGTAAGCATTCTCCTACTTCTTTGGTACCCCTCTCAGCATTGGTATATACCAAATGTCAACCAAATCCTCTCATTCTTCGAGAAAAAGAATTAATTAAGAGTTGTTGTTTTTTTGCAATGTTTCCCCTATTGGACCCCATCTCTGCGGCCCCAAGGGAGCCATGCCCCCCTTTATGCAACATAAGATCTGCTTTACCCAATAATTCTCCTGACCAAATTCTAAATTTCATCAAAATCAATTTAGTCGTTCAGGACAAGTAGCGATTTAAAGAATTAACCTCAATTACCCCAATTGGGCCCCACCCTTACGGTCCAAGGGAGCCACACTCCTCGTTTATAAATATTTGATATAATTTCATCAAAATCCATTCAGGTGTTCATGACTAGTATCGATTTAAAAGAAATGTTTACGGACGACGGACAGACGATGGACGCTTCGCCATGACATAAGCTCACCGGCCCTTCGGTCCCAGTTAGCTAAAATGAGTATCAAAAGTAACGAATTTAAGGTATGATTTCCTGGTACCAGACAGTTTACCAGGATTTGACGAGAGTACAATAAGCTCTAACTTAGTACACACATTTTCTTCTGAATTAATATGGCAATATACTTACCTGAGGTATACCACAAATAGCTATAGCAACACAATAAAAAGAAATAAAAAAAATATAAAATATAAAAGAGCATGTTCTATCAGCCACATTTAAGCATTGAACTGCTTTCATTTGGAAGTTATGGGCTGATGAATGCCAACTGGACAAAGGCAAATTTAATGAAGCACGCTAAGCCCATAACTTCCAAATGAAAGAAGTTCAATGCTTATATTTACATTTGACAACGAATTTGAAAGACTATATCCAGGAATTTTACTCTGATAATGAATGAACAAACTATTATCGTCAAAGACGGAACAGCCATCTTTCGTTATCGCCGACGTGACAATTATGACGTCACTATAATAATGACGTCATAATAAAGATTTCGAAGTTATGGACTCATAACTTCCAAGTGAGCTTGGTAAAGTTATATAGTGGGGCTGCAGTGTAAATGTAAATATTACACAATGAGATCATATGAAATCGTGATGAACACATTAATTTTATGCGACACTCTAATAAATTGCAAGATTTAATGTATTGTGACGAAACTGCCTCTGAGGTATACTTCATGTATCGATAAGCGAATTTTATTAAGCATATGAAAAAATGTAATGGCTGCAATAGATACTCACTCAGGTGTAAAATTTGACATGTTGGCCAGGTAATACAGGTAAATTTCAAAATGTTGGCTAAGTGAGAATGAACCATTGCTTCATGTATGCATATGTATGGAAGAAAATTTTAAAAAAATCCAAAACAAAAAAAAATTAGTACACAAATGTTTGTAATTCACTGAAGTATAAATAATAAAAACACTAACTTAAAATGTATCAAAACATGATAGAGTGGTGTTTGAGGGTTACCTATATAGATAATTCTAACACGATTCGTTTGCAACGCGTGTTTTGATTGGTTGCGGACCGACTTCTAATCTGCGATAGAACCATGACATATCGTGTTAAGCCACGCCCCGTTTCTAATCAAAACAATATGGCGTCAAGTTCGACTCGTAGCGAAATTCAACACTCTGCACCATTTCTGATTGATGACCCGTGATATTGGAATCGAAAGTGAAGAAATCGAATAGAATGAATTAACTTAATAAATTTAACAAAAATCGTTAACTTCATTCTTACCGTCATTTATCGATTGAAACGTTCATTTCGTCCGTGTGTAAGCATCTAAGGTCAAGTAAAATCCGAAATGAAATGGAACAAGTGCACATAACTTTCACATAACGATTGAGCCTATAGAAACACATCAACTCTGACTTTGTCAAAACGCCCATGTCGTTATGCATACTGCATAAATCCAAATATGTCGTTAAATCTTCTGTAACAGGACTTTAACAACAATCCTAATACACCGCTTCGTCAACATACAGATCGAACTCTCGCCAGTATGGGCGTGGCCAATTGACCGACTTTGAAAGCTTCTCTCTGATTGGTCAATCCGCCACAGTATGACACGTAACTAGCGGAGGTCACAGAGTACTTAACAGCGTACTTGTAGCGATGTAAAACAATGTATCTAAATATATGCGATAGTAAACGTGTTAGAATGGGGATAGTACGTTGTTTTTCGTGGCTATACTGGCGATTAGAACATGAAATTTGGTTTAAACTCTCGACCTATCGGTCTCGAGTTCAAACCAAATTTCATGTTCTAATCGCCAGTATAGCCACGAAAAACAACATACTATCCCCTAAATATAGAACCGCCATGACCTCTTTAATCGTCTGTACTTTTACGACGATAAAACGTAATACTGATACTGAAATGTAACGTTCGATATCTATTTGTGTTTTCTGTAAACAAGCTGTGACAGGTGTTTCTATATATATATATATATACATATCTACAAGTCTATATCACGTATACCATACACCTTACATACACTAGTACCGACTGCATGCATATTACAAGTTTATGGAAGCATTATTTTCAGGAAACTAAAACCGAAAGCAAAACTAACATCGTTCCCTGAATATGCTGGTAAGTTCCGGTGGATTCCCAGCACGTGATATACCGACAACAAACAACTAGACTTGATACGGCCTTCCAGTGTAACACTTAGATAATGGTTTGGGCAGACTTTTTTTCGAACTTTGACAGTTACGGACAGGTGTATAAACCGATCGGAGCAGCAATATGCCTAGTTGTTGCAGGTGTGTTTGGCTACTTAACATTCAGGCGTACAGAAGGCAAAGAGAAACCGTCAAATCAGGATTGCAGACGACAGGTTTCAGATGACCGAGAACAAACGGAGAAAACTTCAGAGGATGTAGATTCGAACGAACCGGATTATGACCTGAACAATGATTTGGAATCGAACGCACCGAGCGTGGAAGTGGCCACTTCGGTGCCTCTGAGCGTGAACTACCACTTCACCAGGCAGTGTAACTATCAGTGTGGATTCTGTTTCCATACTGCCAAAACATCGGCCGTGCTTCCTCTGGCAGAGGCAAAGCGTGGACTGCGCATGCTCAAGGAATCAGGTAAATATAAATTGACGTATTCTTAGTTACGGAACGCAAGCGATATTTTTACCTACAGCTCCGACTTTCTAAAGTTAAAAAAAAAGACAATTTATACCAGACTCGCCTATATCACTGCGCCACATCCACGTCCATAAAACGAACGTTTCATTGGCGCAGTGATGGTCGCACTCGTCACATCTCGGCCGATTCCGTACCTACATCTACTGAAGGGTACCGGAATCGGCCGAGGTTAGCCGAATGTGATGGTCGACCGATACCCTGACATGATCATAGTGACAAGTCGTCTATTAGATGATATGAACACCTTGATAGTAATGCGAATTGTCCACATACAGTATGAAATTTATTCAACAAAGTTCAACAATGACCGGAAATTCAAATCTTAAACCTTCGGATTAACATCACATATATAGTGCATCATTTTGACGACGATCATACATCCCTGTGTTACTTTGAAGGTTTAGTTTTGGCTTAATTTCTGTAACCATTACAAATGTGTCTAGAATTTTATCTGACAATAAACAGCAGATTTTAAGTACAGAGAAGTACATGTATAGTCATTTGAGCAAGATTGTGTTTTGTTTAATTTATTTTTCATTCAACGTCATATATAGGATTATAGTATACAAACATACCATATCTTATTTGTGCAAGGTGACGGACAACGCAGCCAATATAGAGCAAAACCGTATTTATTACATTTTGCCTGTGAAATATAGAAAACTATCAAACTGATCAACAAAACTTATATTTTCACCTCAGTGATGAACGACGAAGATATACCGAGGTTTCGCAGGAACTACGTTTCTGTTGGAAGAGTTGTCCCCCTTGATCATTTTATCTTTCTACGTTTTTCCACTCTTAAGCCATCGTATACACGTGCTGACTGTTTGATGATTATTTGTTATAAACCACACCAGTGGCAAATGAGTTTTGAATAGGTCTTTTGATTAGTGGGGAAGTTGAACTTTGACCGGAACTATATTTTTCTCGCGTGCTTTGTTTCCACATGCTTGCCCCACGTGTTCGTTTGTTTACGTCGTCTGCTGTCAACATATTTATTGTCAATATTGCTTTTTCGGTATAGCCGTATAATATTATTTTGGCCCCGGAAATGACGCGACAGGTGGCGTTACTGGTCAAGATGAGGTATGTGATTGGTCAACGTAGCGGTAAATTCAAAATGCAGATATGCAGTTAAAAACGGAACAAAGTTAAGATTGAATGCAAGCTGAATAAGTGGATAAATCTTTTCAAATGACACATAAATAAAATCATATTCCTGATTGATATACAGTCGTATTCAGGCGCGTAGCTGCCTATACACAAATACGCAGTTGCGTACACATCAGTTTTCAACAACAACAACAACAACAACAACAACAACAACAACAACAAAACACACACAAAAAACAACAACAAAAAACAACAACCAAACAAACAAACAATGAAAGAAAGAAAAAAACTCTGTTATTTATATGAGCTTATCTATACACAAACTATGAATGCTGTTCCTAGGTGATGGTTCTAGTCAAACCCACTCATTGATATAACTAGTCATTACGTGGTAGGGAACGCACTCAATCGGTCGGTTAAAGTGGGACAAAGAAAATCCGAAGACCTTTTTCTTTGGAAGAAATTTCAGCTCACCCCGCAGGAACTATCAGCATCAGAAACAAGTCAAAATGGTACACCTGATGTAACAAAGCTCCCTGGTGGTTGTCAGAATTGCAAAATGCTGACGCTAACATTTAAGAGCATTCAGGACATAAAAGATCAATGCCAAATTTATGCATTTTATATACAAAATTTGCAAGATATATGTATATATGAGAGGTTGAAGCAAATTCTAAATAGCACACAAAACTTAGTTTTGATATCCAACGGTTTACACAAAATATGGAAAAAATGAAAATAAATCCAAATAATTTCAAATTGCCAGATATATATACTAATATAGACTTAAAAACTTAATATAGACTTAAAAGTGTTTCGATAAGTTTAAAATGAGCTTTGATACTAAAACGTTAAGTCCTAAACATAGGAAACTTAAATTAAAAGAAAATAATAGAATAATTCAATAATATTTTTTTTGTAACTTTACTCTACTAAATGATTATTAAATTGATTCCGGTTTGGCGTCCTCCACCTCTCTTGTCTTGATCAATCAGTCTATTTGGTATTGTACCTTCAAAATAGATCAAATAATTTTCTAAATTCTCCTAATTTTCTTCTGTTTATCTCTCCTACCATTCCCTTTTACAATACATATTTATTTTATACAATTCAGATAATCTTTTTTATACTAAACAGATTATATTTTTAAATATGTCTCAAGTACACGTATTTGCTTTTTTGCAGTTAGACGTACATGTAAAACCATTTCAGGTAAAAGTAGATTTCAATTGATTCCACGAGGAAAAGGGGTATCTGAAAGCTCTTTTACACATGTCAGACAATCTAACAGCTATATTCAGATACGTGCTGAATGTAAACTATATATAGCATTGTTAGATCTCCTATCCCTTTAAATGTATTATCTTATATAAGATATGTTATCACGATAATATGCCGAAATGCAATACAACATGGAATTATAATTTAACTCATTCCAGTATAACAATTATACACAACGAGAAAAACTTTTTTTTTTCAAATATGTGCGTGTATTTCGGCACAAATTGCATGAAACTTGTAAAAAAAAATAATCTGATACTTTCTCAATTAAGAAAAGTAAAATAAGTGCCTATATCATCTATTGTTAAACGTACATGCAGTGAATGAGCGAATAGTGAAAATTGGAGATAATATCTCATTTACATATTTAAATTGCTCATTTAAATATGATTTAAAATTTCGGCATAGTAACATTTAATTTTTTTCTGGGGTCTGATCTAGCCCACCATCCTCCCTTTGGTGCCATTCCTATAAAGGACTACTTACAACCGGAAACCAGGGTGAAGTCTGATTTACATATTTGTTACTGTTAATCTTAAAATGAATTATACAACATTAACCAAAATAATAGGTCCGGAGTTATATATGCGCATAGAGTACAAAATTCACTATTGGAATTTTCCTCACTACATGACAGTTGGTTAGATGCAGAAATGATTCAATACTTTTAAGGAAATCGTTTGCTTTCAAACGTTAGGTGAACGTTACTATACGTATGCTTAGGAATGTTATTGAATATAATGAAACACAGCTTTCTGAACGCAGATAGACACAGAAATCTAATTTATTTTCAAATGTACAGATTTTGATATTATATATGTACCCTTTGTCTGATCTTCAATGAAATTAGTAAATTAATGTATTTTTAAATCATTAGGTTTGCACACCAACGCTGTCACGAATGTTTTGCCTTATATATCAAGGCTGCTAAATAGTGGGATTAATGTCTCCAAACGAGACCAAGTGTGTTTTTTCTGGCTTGCCTGGGTTGTCACATGAACACAGTTCCCTTGTAGTTAAGCTTCTGAACTCTGACCCCTATCTGAGAGAGTGTCCTAGGCTCGGCTATAACCGGAGCAAGGACATTAATCCTCGTCAATCAACCCCTATCTGAGTATAATGATAATCGTTATAATTCCAACTTTTAACTTAACTCTAGAACACATGTCGTGCTATGTTATGACCACTGTTACAGTTGAAAGATTCATTTATATTAAACTCAATTTGACTTTACTGGAACTTTTATAACTACAACTGTATTTTATATATAAATGTATTTTACCTACACATACCGTCATGAAAACATCACCCATTATCGCAATGATCATCCCAAAACGTCGTGTTACGGTAACGCGACTTAAATACAAGGTTGATCTCAGGCCGTTTTTGGTCTTGATTTCTTTCTTTTACAGCCCTTCCCATAGGAAAGATATTGCTTTGCCCAATGGACTATGGTTATGTACGTATGGTTATTGAACACATATTCGGACATTATGTAAACGTGTTCCAAGCGTGCAAAATAAGGTAGAGTCAACACAAATTATCATTCTAAATGCTGTACAAGGCTCGTCGTTTCAAGAAAACAGGACAACGTAACTATTCGGACATCGTTAAATGACGGACTTAAATTGTCCAAACACTTAACTGTATATCGTAATACGGTACTCATTCACTCCTCATTTCATTTCTCTGCATACACATACAAAATAACTTGGCTACGCGCATGGTATTATCACCAAAATGATTCAACCTGATATCATTTTGTTATTCGTGCTGAAACACATTAGTTCGTTCATTTATTTCACCAGCAGTTTTATATTATAAACACCAGCATTTAAACTATGCCGTTTATCTTTTTTAAAGATATTTCTTGTTTAATCTAGTTACTTCTTCGTCATAGGCCATGGCCACTTAATTACTTTCTGGCACTGTGGTTCGTGAAGCGTTCCCGCTGTCCCCGACTTTCTCGTCAGACCGGATTACTGAATTTATCATTTATTTGAATCTATTCAGGCCATTGCACATTGAATAATGAATATATTGGTGCCGCTCAACTTGAGTACAGATATGTAAAACAGTCGAGTTGGAAATAGCAGTACTGTAAAAACAAATGTAGGTCCGGTCAAAGGTTAACTTCCTCACCAATCAAAAGACTGGAAGGTCATATACCACTAGCATTCGGCTAATCTCGACCGATTCCGGTACTCTTCATCGTTAGATGTAGGTGCGGAATCGGCCGAGATGTGACGAGTGATACCGCTAGTGGTATATAACATTTATTTATCCAACAGTCAGCACGTTTATACAATGGCCAGAGAGTGGAATAACACAGGGTATTGTGGTAGAATAGACTTTATGATACTAATCATATAAGTTTGGTTTTGCAAACCCTGGCGGTTCTTTTACAACATAACTGATGGAACTTTCTTTTGACTTGTTTCATAGTCAAAATGAAGAGGGCTGAATTAAAAGGAGACACGATTCATGACGTCAAAATCGATTTCTGATAGGCACACCCAATGAAAAACGTTCCGTGGTATAAAATATACATATATCTATTTGAAGTCAATAAGTAATACCCATGTGTGCTGTATATTTTCATGATGAAAACATTCATATCACGTAGCATGGGAATTTTTTTATCTAAAGAGTACGTCTTACACGAGTCAATATTACAATTATCCTATTGCATAATTCATGTTGTCTTTTAAATACTCTATTGCGAATGTAGGTTCTTCTTTTGTATACCCGTATTTATTGGACAACCAATTATATATTTTGAATTGAATATGACGTACATACTAATATATCGCTTCTGGCCTGGTTAGATAATAATATGTAGCTTCTGGCAAGGTTAAATAATAGATGGATATTTTTGATAGTCAACAGTGCATATAAAACGTTAAAAAATCTATCTCTGAGTCAGTGTATATATGTACTGGTCTGGCTTGACTTGATGACGAAATAAAATCGGATGTTAAGTTCCGTTTGGTTTGGTTTCGGGTTGTATCCTGTAAACAGCTAAGATCATTTAAGGACGACCTCCCATGTGTACAAGATGCATGCGTCTGATGAGTGTGTGTGTGTATATCTTCTTGTGGTGGCGCGAAACTGATGCCGACTTTATAGTGCGACCTCACTGAAGCATACTGCTGAAGACACCAAGCAGGACACCCCGCCCAGCCACATTATACTGAAAGCGGGCGAACCAGTCTTCCCACCCGTGCGCTAAGCAGTGATAACAATTTCAACCATTTTTATAGACTCTGGTATATCTCGACCAGGGGACATAATCCAAAGTCTTCCTTACATGGGCGAATGCTAAACTTAAGGCCAAACGTAAAACAGTGTCAAGGGAGACATTAGGAAGAAAAGTATTTAGAAAGAAGAGAAAATTGAAGATACCAAATTTAGTCGCCTCTTATTACCATACGACAACAGCAGAACAACTCAGAATCGAATTCTTTCGATTCAAAACTTTGGTCAGAATGTTACGGATAACTACAAACTGTCCCAGCACACATGAGGTATGGGTATGTCGAGATTATAGTATGACATATGCTCGCTACAATAAAAAACGTAATGGGTATTTTCAATATCTTACCTCATTTTATGTTTCCTGCACTAGCGGCCGCCATTTTGAATTCGTATCTTCTGAACACGTGATTCCCCATCGTGCAAGTGTGACGCGGTGATGTCATATTTGCCAGATTTTAATCCGCATCTCTCCCCCCCCCCCCCCCCCCCCCCCCCCCCCCCTCCCCAAAAAACAACGTCTCAAAATGTGCTATACACACTAGGGTAGGTCCAAATACATGTAGACTCTACATAATTCTCAAGTCCCTGTGGCTGAAATTACTGACATGAATCCTTCTGTAACCGGTAATGATTTTCGATAATTTTATCTGATATCCTAGGGATGGAAAAGGTGAATTTCTCCGGCGGCGAACCATTCATTGTACAACGTGGGGACTACGTTGGAGAACTGGTCATTTTCTGTAAACGAGATCTCGCGTTACCAAGCGTGACCATCGTAAGCAACGGAAGCCTGATAACAGAAAAATGGTTCCAGAAATACGGTGAGCTTTTCTTATTTATATCATTTTTAAACATTTTCCAGCGTTGAATTTGGTTTGGTTTGTTTTTGTTTAACGTCCTATTAACAGCCAGGATCATTTAAGGACGTGCCAGGTTTTGGAGGTGGAAGAAAGCCGGAGTACCCGGAGAAAAACCACCGGCCTACGGTCAGTACCTGGCAACTGTCCGACGTAGGTTTGGAACTCGCAACCCAGAGGTGGAGGGCTAGTGTTAAAGTGTCGGGACACCTTAACCACTCGGCCACTGCGGCCCCAGCGTTGAACAGATCTCCATAATATTTGATAAAAGTGATTGGGGATATTTTCCACAAAGGTAAAAAAAAATCTACTTGAGGTGTGGCGGGACTAAACAGGGCAAAATGCCCGTGGCCAGATGGTAGCTCAAATGGTTCAAGAGTCTATGTAGGTTCCCCTTGGTGCCTAGTTATGCATATTGCATTTTGGGACCGATCAGAAAACAACATGGCCGACAGGCAGCCATCTTGGATTTTGACAATTTGAGTTTGTTATCGCTATTTCTGAGGAAGTACTGAGGGGATCTTTCTCAAATTTCATATATAGGTTCCCTTTGGTGCCTAGTTATGCATATTGCATTTTGGGACCAATCGGAAAACAACATGGCCGACAGGCAGCCATCTTGGATTTTGACAATTTGAGTTTGTTATCGCTATTTCTGAGGAAGTACTGAAGGGATCTTTCTCAAATTTCATATATAGGTTCCCTTTGGTGCCTAGTTATGCATATTGCATTTTGGGACCAATCGGAAAACAAAATGGCCGACAGGCAGCCATCTTGGATTTTGACAATTGAAGTTTGTTATCGCTATTTCTGTGAAAGTACTGAAGGGATTTTTCTCAAATTTCATATGCAGGTTCCTCTTTGTTCCTGGTTATGCATATTGCATTTTGAGACTAATTAGAAAACAACATGGCCGACAGGCAGCCATCTTGGATTCTGACAATTAAAGTTTGTTATCGCTATTTCTGTGAAAGTAATGAAGGGATCTTTCTGAAATTTCATATGCAGGTTCCCCTCAGTGCCTAGTTATGCATATTGCATTTTGAGACCAATCGGAAAACAACATGGCCGACAGGCAGCCATCTTGGATTTTGACAATTGAAATTTGTTATCGCTTTTTCTGTGAAAGAACTGAAGGGATCTTTCTCAAATTTCATATGGAGGTTCCCCTTGGTGCCTACTTATGCATATTGCATTTTGAGACCAATCGGAAAACAAAATTGCTTACAGGCAGCCATCTTGGATTTTGACAATTAAAATTTGTTATCGCTATTTCTCAGAAAGTAATAAAGGGATCTTTCTGAAATTACATATGCAGGTTCCCCTCAGTGCCTTGTTATGCATATTGCATTTTGAGACTAATCAGAAAACAACATGGCTGACAGGCAGCCATCTTGGATTTTGACAATTGAAGTTTGTTATCGCTATTTCTGTGAAAGTACTGAAGGGATCTTTCTCAAATTTCATATGTAGGTTCCCCTCAGTGCCTAGTTTTGCATACTGGGACCAATACGAAAACAACATGGCCGACAGACAGCCATTATAGCTAAATCTTAAATTCTATATATAGGTTCCCCTTGTTTGAATAGTACTAGAGGGCTGTTTCTGAATTTACACAGATAAGTAAGACTTAGAGGAAGGGAAAAGTAGGGAAAAGATCAATCTGACATGGAACCTATAAAGATCATTCAATGGTGGGCGCCAAGATCCCTCTGGGATCTCTTGTTATAGACTCTGGTATATCTCGACCAGGGGACATAATCCAAAGTCTTCCTTACATGGGCGAATGCTAAACTTAAGCCCAAACGTAAAACAGTGTCAAGGGAGACATTAGGAAGAAAAGTATTTAGAAAGAAGAGAAAATTGAAGATACCAAATTTAGTCGCCTCTTATTACCATACGACAACAGCAGAACAACTCAGAATCGAATTCGTAAATGGAATCCTTTCGATTCAAAATTTTGGTCAGAATGTTACGGATAACTACAAACTGTCCCAGCACACATGAGGTATTGGTATGTCGAGATTATAGTATGACATATGCTCGCTACAATAAAAAACGTAATGGGTATTTTCAATATCTTACCTCATTTTATGTTTCCTGCACTAGCGGCCGCCATTTTGAATTCGTATCTTCTGAACACGTGATTCCCCATCGTGCAAGTGTGACGCGGTGATGTCATATTTGCCGGATTTTAATCCGCATCTCTCCCCCCCCCCCCCCCCCCCCCCCCCCCCCCCCAAAAAAAAACAACGTCTCAAAATGTGCTATACACACTAGGGTAGGTCCAAATACATGTAGACTCTACATAATTCTCAAGTCCCTGTGGCTGAAATTACTGACATGAATCCTTCTGTAACCGGTAATGATTTTCGATAATTTTATCTGATATCCTAGGGATGGAAAAGGTGAATTTCTCCGGCGGCGAACCATTCATTGTACAACGTGGGGACTACGTTGGAGAACTGGTCATTTTCTGTAAACGAGATCTCGCGTTACCAAGCGTGACCATCGTAAGCAACGGAAGCCTGATAACAGAAAAATGGTTCCAGAAATACGGTGAGCTTTTCTTATTTATATCATTTTTAAACATTTTCCAGCGTTGAATTTGGTTTGGTTTGTTTTTGTTTAACGTCCTATTAACAGCCAGGATCATTTAAGGACGTGCCAGGTTTTGGAGGTGGAGGAAAGCCGGAGTACCCGGAGAAAAACCACCGGCCTACGGTCAGTACCTGGCAACTGTCCGACGTAGGTTTGGAACTCGCAACCCAGAGGTGGAGGGCTAGTGTTAAAGTGTCGGGACACCTTAACCACTCGGCCACTGCGGCCCCAGCGTTGAACAGATCTCCATAATATTTGATAAAAGTGATTGGGGATATTTTCCACAAAGGTAAAAAAAAATCTACTTGAGGTGTGGCGGGACTAAACAGGGCAAAATGCCCGTGGCCAGATGGTAGCTCAAATGGTTCAAGAGTCAGTCTTAATTTCGGAGGTTCCGGGTTCGAGTCCCGGTCTGGTTGCTGCATTTTTCTGCCCTGTTTCATTTGGCACCCTACTAAGAAATACCCACGGAAGGCGGTATACGGTATCGTGTGTGTCTTCCGGGTCGAAGACTTTGTTGAAAGATGGTTGAATGTGGTGGAACTGGACTGGGTTGAACGCCGGCGTCCATGTAACTCAAATGTTTAGAGCGTCTGTATAGCGTTCGGAGGTGCCAGGGTTCGAGTCCCGGTCTGGTCGCTGCATTTTCCTTCCCCTCTTGTAGTATATATATGTTTAACTAGCTAAGTTGGATGTTTCCTTTATGATTACAGGCGAATTCCTGGACATTTTGGCCATCTCTTGCGATAGCTTCCATCCTCAGGTGAACAAGGAGATTGGCCGTTACCAAGGAAACAAGAACCACTTACAGAGTCTGCAGACTGTCCGCGATCTTTGTAGCACGTACAAGGTGTGTACATTGTATGTAGAGAGAAGATTTTGAACTTTCTAGGGTAATTAAAGCCGACCGGAAACCCATGATTCAAAGTGTTGTCAGGCGATTCCGTTCAACTTGTTTATTTTTTTAAAAAGATTTTGTCAATCAGAATTAATTGGTAATTTACTTGTCACGTTTTAACGTTCAGTTGAGTTTGAGAGCCGTTCCAATGTTTAGGTACCAGGTATTCGGATCAATCGCAGCATCTCGGGGATTTCCGGCACCTCTCGGAAATCAAATGTGGAGTTGCCGGAAATTTCCCCGAGATGTTGCGATTGCTGTTCGAATGTAACTAAGCAGCGTCGACATCTTGTCTCTATATTTTACTTTCGTTCCGTAGGTGGCCTTTAAGATCAATACAGTCGTAAATTCCTGTAACAAAGACGAGGATATGGCAGACAACATCATAGATCTGACACCTTGTCGGTGGAAGGTAAGCATGTAAAGCACACTGAAGAATCACGTGACCTATCAATATATTTGAATACGGTTTGAAGGTATTCCGTTGTCATGTGTGATTTTGTTGTTGTTTCTAGATTAAATGCACGTTGTAATAGGTTAGATTTTTTTCAGCTTCGTTTATTGAACAAATGGCACTCAAGTAAGCAAGCATTCAGACAATCTCGTTGCAGTCTTTTCATCCAAACAAAGGATCGGTAGCAAAGAATTGTGTAACAAAACATAGTACATTAACATGTTCAAACCATTTGAACAAACATTCATTCTCTAGCACAGTGCATTAATATACATAGCCTTTTCATTCTGTAAGCCTGACTTCTCAGTTCAGTTGACTGTGAAGAAAGGTCCGTGCAAAGGTTGGGGGTCTGAAGAAGACACCATAGTGAATAGAATATTAAAGTTATTCGGTACTTGGTTTATTTATATATATATATATGTGTGTATTTCTAAACTACATTATTGACAATTCTGACATAGCCAAAGAATGAAATAAATAGAACATATTTTTGTACTGGCAGGTATTCCAATGTTTGCTGATCGGGGGTGAGAACGCTGGCGAAAACGCGTTGAGACAGGCCGAGACGTTCGTTGTTACGGAAGCTGAATTCCAGGCATTCCTAGAAAGACACAGTCATGTCACGTGTCTCGTTCCAGAATCTAATGAAAAGGTAAAAAAAAGAAGCCCCCCCCCCCTCCCCCCCAAAAAAAAGAAAAAAGAAAAAAGAATAAATCTGACAACACCAACATCCAACGTTACTACTTAACGAGTCACGTGACTACTGCTGAGGATGTAGACTGTTATATATATATAGTTTTGATATATCAAAAGCATGACGTTGTTCGCTGCTTTGCAAACTCAAAAGCTCATTTCATTTTGGCCATTGTCACGGAAAGACGTCATTCTTTTGGTCCGATTTCCTAAAGTAACAATATCTCTCAAGATTCATTCAATCTCGTCCGTAAGCGGCAGAAAAAAAAATCGTTATTTAATACGTTTATTTCATCGCCCTTCCATCAGAAAGAAATGCATCTGATATTGATATATACCTTCATTTATTATATTTAAAATATTCGTCCATAACTCCTATGAATAAACGAGATCTTCAAAAGATGTTTAAAGCTGTCGTCCTTTCGACAAAATGGCGACGAGAAAAAATGTTGAACGTGGTTCGTTCGGAGTGAAATAAGAGGTGTTATACATTTAATTGCCTGCGAGGTTATTAAAGGAATAATTCTTGTTTTGTATGGTTTACTGGTGTGTAAACTTTATTTTTTAACCAGATATTTTAAATGACGCATCGTTTTATTCAGTTCCTGTAAAATTTTTCAAACATTCATTTTATCATCGTTATATTTAAGTTAATTCTTCCATAATCCATTTATATTGGGAAAAAAGGTCATAATAGAAACGAAAATAGTCATGTGTGCACCGGTTTTGCTAGGCGTGATAACTGAACAATGTATTCCTACGCGTCAGATTTGGGTACACAGGTAAATGATGTTTTGTTAATAATGTTATATAACTAACACACCGGAAATGTAAATATAAACTGAATTTTGGTAGACCCAAACCCATTTTCACCTGTCATTCATCATGATGTGTGTTTCAATTCCAGATGAGGAACTCCTACCTGATACTGGATGAATACGTAAGTAGAATTGTCATCCATTGAAATGTTTATATCACCGATATTGTATCCAGGTACACTATTACAGAAATACATGATATGATATACAAATAGAATTAAATAAGTAAAAAGATAAATGTAATTAATACCAATACATCAAGAAAAAACTACTCCTCCTAAAAAAAAAATTAAAAAAAAACAACAAACAAAAACAACAAAACATAATGATTGATTAGAAGATTGACGTCGACAAAATATAGCTGCGGAGTACGGTAGATTTTCAGAAATAATTTATTCACTCTAAATCAAAACGATAAAAAGAGAAGATTAAACTACATTGTCCGGTCTAACGAGTCACTTTGTATTGTAAACTACATTGTCCGGTCTAACGAGTCATTTTGTATGGTAAACTACAATGTCCGGTCTAACGAGTCATTTTGTATTGTAAACTACATTGTCCGGTCTAACGAGTCACTTTGTATTGTAAACTACATTGTCCGGTCTAACGAGTCATTTTGTATTGTAAACTACAGTGTCCGGTCTAACGAGTCACTTTGTATTGTAAACTACAGTGTCCGGTCTAACGAGTCACTTTGTATTGTAAACTACAGTGTCCGGTCTAACGAGTCACTTTGTATTGTAAACTACAGTGTCCGGTCTAACGAGTCACTTTGTATTGTAAACTACAGTGTCCGATCTAACGAGTCATTTTGTATTGTAAACTACAGTATCTGATCTAACGAGTCACTTTAACGAGGTAATTTGTACGTAAAACCAACATTTTTCCAACTTTTGCAAACCGTACAACAAATGACAGTATAACTAGATATATGTGTATATATATATGCGATATTGAGATGCGATGTTCTCTAACCCGTGTAATTGGAACATCATGTATTTACACAACGATATCTCTGTTCGTAGATGAGGTTTCTAGATTGTACACGAGGCGGGAAGGATCCATCCAAATCCATTCTAGACGTTGGAGTGTCACAGGCCCTAATGTTCAGTGGGTTTGACGAATCAATGTTCTTCAAAAGAGGAGGAAAATATGTCTGGAGCAAAGCCGACATGAAACTTGAATGGTAATCCACGGCAGCGGTTTCAGTAAATGGACTGAAAAAATAGGGCACGTTTGAACGAGCAGGACACTCATATTTTTTGGAAATGGTGTCCCTCATATCAAGTGTATTCTGCCACATTATCAGAGGCGATATGTTCTAATTAACGTAAATACTCAAACAAACAAGAAAACGGAAACTCGTAAATTCATATTAAATGCAGGCGAAGTCTACATCACGGCAATGTGCCAAAGCGTCCATTCATGTTTCTTACATCTGAAAATATAAAGACAAACGTCCAGCACTTCCATGTGTCAAAGCGCCAATGCTCATATTACGTGTTAAGTGGACGGATATATATTAAGCACTAGAAGGTCTTGAGTATGTATTTTTCTCAGAATTCTTTGTTTCATTTTCATTGTTGTTTCATTTTATATCTTTTATACATTAAAGTTTTGAAGTTATTGTTGTTGTCATCTCTTTTATATACATTACTTACCATTGTCTTATTTGTTTGTGTTGTCTATTTCATACATTACTAAATGTATAATATCCATTACCCTATTTGTTTGTATTGTCTATTAGATACATCACGTGTCCGTTTTTGTATATTATAATCTGCTGTGTTTAAATCTGTAATGTCAGTAATGATCCGGATTTGTTTTTTACAATCTGTCTGAACTAGTGTTCACTTACTTTTCAAACGAACCACTAAATGACGTCATAATTGCAAATCATCATGCTTCAATAGAGACATTCGGCCTACTCACTAAGAATATTTTTTGTTTCTTGCATTTTGTGACATAAGATGAACGCTCGTCTATCGTTTAAACAACTGTTATATGTACTAAGATTTTCAAACATTATGTTTTATTTATATATTATATTCCAGGTGATTTCTTGCTTCAATATGTATGTATTTTTGAAAAATAATCACGTGTAGTACATATTCACCACATCTTCAACATCAGTCGCTTGTCAATCTTTGTTTTCAGCGTAACAAACAGGGACAACGTATACCTTATTTGTATGATAAACGGGATGTTTTGTTGATATCATTTGTATATTAAAGTAACATCACTGTTTTCCCTACCAACGATCTCCACATGTCACATTTTATTCGATATTCAAGGACTGGTTTCAATTATCAAGGTTTTCGTGACAAATGTCGACTACTGACGGAAAAATTAACAACACAATGTTTCGGGAAATGCAGACTGATGAAGATTACCGGGAAGTTGTATGATTGACAACAGGAACTTATTTGGAAATAGTTTATTTCCTTGTGCGATATGAAATCACGTATTCGATGTTTGTTGAAATGCCGCCTAGTGGTTCCATTGTCTTCACACTCGTTTTCATTTTGAGATCATAAGACACTTAGTCTTATTCTCCTTGTACGTGTTCAAGAGTCTCCATGCAAATCTAGTTGATTTTTGTTTTGTTTTGGAGAAGTATTATCAGTTTTGAGTTCGAATTAAGATTTTGTTTTTATGTCGGCACTGTCTCTTGTTTTTCGAGTGGACTGATAGACTTGACAGATGTGTTAATACAGAAACAATAGCTAATATTGTCTGTAATCAACAATAGATTATACATATATCTATTGTCCAAATAATTGAAAGGAGACATATATCGCAATCGGATTTAAAAAAACAACAAACAAATAAACCAACAAACAAAAACAAAAAATCAGATGATTATCATATTTATTTTTTCTTAAATACATAACTCTTTAGCTGTTAATCGTCGAGATTCGAGTCAATGTTTGAAGACACCTTTATTTATGAAGCACTAATTCGACAAATAATCTCGAGATGCAGACGGTGTTCTGGTTTCTGGCATCCGAATGACTATTTCGGTTATTGACAGGGTTTCCTTTTCGGAGTGCTGTATCGTTACACCTGTGAACAGAAGAAAAGTGTCAGTTTCTAAATAAATCAGTATGCTTGTTTTAAAGAGTCTTAACTTTAACGTAATGTACAAGCCAAAAGTAATTTTCACATTTTTATTCGATGATGTATTTCTATATAAGGAAGATAATCGGATACTGTGTTGTACACACCCTAATACCAGTAAAGTAACGAATGGTCTCCACCTCGGGAGCTATTAACATTTAAAAATGACGCCTTTTGGTGAAAAGTTTAACAAGACATTGAATTACCTATCATCTGTAATAAGTCCGAAATTGTAACGTTAGAAGTCTCGGTTCCACGGCCAGCAACTCTGTCATAGAATGAGTTCAGCTGAAAATGTAACATTTTATTCTTAAGTCACACATACATTTTCAGCTCCATTTCTGTTACACACTGGTAACAGAGCCCGGAAAACAAACGTGACTAAAAAATTGAAATAGTTTAGCACAGTACATTCCCAATGTTGTCGACATAGATACAGAATTTTATCCCTCAAGAACACATAACATAACCTTATCATCGAATAACTTCCTTACAAATCGATTACATATCACTCACAAAAAGCTAATGGTTTAAACCGGTAAAGTCAAACACATTTCAGAAAAAAACTTAAGTAATGGAAATTAAATTCTGCGAAAAAATGTCATATTTGTACCTTCCCAATGCTCTACTTCACTATCCCCTCCTGGACGCCTGGTCCATTCCTCGTTCTTTTTACGACTGGTATGACACGGTTGTGTCCTTTAAGTACACATCACAGTCTTATCGCCTATAATTCCATACAGGTCGATTACGTAGAAAACTCTAACCGTGTGGGCACACTTCAAACCTGTATTGTCAAACACATTTCAGAAAAGTAATTAAATAATGGAAAAGAAGTTTTACGAAAAGAAGGATTTGTTCTTTAATACGTTCAGTCATATCATTCGAAAATAATTGGTGGTATGATAAGCTTAAGCTACAGAGTAGGAGACACATCATTAGATCAGATCAAATGACTTTTACACCAGTTCTACCTACCTCGATGTCCACCTATAGGCCGGAGTGGGCTCCTTTCTGTTTGCTTAGACCTATCATTGTGACTTTCCCCACTTGTCAACAGCTAAAATTGAAAACAATTGTTACGGCGTGTCACCAAAGGAAGTTTTCAAAATAAGATTAACAAAGAGTTGTGTAAGTATAAACACATAACGTTATAATAGAAGTATCGACAGAGAAAAATACCTTTAATGTTATTATACGTGTAATTAGAATTTATAGTTGTGGCTAATTTAAAAAAAAATAACCATAAAATTTTAATCAAAATGTGAAATTTATGATACAAATGTACATGTATTAATGAAATACATCTATTCCTTTGGATTTGAAAGAATTTGAAAAAAACCATGCTTACCTTATATCTTGGCGGATACATAAGAAGAATAAACTTTTTGGTTGAAAGGAAAACATCTTATAAGATAATATGTTATTATGATGATATATATTCCACACGCTCACACACATGTGCCGCCCGCACTGATGTAATACACCATCACGGGCTTTGTTATATTGACGTTACATGACGTTTACGTAGACACCACGTGACATGACATGATACAGGACATCACATTTAGGACACCTCAAGACATGACATAGTAATGAGAATGTCATAATAAAGTACCAGCATTGTAAATAACTCAATATGATGTTATGTAACAAAGAATTGGTCAGACTGAATGTGTCTTAGTGTGACACAGAGACCGGGACATGCGCAGATGTAATGTGTTTATGTTAGATGTCGTGGAGATTTTCGTGTCAGAACGTCACAACAATTTGTCAACAATACTGCAGCTGAAATAAAGAAAAATAGATATATTATGTTTCGCATGTATAGGAATTATATCTATACAACATTTTATTGATAAAATTTCTCTTTCCGTGCTCCAAATGGTTGTTTTCTGCATCGACAGGTATCAGTGTCAAGTCGACGGCCATCTTGTTAATTACTAAGTTTTGTAAACCGTGATTTCATTGATAGGCTATTGCCAGTGGCAAAATAGCTGTCGACTTGACCCCTGTCGATGCAGAAAACAAACATGTACCTAGGAAACCGGTGCATTTAACGAAGGCACAGTTCTGATAGGAAGACCCGGCTCCACGGAACACTCCCCATCCATCAAAGGCACAATCGGCGAGGCTAGTTTCTGATCCGATACATTTCACAGAGTCCATCCAAGTAGGTTTCGGACGCTCAATGCCTTCAAATCGGTATTGGTAGTTATGTGCGGAGCCGGTGCTAAAATATAGAAGTACATATGATATTGGTTTGAACTTTTGTATAATCATCAGATGATTTTTTTTATTAATTTCTGATAGAATGATATCGTTAGGTGATTTGTACTATTAATGGAATGACATCACGCCGACAATGAAAGCAGAAGTCGTCTGGACGTGACTCTGGTTGCGGTGCCCTGAGATGGGAAGCATGTGGTAAACGATACCATCAACTGAATGATATTGGCAGTAGAAAATGTTCATCATCTGCAATCGCCTATGTTGATGTTTTTACCTCGTCGTATGGTAACAGAGAGCAAGTGTAGAAATGACATGCGGACACATTAATTTCAAAAGGTTAATTCGTTTGAATGGAAAAAGTTTGGACTTCTTCAAATTTACCAAGAGGTGCTTTGAGGAGGAGTAATTAAATATTATTTAATTCGCGAGAAGTGGAGAGAAGAAGTATGTTACTCAAAATACCTGTATCCGAACAGCCTGCACGCGACATGGGCGTCATTCACATGCCAATTAGTTGATCCTACATAGCCCCAATAACCTTCGTAAAACACCTCTATCCGACCAGAGCTTTTCTTATAATCGTCTACTTCAACCAAGCGGAACTTTACATCTGAAACATCTACGTAAAGCAACACCGGTAAGCAAAAAAAAAAAAAAAAAAAAAAAAATTTTTATTGTTTCTGGATTTCAGAAAAAAATGCCTACTAGAATTCTGCAGAATTTTCAAAGACAGCAAGCTGTCATCCTCGATACTCCATGGAATACGACCACATATTCAAGAGAGTTTATATGGTTATAATCTCTTGAATACCGGGGATAACAGAGTGCATTAAGTTCTTAGTAAACATTAAATGAAAAAAACCACCTAGATCAAAAGTCCCTGCTGCGATTTAGGTTATGCTTAATATAATGAAAAATATTCATTAATACAGTGAAACCTGTGACCTTCCAAGGGATTCAACTAAAATAGGTCACATATGACAGGTGGTCTCTAACCCAAGGTTAAAAAATGACCCGAAAAGGAAAGTTCAGAATAATTCTGGCACATATATCATATTTATAAGTGACAAGTATCAGTACAAATTGTAAAAAGAACTCCCCCTGTCATCAAGTAAATGAAGACAATAAGTTTAACCGAATATGTAAGAGACTAATCGAGGGAAATGAAAGAGGAAAAAAATAAACGAAAAAAAATAAAACAAAACAATTTACTTTATAAAATACCTATATAATATTGAAAAATATATAGAGGATATCTAACAGTGTCTTCAGTAATACCAAATATATTTCACGAGTGGGGCTAATATTTTGATATTTTTCACGAGTGCGCAGCACGAGTGAAAAATATAAAAAAATATTAGCCGCACGAGTGAAATATATTTGGTATTACTGAAGACACTGTTAGATATTCTGTTTATTACATTTTTTATCAACGAGAACCCTACCCCGTATGCTAACTAGGACTACAGCGATAATTTGTAAACAAAAAAAGTAGTTTCCCTTGTCCAGGTGCTGACATATATGTCGGGCTTTCTGATTGGTCAATTATTTTGGTATTTTCTAATCATTAATTTGATTGGTCAAATCAGCAAAAGTGATATTTTTCACTAGTGAAAAATATCACTTTTATAAAATGAATAATTTTGGATATTTCACTGGTAAAAATGTAATAAATAAACAGTATCCAATTTGAACAGAGGTGATGCACTATTTATTTTAATTTGAAATGATGAGGGTATGACAGCTTCAGCTGCAAAGAGATATGAATCATGAATATATAGTGTATGGCTAATATTTTGATATTTTTCACGAGTGCTTAGCAACAGTGACAGATATAAAAATAAGTCACAAAGGTAAAATATATTTGGTATTACTAAAGATACGGTTAGATATTCTATTTATCATAATTTAAAGAAAAATATACCGAGTCGGCTTTTAATTTTCCCCATTTTCGTTTGCAAGCAGTGTTTTGGTTGGTCAAATCAGAAAAAAGTTATATTCGATCTTCACAAGTGAAGTATATCACTTTTATAGAATAAGTAGTTTTGGATTTTTCACTGTTTAAATGTAATGAAAGGCGTTCATACCCGAATCGTTGAAGCAGACGACCCCTACATCGTAGTCATGGGAACATGTAGACCCCCATCCACTGAAGGAGCAATGGAACAGTTTAGATTCCGATCCGGAACAACCGACATCGCTCATCCACGTGATTCCAGTTCCTTCCCCAAATACAGCATACCGGTAGGCAGAGCCTCGTCTATAGAAAATAAAATGGTATTTTTATATCATCAGTAAAACATGTGATCATTGGTATATTCACATGGTAATATTACTGGTGTATTGGTATAATAATAATACTGGTATAATGGCAGGGTAATAATACTGATTTATTGACTTGGTATATTGACACGTTAATATTACTGGTATATTGACATGTTAATATTACTTGTGTATTTGCATGGTAATATAACTGGTATATTGACATGGTAATATTACTGGTATATTGACATGGTAATATTACTGGTATATTGACACGGTAATATTACTGGTATATTGACAGGGTAATATTACTGGTATATTGACAGGGTAATATTACTGGTATATTGACATGGTAATATTACTGGTATATTGACATGGTAATATTACTGGTATATTGACAGGGTAATATTACTGGTATATTGACACGTTAATATTACTGGTATATTGACATGGTAGTATTACTGGTGTATTGACATGGTTATATTACTGGTATATTGACACGGTAATATTACTGGTATATTGACACGGTAATATTACTGGTATATTGACACGTTCATATTACTGGTATATTGACAGGGTAATATTACTGGTATATTGTTAGGGTAATAATACTGGTATATTGACAGGGTAATATTACTGGTATATTGACATGGTAATGTTACTGGTATATTTACACGGTGATATTACTGGTATATTGACAGGGTAATATTACTGGTATATTGACAGGGTGATATTATTGGTATATTTACACGGTGATATTACTGGTGTATTGACATCGTAATATTACTGGTGTATTGACAGGGTAATATTACTGGTATATTGACACGGTAATATTATTGGTATATTTACACGCTGATATTACTGGTATAATCTGCATATTGTATTAGATTTTTTTCTTGATTGATAGAAATTTCCAGGGACCCGTGTAAAATGCCACGGGGTGCAAAATATGGCATTTTCTGTGTTCGAGCTCATACAAATTTTAAATTGGAGTAAAAATGATATTTTTTGTTGTTTCCGCCAAAGAAGTATGGTATTTTAAAATTTCACCAACTAGGATGTCATCTCTTTGAAACCATGTCTACAAATGCTTTTGTATATAAGCGTCGTTGTTTTGGCAATCAGCAAGTTATGGACCAAAACAGGCACAATGTAGACATCTGTAGCAACGTACATCAAACCAGCTTTCACTACATTATGACCGTGTTTGAATAAAATCGTACCAAAGGGTCTCTAACAGAAACTTAAAATGCACTACTTATATATAACCCTATTGCTGGCCCTGCCATCATGTCCAGGTGACCCTAGGGGTCAGCCACCCCCATACTGTGATTTGCATTATTTCCAAGCTTTTATAGGGTTATTAAATTTTTCATCTTAATTACATTTTTCATCTTATGACCTTTGTCTGCCAAAATTTGTAAGAGCCCAGAAAAAATACTGATGTTTTGAATAAATACAAAATGGAGATGACTTCAAGTATCTTCCTAAAATTATTTTTTATCACTGAGGGGCCACGGCATTTCCGAAATTTGCACCCTTTCTTTTTAAATTAGATTTACAATTTGTTTAAACAATGTAGTATGTTCATGTAGATATAATATGACAAACAATGTACGAAAATGTGCACGTGCATTTTGTGGTTTAACACCAATGCGGTTTTTCTTTGCTGAAGTAATATGGAAACCGTTTAAAGGCTTCTGATAGGTCGATTTGGGTATTACCCAACTTCGTTCGGATTTGTAATTTAGGCTTATTGTGACTTTATCAATTCTGTCACGATTTTAATTTATATCGTAAACGGCTAGGCATTACTTCAAATGAGGAAGTTAAAAAGATGTTGCTAATTTAACAAATGAAGCCTTTTGGTATATCTCAATAATATCTACTTTAAAATGTTTCTTTATGAACCATTTAGTCTTTGATATACATGTACATTTTCCTAACCTGTATCCAAGCATTCGACAGACAACTTGAGCGTCATTATTGTCCCAGGACCCGTCACATATGGTTCCCCACTCTCCGGCGTAGAACAACTCCACGCGACCAGAGCTGTTGGAAAACCCTCCCACCAATCGGACGGCAAGCTCTTCGACGTCTGTCAAATGTATAATTGTTAATACTGCTAATCAACAATATCTCAAGTTTAAAGACGTTCTATTAAATACAAAGTGTATCTCCGTCGATTTCAATATTTCAAAAGTGGTAGTTTACTTTGTTCAAAATACAGATTTCATGGTATAGTTCGCCCGATTTCAGTTTAATGTGACAGGGTGGGGTGTCCTGCTGGGTGTCTTCGGCAGTAGAGTTAAGTGAAGTAGCACTAAAAAGTTTCGCGCTATCACACGTGGACAAGCACCAAAATATCACAGCCTCCCAAAACACAAAATTACTCACCACACGCACATATGGGCCGTCCTTACATGACCATAGCTGTTGATAGGACGTTAAACAATGCTAAACCAAACCGATGTTTATCACGGACAGACATTAAGACAGAGTGACTACTATGGCCTCTTACTAAGTGGGACTTTGATACACAGCTACTATCAAATCAAATCGTACTTGATTGTCTTAAACAGTAAAACACATTAAAGATATAACAACTGACCAACCACTTGTTGTGTAACCTCATACACACCAACCAATCGTTGTGTAACTTCATACACACCAACCACTCATTGTGTCATATCCTATACACCGTAACTAAATACTTACCAACCACTCGTTGTATAACTTAATATTCACCAACCACTCGTTGTGTAACCTAATATTCACCAACCACCCGTTATGTAGCCTCATATACAACGACCACTCTTGTTACTTCATATACACTAAACACTCGTTGTGTAACCTCATATACATTGCGCACATGCATGCTTCTAACTCAACATCATGACCATGAACCTTTAATTATTGAGCAATACCAGCAGTTGAAAATATTTAATTGTTTACGGACAAACGACAGACGAAATGCGTTTATCGTAATGACGTATTCTCAATGGAACCAATGACCATTAGGAACTGACCCTTTAGGAGCTATAAACATCATACCATGAAATTGTATTCCAACATTAATCCCTCTACGACTTCCCGTCAAATTAATAAAAGGACAAACGACAAGAAACAACTCACCAGACTGACTGAGACAGGAAACAGATGCAGATAACATTGTGCTTCTGACATATGAGGATCCCCACCCTCCGAACGGACAGTCGGCTAAAGTCATTTCTGTTCCGTTACAATTCACATAATTCATCCAGGTTGGGTGTTGGAGGTTGTCTAAATCCACATCATGAGTCACGCGGTGTCCTTTTCCAGTTCTGCCAATTTTTGAATGAAACACATCGATATTAGTGTTTTCTTTGAATACTTATTTACTATTTCCATGGTACAAGGAGACAATAAGTCCTCCAATGAAAGCATATCCGCGAACGCACGCACCCACACACCCACGCATAATTCGCTCTTACCATGCATATATCTCGCACACAGTGGAGGGCTTCATTAAATGACCATAGCTGTTGGTAGGACGTTAAACAGTACAAAAAAGCCCGGATGCTAGGTTGTTGATTCAGTAGGTTTTGTATAGTCGCAATCTATCAAAGTATTACATGTTTACCAACATCATTTTTTATGAAGTCGCGATAAAAACAATCCTCTATATTATATATATTGGTAAAAGATCCATGTACATATTTAAGACAAAAAATATCGGGAAAAAAACATCCATGTGTCACATTTTAGCATAACTAATAATTTCGTTGTGTTTAAGGTTTTGAAATAATCATCATATTCAAATTCAGATAATTTTGATAATCTCTTCTTAGCCCACAGTGATTATCTTTCATTAGCTTGACTAATACACATAAACAACTTGTCAATTTCACTCCAACGCCTGTATATTGGTAAAATAGCCACACATGTATCTCTTAAATATCCATGAACATGAAGTTAGATTTAATGACAGCAGGAAAAATAACAAGATCAGTAAACTATATGTCAGTATGTCACTTTTTAGAACAAAGCTATATTCATTATGTTTATAGCTTAAAATATTCATCACACTCGAATTCCGAATTCTGATATAACTTAACCAGACTATTACACCTTAATTAACTACCAGTCAAACTTCGTTACTCTAACGTCTGTTTCCACATACCTGTATCCCAGCATCCTACATACAACATCAGCATCCTTATCGTCCCAGTTATGATATCCGACATATCCCCATAGCCCCGCATAGAAAACCTCCACTCTGCCTGACCTGTTGTGATATCCGTCTACCTCCATCAGACGGACTGCCACCTCAGAACCGTCTAGTTTGACAAAACACAGAAAATGTAATAAGTTTATTAATAATTGTAATACAAAAATATTTTCGCACACTTTCTGATTGGCAAAAATAGGTCCATGTAATTTCCGATAAAAATGACAGGCCATTCTACACAATGTCCATATTGCGCAATAAAAGAGACATAATTCTAGTAGAAATAATCACAAAATTCTGTAACAGGAACTCGTTCAAGCTACTTTCAAAATTTCCATATAAATCTGTTGATAAATAAAGGTAAGAGAGTGCGAAGAAAGAATTGTAATGTATGACGTCTACATAAGCAAATATACAATGCCGTTATGCCAATATTTGAAACACGAGCCAAAAACCCGTAACATATGTTAAAAATACTTGCTTCTTGTAGTATTTTGCAAGATCTTATAGAAATTGAATAAAACATAGTTAACTTCTTGCATTTTTAACACAATGCCCATATTTGGCAATAAAAGGGAAATAACTCTGCAAAGAAATATTCGCGAAATTCCGCTAACAAGGAAATGTTAACGGACAGACATACGGACGGACGTACATAAAGCTCAAGGTATACCATAACAGGACCCGTCGTTGACCGGCTTTTAAATAAAATCTGGTAAAAAATACTGATTACATATGTAATTCATTGTTTCTAAAAAGAAATCAATTATGAAATTACTCTCCCTTGGTATTGTAGAACAGTGTATAATATCTTGCAAGCTTTTGAAACATAACAAGCAATAGCTTTGATGGTTAAAATATTGAATTTAATCATTGTGTAGGTTTTTAATGTTATAATGAAATATTTACAAATGCTTCACAAATCAGTCTCTATCATTACATGTATTGTGACTTCAATTCAAGTCATAATTATTTAAAATTGATTTTCTTATAATCAATTATTATAGCCTTTTGATTTCGGTTAATACACGACGTTATTTACCTGATAAAATATCAATCGCGGACGTTGTCCTCGGTCGATACTTTTAAGGGTTAATAAAACCGTTTATCGACCTTCTCAAAAGGCTACAATTCTATAATATTAACACATCGACAAAGACCATGGCATGACATATTTACAAATACAATAAATAAACTTCTGTTTTCTTTTACCTCTCACACATCTTTCCACACAACATCAATAATAAAAACAGCATCAGATTTTAAAATAATAGAAAGTGTAGCAGTGTTAATGTTCATTTTCGGAACAGTGAAAATATTAATAACATTACCTGTATTGTTAAAACAGAATACACCCACATCATCCCAGTGAGAACAGATAGATCCCCATCCGTCAAATGGACAGTCGTACAGACTGGATTCAGTCCCAGAACAACCAACTTCACTCATCCACACCATTCCCGTACCACTAGGGAATGGGTTGTCATCAAAGTGGACGCTTTCGCTGCGAGAATAATGAAAATAAAGACAATAACAACAAAAATTGTAAACAAAGGGGAATTATGAAAAACCATGTTTTTAAAGATTATCTTAGTAATATGCCGAAAAAACCTCGTTACACTCGAACGGTATAAAGTATACCAATATAATCACAAGCGAACATTTAGTAAAATATTAAAACATGTAATTTTCCATAATTTTTTAAAATGTATACAATAGCAAATATATATATTGGTTCGAGAAAATTTCTTAAAATAAACCTGTATCCCAGCATTCTGCACACGACCTGATCGTCTCGTACACCCCAACGATAGGAATCACACACAGTGCCCCATTGTCCTGCGTAAAACACTTCCAGGCGACCAGAGCCGAGTGAAAACCCGTCTACCAGGCGGACAGCTCTCTCGTCGAAATCTACACAGGAAAATGTTCGAATATTTATGGAGATACCCAAAGGTATACAAGATATCTACACAGGTAATGGAGATATATACAGTTGAGTGTAGACTAAAGGTTACACCCAAGTGCACTCCGAGTGCACTCCATTTGGACTTGGAGTGCACTCCGTTTGGACTCCAGGTAAACTTGGAGTGCACTCCAAGTGGACTCTGAGTCTACCTGGAGTCCTATAAGATACACCATGTCTACCCCAGTTCTATAATCAGACTATATCAAATATACATGTATTAATACTTTGATGCTTTTAATATAATTTACATATATAAATAGATTTTTACAAATTACTTTTGTTCTGTTAATATTACTATTAACATTTATTAAGTCTACTAGGAATATTTATTTTATTGTTAATACATGGTAATAATGCCTACATTTTAAATCTATATTGATCAAGATCCATAAAAGACAGTTATACAATTTATGCCATAATCAGGTTTCTATGAAAGTTAATTGCTTATTATTTCATATTTTATTAAGATGTCAGTAAATTGTATTTCATTCTATTAAGGAATTGAAAATTATTTCAATTAGAATACTTATTACTGTACATATATCATGACTGTAAGGAAAGGGCTTTGTAGAAGTTGAAAAACTTGTGCCCGATCCAATTGTTTAAAGGCAATAAAATATGTTTAAATCAAACTGTAAAGGGAGTTTAGATAATGTATCTATATTATGTTATTGATTATTCAAAATATTGAAAATTAACAGTATTTAATGAATTATGTGTTTTTTATATAAGGCATTCTCTACATATATGTACTCAGTTCAGGCAAGTAATTATATAGATCATTAGAAAAATATACATTTACAACTGTACATATTTACGAGCATAACCTGGTTAAATTAGTGTTCTGACATAATGTACACACAAGTATGTAGTTTCGGACTACCCATCATGAATGACAGTATCTGTTTATTTGCTATTATTATTGGTCATGCATGACTGACTCTGGCCTGACACACCTGAGACCTGTGCCAGGTGAGTTTTAGGAGCCAGCTACAGGTACTGTCCTGGGTTCACAGAAATACCTGTGTCAATTTTGTCACTGTATGGCTTCAAATGATGAGGGTCACAGTGTTATAACCTCAGGCCAATTAACAGAACAGTAAGATTATTTCCTGACTTGAAGAAAAGGAGTGTAGCTCTCCATCTGAGAGGCCTTAATCAGACCATTACATGTATAAACGAAATACCAGTGTAATTAAGGTGGAAATGTAAAGATAAGCTGTAAAACCATTAACAAATTGGTTAACAGGTTTAAGAAGACCAACTCTACTGAAATGAAGTCATTCTATACTGAAATTAGAAAGTAAAAATAAGCTGTTTCTTATTACATTGTAACCTGTCTAAACCGCAAGTCATTGAGACCAAACGTATTGGCCGGTTTCTGCAGGTGTCCGGTATGTAGAGGTACAATGTTGAATGATATAAGTTCAGAAAAAAATAATGCAAATCAAATTAAGAAATGATGCAGTTCTTATCTTGTTATATTCAAAAATATAAAGACATTGATTTAAAAATTTATTGTAAAGAAAGAGATTAAGTAAAAAAAAAAAAAAAAAATTTCAGTGTAATTCCAAATGAGCGCCGTTAGGCCAGTCTTCGACTAGGTGGTTGGAACGTAAACGGTTGGTCCAGGCATGAAAATGATAACTCTCGGTTTAGAGGTACAGTTATTAAACACTTTAATCTCGACGTTATTGCATTGTGTGAAACGTTTTTAACGAACAACGAACAAATAGCCGTTGATGGGTATAGTTTCTTTGGTCACAACAGAGCTAACATTCATACGCGCGCCAAACGCGGTTCTGGAGGGGTAGGATTCCTTCTGAAAACATCTATACTGAACTCTTTCGTTGTATCTGATCTAAATAAAGACAAAGACGATGTTTATTGGATAAAAATGAGATCTAAGTCTGACGATTTTACCATCTGCCTGTGTGTGTTACTTCCCCCCTGAAAACTCAACTCATTCACATGATCCCTGCATTGCCTATTCAGAACTTTTACATCAAGTACACATGTACCAAAATGAAGGTCACGTGTTTATTTTTGGAGATTTCAATGCTAGAACTGGTGACCTATCCGATTATATCGAAGGCGTTGACCGTGTTCAACACAGACATTCCATAGATACTACTTTAAACTCTTATGGTGATCATTTTGTTGACTTCTGTATTGATTCAAACATGTGTATTCTGAACGGCCGTTATAATGACGATGATAATAACTTCACATGTATATCCGCCAGGGGAAGATCGGTAGTCGATTATATGATTGTACCGCACGATCAGCTGCAATTCGTTACGGACTTTAAAGTCAGGACTATGTCTGCAGTGATTGAGAGCATTGACGGTATTCCAGCTATGTCATACCCGGATCACTCTCTATTGGAATGCGCTCTGCTACTTCCCGTGAATGTTAATATTTCCAATATGCAGTGTAATCACGAGATTGGTGGTAGCGTGACTTCTGGCACCCGATATAACGCCAAAAAAGTTCCAAATGACTTCCTACTCGGACACCAATACCTACCCAATATAAACGCAACTATTGAACGCCTGGAAAACCATTTAAGCAATAGAGCAGATGTTAATTCTGCATATGACGATTTTGTTGACTTTTTACATCTTAATATGGACAATGCCGGTATGAGAGTCCACGCGAAAACCAACATCGACTCTTCCGTAAAACCGACTACAAAACCATATTGGAACGATGAGTTGAAGAGTAAATGGAACTCCGTTGCTACCAAGGAGCGTGCTTGGCTTAGATGTATAGATACTAATAAATCTCAAAAACGCCGTTTGAAGCAATTGTTTTGTACAGAACGGAAAGAATTCGATAAGTTACACAGGAAAGTCAAACGTCAGTTTCAGGCAAAACAAGTGAATGATCTACATGATAAATTAGAGCAACCTAACTCAAGGGATTTTTGGAAGGATATCGGGAATATAGGAATCGCTAATCACAGAACTTCACATATACCTCTATTTGTTAAAGATGACGACGGAAACATCATTAGTAACACACACGATGTTCTGGAACGTTGGCGAACAGACTACGAAAGTCTATACGCGCCAAACGACGTAGAAGCTACAACGTACGATGATGATCACCTTGAGATGGTGAAGGGTCGTGTTACAAATAATACAGTGCCATTAAACAACAACCAGGATGTATCAAACCTCAACGCACCTATACAACGACAGGAGGTGCTGGACGCAATATGTCGTACCAAAGTAGGTAAGGCGGCTGGAGTCGACGGTATTCCGGCGGAAGTGTTAAAAAACGACGCCTGCGTGGATATCATGTTCTCATTGATCAGCTATTGTTTCGACCATGGAATCGTCCCTGATAAATGGAAGCAGGGTATCATCAACCCTCTTGTCAAACCAAATAGTACCGATCCTATGGACCCTTTGTCTTACCGAGGTATAACCCTATTGTCCGTTCCTTGTAAAGTTTATTGCGATATCCTCAACCGTCGTCTTTCTTCCTGGCTTGAGGAAAATAATATCCTACACGACGCGCAGAATGGTTTTAGGAAGGATAGAAGTTGTCAGGACCACGTGTATTCGCTATACAGCGTCGTGAAAAATCGCATCAACGCTAAACAGTCGACCTATTCATGCTTTATAGACCTACGCAAAGCCTTTGATACGGTCGTCAGAGACTGTTTATGGTATAAACTTCTACAGACTGGAATAAAAGGTGAGATTTTCAAGGCTGTTTTTGCTCTTTATGATGGTGTTTCTTGCTGCGTGCGCGTCAACAACCTACACACTGATTGGCTATCTGTGTCACGTGGGGTAAAACAAGGTTGTTTAGCCTCCCCAACACTCTTTGCAATTTACATTAATGACTTGATTGAGGAACTTAACGCTTCAGAATTTGGTATTGACATCGATGGTGTCTTGCTTAGCTGTCTCTTTTACGCCGACGACATTGTGTTAATGACGTCATCAGAAGAGGGTCTCCAATCCCTTCTGAACATTGTCTCATCTTGGTGTTCTCGATGGCGCCTTTCTGTTAACGCTGGAAAGACTAAAGTCATGCATTTTAGACATAAAAGTATACCTGCTACTCAGTTTTCGTTCACCTGTAATGGACACTCTCTTGAACGTAAAGACCGTTATAAATACTTAGGACTCTGGTTCGACGATTACGCCGATATGAACATCGCGGTGAAAGAACTGTCTAAATCCGCAAGCCGAGCCCTCGGTCTCCTCATCTCTAAGTTTTATAGTGCCGGTGGAATGACTTATTCAGTATTCACAAAGTTATATGAGAGTCTTGTTGAGCCTGTCCTTCTTTACTGTTCCGGTATTTGGGGACAGCCCCAAAGAAAAGAGATAAACAATGTCCAAAATCGCGCTATGAGAGTTTTTATGGGTGCATCCAAGAACACCTCTAACGTCGGCATGATTGGAGACATGGGATGGTTATCTACGCAAAGTAAGCAACACATCGAAGTATTTCGTCTATACTGTCGAGTTAACTCTGTTAATAGTGATCGTTTACTCAATAAAATTCATTTGTGGTCCAAGCGGAGAGGAACTTCCTGGGATTCGCGGGCACTTCGGCTTAGCCGCAAATATGATTCCCAAGACATCGTAGGATCTGGAGCCAAACCCACGAAACAAATCATGAACATGATCGAATCTAAAATTAGACATAAAGACGAAAGTGAGTGGTTTGGCCAGATGTGGAATGACCGTGGCAACCCTAATGGAAATAAACTACGGACTTACAGGATTTATAAGAAAGACCGAATAACCGAGCAATATGTGAACATTTACATGCCTAGAGCTTACCGAAGCGCGCTAACCAAGGTGAGATGTGGTAGTGCACCATTAATGGTAGAGACTGGTCGCTACAATAGACCTCCTACTCCATTAAACGAGAGATATTGTCCGTTCTGTGAGGATGTAGTCGAAAACGAAATGCATTTTTTGTGTGTCTGTAATACATATAGTGACTTAAGAGTTAATCTTTTTAATCAAATGGAACATAGTGATGTAAATTTTAAAAATTGTGATCATATTGGAAAGTTTAATTTATTAATGACAAATTCAGATGTCCAATTTTTACTTGCCAAAACTGTATTTTTAATGTTACGTAGAAGAAGAACGCTTATGCAATTTATTTAATATCTGTTTCTTATTTTCCGTGTCTGTTAATAGCCTTTTAATTCATAAAATTGATATAGTTAAGACACATTTTATAATTATTTTATGCTGTCTATGTTTTTTTAGTCATAATGATATCCACATATATCTTATGTATAAATTTATAAATTTTATGATGATAGTATTAGCATGTACATAAATGATAGAGATGTTGATATTTATACCATATCTAACCTGTCACTCTGAAAGAGTATTCAGTGATGGGATTTGTGCGACTTGTCGGTAGGGATAGGCTCAACCACTCTCGTGCTTCTCCCATCACTGGCTTTGGTACAAGTGTATTTTCAAACAAGTACTAGTCATAATATAGTTGCTATCATTTTTAATTATTTATACATTCCGTCCATATATGTGCGTATGCAGTTATATTTTAAACCCGATAATGACTCTTTTAAGAACTAGATCTTTGTACTTTTAGTTTGTCTATTATGATTTCTGATTCGTATTGATATATTGTATGATATTATATATTTATTTAATAGTGCATATAGATAATGTTCTAATAGTGTCTCATAAGCCAAAATTGGCTGGATGTCGATATCAATTTTATGCTAAGTCTCAAATGCTGTTTTATTATGATTGTATTGACATGTGACACTTTAATAAAATATGATTGGATATAATGAATGCAAATTCACCATTTCCCAAAATCAACCTATAGCCTTATACCCGTAATTAGTACACATTGTTCTCCTCCAGGAAATAAGAGTATAGAGCCTGAGGTACAATTTGCCTCAGGGCAGTTGGACACGGCAACCTATGTACCATTTACCTGTTGGAACTACATGTACATCGTTTTCTATTCCCATTCAGTCAATATCTATCATAGTATGTGTCACTCATACATTGTATGTAATAGATACAGGTCATGAATGTACAATGGTTGTTCAAGCCTATTATAAAATCATGAATTTAAATGTTCAAACTTTAAAAAAAAAATGACATAAGGCCAGCTGCAGTTGGTGTATGGAATGTTTGATAAGTATTTACTTAACTCAAACATGAAAATTCGATATCAATCTATGTTGATTTACATATTGACTTCTAATAATCTAATACTCTATACATACTTTCATTATAATATCAAATACATAAAGTAATAGTACCAGTTTGATTTTTTTTCCAAATATTTTATAATAATGACTTATAACTGTTTTGATAATACTGTAATAGGAATGGACAATCATATCATTTCAAAAGTGTCAGATATCGACAGTCACAAGTCTGTACCTATATTCTATATGACCTTGGTATAGGTCGGCCTGAGTTTCTTCTAGCCCTGACACCATACCAGACATGGTGCCAAGGCCAGAGGAAACTCTGGCTAGGTAAAGGTAAGGTGTGATGACCAGTTTCCATCTAACAATTAAGGGGGTCTTTATCTAGTTAGATGACCGTGTGTACACCTGTCCGAATCTTCACACCTTACGAGGTAAACTTGGAGGAAGGGGTCATTATTGGGGTCAGTAAGTCTGTCTTTTCTCCACACCCCTGTAATCATGCTTGATATACAGGTAAATATTGAGACATGGAAGGGGGGGGGGGGGGGGGGGGGGGGGGGGGGGGGGGGGGGGGGGGATGTTAAAGTTTAATCTGTAAATCAATATTAGATATTGGATCCGGAATATGCTATCAAGGTGATGAAAAACCAAAAAAAAATCTTTGGTATTGTATGTTAAGATAAATTTAAACTGTTGGAAGAAAAGCATTTGAAATATTAAAAACAGTAGTACTTCGAGCACAAGATATTTCCAGTACACAATCAAACTCTACATTTTGAGAGACCACAAACAACTTGCCAAATAGTTTTTCTTTATTACCAATTTCTATTAATTTACGTGGCTTGTTAAAACTCTTCAAATCAAAGGAATGTTATCATACATTTTTCAACGAAGTGCCAGATCTATTCATTTTATATAAGGTTTACTAATAGAAAAAATCTATTATATTAGATATTGTTAGTTAACCAACTAAAAATGAACCAACAAAATAATAAGATGATATATACAAAGAATAAACAGTAACACTTATCTTATTGTTACATGTTTAAGGAGTCTAAATGTATAAGAGTATACATCTATCTATAAACATTATGTATGATATATGTACTTGGTTACAGGTACATGTGATACATGTGGACCCAGGTAGGATTGGGGTCTGATAGGACTCCAGGTAAACTTGGAGTGCACTGCACTCCAAGTTTACCTGGAGTCCAAACGGAGTGCACTCCAAGTCCAAACGGAGTGCACTCGGAGTGCACTTTGTGTAACTTTTAGTCTACACTCAACTGTATATAGGTAACGAAGATATCTACACAGGTAATGGAGATATCTATACATGTAACGATGATATCTACACAGATAACGAAGATATATATACGAGTAACGGAGATATCTATATAGTAATGAAGATATTCACACAGGAAATGGAGATATCTAAACGAGAAACGAAGATACAAATGTATTTACACAGGTCGTAATCACGTGACAGTATGGCGGTCGGCACAGAATTTGGATAGATCAGTGGGTAAACTTTTTTGTACAAAAAAGCTTCACACATCCATTGGTTAGTATGGTTAAGTATTGTCTCCCCATTGGTCAAGGGTCATTATTGCCACGGTGGGGCCTAAGTGACCCCCATGCTAAATCCATAGCCTTTGATTGGTCAAGGGCTCTCCAACCATCCCTTCATCCCCCCTTTTATGTGTGGATCTTAATTTTCAAACTTTTCTTTTGTGCTCTTCTTTAGTATATTAGTATTCTTAATTCTATTCATTCTGACTTAGTTATTTATATTTTGTTGCCTGATATAATTTTGATTTATTTGTATAAGTTTTCAAACTATTTTTCTGTGCTCTTCTTAAGTATATTAGTATTGTTAATTTGATTCATTCTGACTTAGTTTTTCATATTTGGTTGTCTGATATAAGTTTGATTTATTTGTATAACACTTGTAAGCGGACTCCCAGTACTTCCCTTCTGGTCATTTTGCCACACTGTCGGGCGCAGGTTTCCTTTTTTTTTTTTTTTTTTTTAAGTTTTCTCCTGAAGTACTTGATGGTCCATGAGGAGTTAGTTTTCACTATCGTAGTTTTAAAGGCGTAGTTCTCGCTCACCTTTGTTAAAAATGATGTTTTAATTCTAAAATATATGAAATATTATTGTTAATAATAAACAGTTGCCCCTTTCATCAAGTGGTATGCCAAGATTAAACGAAGTATAAATCACTGTTTTAATATCATAACCATAGGCCTGCTGTTTATTCAGAAGTATTTTTATTATATTAACAAACTTGTGACAATGAAAGTAGGTCAATGTCGTTCTGTTAATTAAACTGGGAAACCCCTCTCATCCTAGCATGCATACTACTAGCCCAACATCATGACCATCTTATTGAGAAATACCAGTAGTTGAAAATGTAAAATTGTTTACTGACGCACGACGGACAGAATGCGTTGATCGTAATGACGTATTCTCATCGGAACCATTGACAATTAGGAACAGAACTATAAACATCATACCATGAAATTTGAACATAACATTAATCCCTCTACGACTTCCCGTCACATTGATAAAGGCTAAGAAGAATGACTTGGGCAAAAAACAACTCACCAGACTGACTGAGACAGGAAACAGATGCAGATGACATTGAGCTTCTGACATAGGATGATCCCCATCCTCCAAACTGACAGTCGGCTAAAGTGATTTCTGTCCCGTTACAATTCACATAATCCATCCATGTTGGATGTTGGAGGTTGCCAAAATCCACATCATGAGTCACGTGGTGTCCCTTTCCAGTTCTGCCATTTTTTTTTGGGAATGAAACACATCTCTATTTAGCGTTTTTCTTTGAATACTTATTTACTATTTCCGAAATGCAAGGAGACAATCAGTCTTCCTATGAAAACATATCCGCGAATGCACGCAGGCACGCACCCACGCATAATTCGCTCTTACCATGCATATATCTCGCACACAGTGAAGGCTTCATTAAATGACCATAGCTGTTGATAGGACGTTAAACAGTACAAAAACAGCCCAAATGTTAGGTTGTTGATTCAGTAGGTGTTGTATTGTCGTAGTCTATCAACATGTAACATGTCTACCAACATCATTGTTTTATGCAGTAACGATAAGAACAATCGCATATATTTTATATTTTGGTAAAATATCCATATACAAATAGAAAGATTTAACGACAAAAAACATCAGGAAAAAATAACTATGTGTCACATTATAGCATACCTAATAATTTCGTTGTGTTTATAGTTTTAAAATATTCATCATATTCAAATCCAAATAATTTTGATAATCTCTTCTTAGCCCACAGTGATTATCTTTCATTAGCTTGACTAATACACATAAACTACTTGTCAACTTAACTCCAACGGATGTATTTTGGTAAAATAGCCACGCATGTATCTCTTAAATATGTACATGAAGTTAGATTTAATGACAGCAGGAAAAATAACAAGATCAGTAAACTATATGTCAGTATCTCACTTTTTAGAACAAAACTATATTCATTATGTTTATAGCTTAAAATATTCATCACACTCGAATTCCGAATTCTGATATAACTTAACCAGACTATTACACCTTAATTAACTACCAGTCAAACTTCGTTACTCTAACGTCTGTTTCCACATACCTGTATCCCAGCATCCTACATACAACATCAGCATCCTTATCGCCCCATGAACTATATCCGACATATCCCCATAGACCTGCATAGAAAACCTCCACTCTGCCTGACCTGTTGTGATATCCGTCTACCTCCATCAGACGGACTGCCACCTCAGAACCGTCTAGTTTGACAACACATAGAAAATGTAATAAGTTTATTAATTACTGTAATAAAAAAATATTTTCGCACACTTTCTGATTGGCAAAAATAGGTTCATGTAATTTCCGATAAAAATGACAGGTCATTCTACAAAATGTCCATATTGCGCAATAAAAGAGACATAATTCTAGTAGAAATAATCACAAAATTCTGTAACAGGAACTCGTTCGAGCTACTTTCAAAATTTCCATATAAATCTGTTGATAAATAAAGGTAAGAGAGTGCTAAGAAAGAATTGTAATGTATGACGTCTACATAAGCAAATATACAATTCCGTTATGCCAATAGTTGAAACACGAGCCAAAAACCCGTAACATATGTTAAAAATACTTGCTTCTTGTAGTATTGTGCAAGATCTTATAGAAATTGAATAAAACATAGTTAACTTCTTGCATTTTTAAAAAACACAATGCCCATATTTGGCAATAAAAGGGAAATAACTCTGTAAAGAAATATTCCAAAAATTCCGCCAACAAGGAAAAGTTAACGGACGGACATACGGCTGGACGTACATAAAGCTCAAGGTATACCATAACAGGACCCGTCGTTGACGGGCTTTTAAATAAAAGCTGGTAAAAAATACTGATTACATATGTAATTCATTGTTTCTAAAAAGAAATCAATTATGAAATTACTCTCCCTTGGTATTGTAGAACAGTGTATAATATCTTGCAAGCTTTTGAAACATAACAAGCAATAGCTTTGATGATTAAAATATTGAATTTAATCATTGTGTAGGTTTTTAATGTTATAATGAAATATTTACAAATGCTTCACAAATCAGTCTCTATCATTACATGTATTGTGACTTCAATTCAAGTCATAATTATTTAAAATTGATTTTCTCATAATCAATTATAATAGCCTTTTGATTTCGCTTAATACACGACGTTATTTACCTGATAAAATATCAATCGCGGACTTCGTCCTCGGTCGATACTTTTAAGGGTTAATAAAACCGTTTATCGACCTTCTCAAAAGGCTACAATTCTATAATATTAACACATCGACAAAGACCATGGCATGACATATTTACATATACAATAAATAAACTTCTGTTTTCTTTTACCTCTCACACATCTTTCCACACAACATCAATAATAAAAACAGCATCAGATTTTAAAATAGTAGAAAGTGTAGCAGTGTTAATGTTCATTTTCGCAACAGTGAAAATAATAATAACATTACCTGTATTGTTAAAACAGAATACACCCACATCTCGTGAGTGAGAACAGGTAGATCCCCATCCGTCAAATGGACAGTCGTACAGACTGGATTCAGTCCCAGAACAACCAACTTCACTCATCCACACCATTCCCGTCCCACTAGGGAATGGGTTGTCATAATAGTGAACGCTTTCGCTGCGAGAATAATGAAAATAAAGACAATAACAACAAAAATTGTAAACAAAGAGGAATTATGGAAAAAACCATGCTTTTCAAGATTATCTTAATAATATGCCGAAAAAACCTCGTTACACTCGAACGGTATCAAGTATACCAATATAATCACAAGCAAACATTTAGTAAAATATTAAAACATGTAATTTTCCACAATTTTTAAAATGTATACAATAGTGAATTTAATCAAATATATATATTGATTCGAGAAAATATCTTAAAATAAACCTGTATCCCAGCATTCTGCACACGACCTTATCGTCTTGTACACCCCAATGATTGGAATCACACACAGTGCCCCATTGTCCTGCGTAAAACACTTCCAGGCGACCAGAGCCGAGTGAAAACCCGTCTACCAGGCGGACAGCTCTCTCGTCGAAATCTACACAGGAAAATGTTCGAATATTTATGGAGATACCTACAAAGGTATATTGGTCAAGGGCTCAGCCTAGCCCCTGCAACACCAAGGTTATCCACACTATAGAGTTAATCCCTGTAAGTTTATAACATCTTGGAAAGTTTCTTAATAGGTGAAATCAATTTTGTTTTGATTGAGAAGAATTCAGTTGCCGGGCGCAGGTTTCCTTTTTTTTTTTAAGTTTTTTCCTGAAGTACTTGATGGTCCATAAATAGAGGAGTTAGTTTTCACTATCGTAGTTTTAAAGGCGTAGTTCTCGCTCACCTTTGTTAAAAATGATGTTTTAATTCTAAAATATATGAAATATTATTATTAATAATAAACAGTTGCCCCTTTCATCAAGTGGTATGCCAAGATTTTACGGCCATTTATATTGTTTGGTATTCTATATTTTATAATTTTGGCGCAAACAGGGCTCGAGGTATGGACCAGATCGTGTAGCTGCAGATGTGATAGGTTGATATTGTTTTATAATCGTTAACTTAAGCAGGACAAAATGGGATTTGTAATATTATGAGTGTGAAATGAGGATGTTTTTTTCCTGGTCACTGATGTATTCTTACGTGAACTGTGGAAAGATCAAGAAATGTTGAAAAATGCACATTTTGTATATCTATCCTCTGGCCACAGTTTCTTATCTTATGTGCCATGCAAAAGACTTAATTCCAATTGAAGCAATATACAGCCTGCTGAACCAGTAACACTATCAACGTGCTAAAGAGACATGCAGAGTAAGATGAAAGGTTTCACAGTGTTCATACGGATTTCGTCAAACCAAATTTTAGGCCCTAAAAAAACCCCACCATTTATCCATATATTTATATCAAACAAATCGCTAAAATACCGTACGAAGAATATAAAAGTCGTGATGTGATGCGACGTTGGTAACAATATAGTTGTTGTAGAACCATTCAAGGTAATTTTCATCAAAAAAAAAAAAAAAAAAAAAGAAAAAAAAGAAAGAAAGGAAAAACGTAAATAATAATAAAAAATAATAAATGTATTAAACGAAGTATAAATCACTGTTTTAACATCATAACCATAGGCCTGCTGTTTATTCAGAAGTATTTTTATTATATTAACAAACTTGTGACAATGAAAGTAGGTCAATGTCGTTCTGTTAATTAAACTGGGAAACCCCTCTCATCCTAGCATGCATACTACTAGCCCAACATCATGACCATACACCTTTAATTATTGAGAAATACCAGTAGTTGAAAATGTAAAATTGTTTACTGACGCACGACGGACAGAATGCGTTGATCGTAATGACGTATTCTCATCGGAACCATTGACAATTAGGAACTGAACTATAAACATCATACCATGAAATTTGAACATAACATTAATCCCTCTACGACTTCCCGTCACATTGATAAAGGCTAAGAAGGATGACTTGGGCAAGAAACAACTCACCAGACTGACTGAGACAGGAAACAGATGCAGATGACATTGAGCTTCTTACATAGGATGATCCCCATCCTCCAAACTGACAGTCGGCTAAAGTGATTTCTGTCCCGTTACAATTCACATAATCCATCCATGTTGGATGTTGGAGGTTGCCAAAATCCACATCATGAGTCACGTGGTGTCCCTTTCCAGTTCTGCCATTTTTTTGGGGAATGAAACACATCTCTATTTAGCGTTTTTCTTTGAATACTTATTTACTATTTCCGAAATGCAAGGAGACAATCAGTCTTCCTATGAAAACATATCCGCGAATGCATGCAGGCACGCACCCACGCATAATTCGCTCTTACCATGCATATATCTCGCACACAGTGAAGGCTTCATTAAATGACCATAGCTGTTGATAGGACGTTAAACAGTACAAAAACAGCCCAAATGTTAGGTTGTTGATTCAGTAGGTGTTGTATTGTCGTCGTCTATCAACATGTTACATGTCTACCAACATCATTGTTTTATGCAGTAACGATAAGAACAATCGCCTATATTTTATATTTTGGTAAAATATCCATATACATATAGAAAGATTTAACGACAAAAAACATCAGGAAAAAATAACTATGTGTCACATTATAGCATACCTAATAATTTCGTTGTGTTTATAGTTTTAAAATATTCATCATATTCAAATCCAAATAATTTTGATAATCTCTTCTTAGCCCACAGTGATTATCTTTCATTAGCTTGACTAATACACATAAACTACTTGTCAACTTAACTCCAACGGATGTATTTTGGTAAAATAGCCACGCATGTATCTCTTAAATATGTACATGAAGTTAGATTTAATGACAGCAGGAAAAATAACAAGATCAGTAAACTATATGTCAGTATGTCACTTTTTAGAACAAAATTATATTCATTATGTTTATAGTTTAAAATATTCATCACACTAAAATTCCGAATTATAATATAACTTAACCAGACTATTACACCTTAATTAACTACCAGTCAAACTTCGTTACTCTAACGTCTGTTTCCACATACCTGTATCCCAGCATCCTACAAAAAACATCAGCATCTTTATCGTCCCAGTTATGATATCCGACATATCCCCATAGCCCCGCATAGAAAACCTCCACTCTGCCTGACCTGTTGTGATATCCGTCTACCTCCATCAGACGGAATGCCACCTCAGAACCGTCTAGTTTGACAAAACATAGAAAATGTAATAAGTTTATTAATAACTGTAATAAAAAAATATTTTCGCACACTTTCTGATTGGCAAAAATAGGTTCATGTAATTTCCAATAAAAATGACAGGTCATTCTACACAATGTCCATATTGCGCAATAAAAGAGACATAATTCTAGTAGAAATAATCACAAAATTCTGTAACAGGAACTCGCTCGAGCTACTTTCAAAATATTCCATATAAATCTGTTGATAAATAAAGGTAAGAGAGTGCTAAGAAAGAATTGTAATGTATGACGTCTACATAAGCTAATATACAATGCCGTTATGCCAATAGTTGAAACACGAGCCAAAAACCCGTTACATATGTTAAAAATACTTGCTTCTTGTAGTATTGTGCAAGATCTTATAGAAATTGAATAAAACATAGTTAACTTCTTGCATTTTTAAAAAACACAATGCCCATATTTGGCAATAAAAGGGAAATAACTCTGTAAATAAATATTCCAAAAATTCCGCTAACAAGGAAAAGTTAACGGACGGACATACGGCTGGACGTACATAAAGCTCAAGGTATACCATAACAGGACCCGTCGTTGACGGGCTTTTAAATAAAAGCTGGTAAAAAATACTGATTACATATGTAATTCATTGTTTCTAAAAAGAAATCAATTATGAAATTACTCTCCCTTGGTATTGTAGAACAGTGTATAATATCTTGCAAGCTTTTGAAACATAACAAGCAATAGCTTTGATGATTAAAATATTGAATTTAATCATTGTGTAGGTTTTTAATGTTATAATGAAATATTTACAAATGCTTCACAAATCAGTCTCTATCATTACATGTATTGTGACTTCAATTCAAGTCATAATTATTTAAAATTGATTTTCTTATAATCAATTATTATAGCCTTTTGATTTCGCTTAATACACGACGTTATTTACCTGATAAAATATCAATCGCGGACTTCGTCCTCGGTCGATACTTTTAAGGGTTAATAAAACCGTTTATCGACCTTCTCAAAAGGCTACAATTCTATAATATTAACACATCGACAAAGACCATGGCATGAAATATTGATGTATACAATAAATAAACTTCTGTTTTCTTTTACCTCTTACACATCTTTCCATACAACATCAACAATAAAAACAGCATCAGATTTTAAAATAGTAGAAAGTGTAGCAGTGTTAATGTTCATTTTCGGAACAGTGAAAATAATAATAACATTACCTGTATTGTTAAAACAGAATACACCCACATCTCGTGAGTGAGAACAGGTAGATCCCCATCCGTCAAATGGACAGTCGTACAGACTGGATTCGGTCCCAGAGCAACCAACTTCACTCATCCACACCATTCCCGTACCACTAGGGAATGGGTTGTCATCATAGTGGACGCTTTCGCTGCGAAAATATTTAAAATTAAGACAATAACAACAAAAATTGGAAACAAAACGGAATTATGAAAAACCATGTTTTTCAAGATTATCTTAATAATATGCCGAAAAAACCTCGTTACACTCGAACGGTATCAAGTATACCAATACAATCTTAAGCAAAAATTTAGTAAAATATTAAAACATTTTCCACAATTTTTAAAATATATACAATAGCGAATTTAATCAAATATATATATTGATTCGAGAAAATATCTTAAAATAAACCTGTATCCCAGCATTCTGCACACGACCTGATCGTCTTGTACACCCCAACGATAGGATTCACACACAGTGCCCCATTGTCCTGCGTAAAACACTTCCAGGCGACCAGAGCCGGGTGAAAATCCGTCTACCAGGCGGACAGCTCTCTCGTCGATATCTACACAGATTATTTTACTAATATTTACGGAGATATCTTACAAAGGCAAATATAAATATATCTACATAGGTAACGAAGACATCTACACAACCCCCCCCCCCCAAAAAAAAAAAAAAAAAAAAATTAAAAACACGAAGATATTAACACCCAAAACGAAGATATCTACACACGTAACGAAGATATTCACACAGGTAACGAATATATCTACAAAGAAAGTACCGAAGATATCTTCACAGGTAATGCAATTATCTGCACAGCTAGGAATATATCTACACAAATAACGAAGCTATTTAAACCAATAACGAAGATATCTACACTAGAATCGAAGATATCTACACAGGTAACGAATATATCTATACAAGTAACGAAGATATCCTCACAGGTATCGAAGACATCTCTATAGGTAACGAAGATATCTACACAGGTAATTAAGATATCTTCACATGTAACGAATATATCTACATAGGCAGCGAATATATCTACATCAGTAACGAATATATCTACACATCCCTCAGGTACCCGGAGGTCGGAACCATTGGTTCGTTTTTCGTCCTATTAACAGCCAAGGTCATTTAAGGACGTGCCAGGTTTTGAAGGTGGAGGAAAGCCGGAGTACCCGGAGGAAAACCACTGGCCTACGGTCAGTACCTGGCAATTGCCCCACGTAGGTTTCGAACTCGCAATTCAGAGGTGGAGGGCTAGTGATAAAGTGTCGGGACACCTTAACCACTCGGCCACCGCGGCCCCTATAATTAACAATATTAGTTGACTTTTTGACATAGAAGACTTCATCAAAATGTGAAAATGTTTATGGACGACGGGCAGGCGGACAGGCGGACGACGACGGACAGACCATGACGACTTCTATAGGTCCACCCTGACTTTTTGGATTACATGAAGTTAAAAGAAATACTTGCTTTGTTTTTGGCAATTTACGCCTAAGAACCGATATCCCCTAAATCTAGAAAAAAAAACTGACATTTCTCGCCAGGTAGAAAAAGACAAGAAAAATGATTTGATGTGCAGAACATTATTGGAAAACAACCGGAAGATAGAAAAGTATGTTACTGCAAGTTAAGACAATAAAAATATGTTGGAACTAATCTGTATATTGAATTATATTCAACTTCCAGTCAATCTTCATATTGTCAATGTTAACATATACATAAATATATAAATATATATATATGTTGATGTAATATTATTTACCCCTTTGCCCGGTGCAGGCCACGGAAGCGGTTGTTTGGTAGTTATAATAATACGATGAAGAAAATACTCCCCATCCACCGAATGGACAGTCAGCGATACTGCTTTCTGATCCGTTACATCGTACATACTCCATCCAAGTCGGTTGTTTCCGGTCGTAGGCTTCGTGTGATTGACGGAATTCAGACGCAGAATGGCCGACACTAAAAAGGAATTGACAAACAATAGCATTTAGTGGTTTTTCGCCGGCTTGTGATTACCTTCAACGACGATGTTTTTATATTTATACAATTAGTACAAACATTTTTTGAAAAATGCTGGAAGCATTGACAGTATTCGACTGGTTCGTAAAAAAGACGCATCATATTTATCACAATTCGATACAAATTAAGAGTTAAGTACAGCATGTCACGATTGAATTAAATGCATGATACAACTGTTTCGTCCTTCTTGGACTTGTTAATTACGTTAGGGACATCACACAGCTGTTTCGTCCTTCCTGGACTTGACGTAAGGGGTATTATACAGCTGGCTCGTCCTTCTAGGAGTTCTCAGTGATGTTCCGGACATCAAACAGCTGTTTCGTCCTTCTATGACTTGTCAGTGATGTTAGGGGCATCATACAGCTGGTTTGTCCTATAATTTGTCAGTGATGTTATAGACATCACCCAGCCGTTTTGTCCTTCTAGCACTCGTCATTGATAAACTTAAGTGATGTTAGGGACACGATACAGCTGTTTTGTCCTTCTAGAACTTAAGTGATGCTAGGGCATGATACAGCTGTTTCGTCCTTTCGGACTTTTCAGTGATGTTAGGGATATTATACAGCTGTTTCGTCCTTCAAGGACATATCAGTGCTGCTGGGAAACATGCAGCTGTTGCATTCTTCGCTGAGTGATGCTAGGTGGAGAATACAGCTGTTTCGTCTTTCTATGACCCTTAAGTGATAATAGGGACATCATACAGCCGTTTCGTCCTTCTAGATCTCGTCAGTGATACTAGAGACATCATACAGCTGTTTCGTCCTTCTAGGACCCGTAAGTGATACTAGGGACATCATACAGCTGTTTGGTCCTTCTAGGACCCGTAAGTGATACTAGGGACATCATACAGCTGTTTCGTCCTTCTAGGACCCGTAAGTGATAATAGAGACATCATACAGCTGTTTCGTCCTTCTAGGACGACTTGTCAGAGATGCTAAGGGACTTAAATGGTAAACATAGGAGGTGATTAAGAAATCGAAAACAAAGTCATCATTGATGGAGATGAAATAGCCCACAATTCAATATTGAACATTTCATTTCAAAGGTATATCAAGCGCGTGTCCATTCAATCAACTAAAACGTGGCATGTATGTTACAAACCTCGGAGAATAAAGTCCACCAGCAGTGTTTATCGTATGGAGTGAAGTTAAGGCAAACGAAACATATATTAGCAACCTTCAATACAAAGAATAAAAATGATTATTTTTAATTTTCTGTAAGTATTCATTAACAGCGGTAGTTACTTACCTATATCCAAGCATCCTACACACCACTTGAGCATCATTGTTGCCCCAGTTACGGGATCCTATGTAGCCCCAGTATCCATCATAAAACACTTCAACTCGGCCGGAACTGTTATAGTATCCTTCCCTCTCCACTAGACGTACGGCTACCTCCGAGAGATCTGTTACAGTAATACAATGGTATAGCACCCTTCCCTCTCCACTAGCCGTACGGCTATCTTCAAGAGATCTGTTACAGTAATACAATGTTATAACACCCTTCCCTCTCTACTAGACGTACGGCTACCTCCGAGAGATCTGTTACAGTAATACAATGGTATAACACCCTTCCCTCTCCACTAGCCGTACGGCTATCTCCGAGAGATCTGATACAGTAACACAATGTCATAACACCCTTCCCTCTCTACTAGACGTACGGCTACCTCCGAGAGATCTGTTACAGTAATACAATGTTATAACACCCTTCCCTCTCCACTTGACGTACGACTTCTTGATGAAACGTACGACTTCTAATATACGAGGATGTTACTTTATGTATAATAAATTATTGATGTCGTATGTTTTAAGCGTAAAGTCAGTTATACACAGTTATCTTTCACACTTAGATTTAATTTTACGATTATTTTTAGCATATTGATAGGGAAAGGTCAAGGAATGTCAAAGAAGGTCAAAGAAGGTAAAAAAAATAGTCGTATATGACACGTTGCCATGGAATCTTTGAAACATACTCAAACAAGACAGCATATACATGTAGCATTACATGGTTGATGATGTTATCAAACAGATATTTTGCGTTACCTGTATTATTGAAGCAAACAACTCCAGCATCATCCTTATGACTACATGTCGATATACCCCAGCCAGGAAATGGACAATCTAACAGACTGGATTCGGACCCAGAACAATCAACATCTGACATCCAAATCAGTCCCGAACCCTGGCCAAACACCGCATAGGAGTATGCAGATCCCCGGCTTCAAACAGACAGAGAAAATTAGAAGTCACACACTCTTAGTATTTATATTGAGATCGGTATATCACTATACTAATCTGGTCTCATGCAACATTGTGAATGCCGAGCCGCGCCTTCACTGCCAATCATGTAATATATTTGACAGTGTTCGGCGTTCAGACTATTCAATAATTTACACCAAAGACAGTTTTCGGCTCAAATCCTTTACTGTTTGAGCTAAATGTTTTACACATTCCTATCCTGCCGTACAGGTTTTAACAATATACATTATACACAAAATGTAGACGTGGAAAGTCATCAAGTACGACGTCTAGCCTACGGAATACGTTATGGTTGGTTCACCTGTTAAAATTTCCTTTCGTGAGAACAAAGAACACAATACTGTTCTCTTGTGTGTGGTACAGGGGTAGGCCGTCCCCATAGCTTACCCAGGTTTTATCTGACACCTTGACTGATAATATGTGTAAAAATAAGGTCGCACACAAACATGGAGTGTACGTATTCGAGTATGCGACATTCCAACCTTAGGTAATCTGGCGTCAGTGTTTTTACCTGTAACCAGGACAATCCACTCTTACGTCACTGTTTTTACTTGTAACAAAGAAAGACCACGCTGACCTGACGTCACTGTCTTTACCTTTAACCAAGACAGACCACTCCTACGTCACTGACTTGACCTGTAACCAAGACAGACCTCTCTCACGTCACTGACGTTACCTGTAAAGACAGACCACTCTGACGTCACTGACTTGACCTGTAACCAAGACAGACCACTCTTACGTCACTGACTTTACCTGTAAAGGCAGACCACTCTCACGTCACTGTCTTTACCTGTAACCAGGACAGACAACTCTAACGTTATTGTCTTTACCTGTAATTAAGACAGACCACTCTGACGTCACTGACTTTACCTGTAATCACGACAGACCACTCTGACGTCAGTGTCTTTATCTATAATTAAGACAGGCCACTCTGACCTCACTGACTTTACCTGTAAATAAGACAAATCCTTCTTACGTCAGTTTCTTTACCTGTAACTAAGACAGACCACTATGATATCACTCTCTTTACCTGTAAGCAAGACAGACCACTCGGATGTTATTGACTTTACCTGTAACCAAGCATGCGACAGACCACTACGGCGTCATCGTTGTCCCAGGACTCGTCACACACTGTACCCCACTGTCCGGAATGTAACACTTCCACACGACCGGAGCTTTTGGAATATCCTCCCGAAAGTCGGACTGATTGTCCGTCTTCATATGACGTAAAAAAACAAACAGCATATGTAAGATATTACAGACAACCGTCTGTTATAGAAACAATAAGATAAACTCGTCATCCCAAAGTGGAATTCTAACTCAGGATCAGTTAAATGCAGATCCGATTGAAAAGTTATATTAAGAATGGTAAAGGACGGCGAGGGGTTCAGAAAGAACTTGTATTTTACTGACGACATCCTCTAATGTAAATAACTTTATTTCGCGAACTTACCCCCTCAGACATATTCCTGAATACATTATTTCGCGAACTCTGATCCAGAAATGACTTTAAATTCGCGAATGATGAGCTCAAATTTGATGTTTCAAACTCATATTTATAACATCATAACTCTCCACTCCGTATTCTAACGTATCTATAACAAACTCATACATATATGGTGGCTGACTATGACCATCTCATGTCGGCGAGATTTAAGAGATTAAATGTCTTTTCGCGTTTTTAAATCGCGATGGGGAGCCAACAGTCCAACGCGCCAACAAGCCAAATCGACATTTTACCGCGCCACACACCAACACGCCAAAGTGCCAACACCCCATTTCACCGCGCCAACATGCCAACATGAAATGGCCGTAATCACCCACCACATCAGACATCATAACTTTAACATAAATATAATAGATTCTTTACCAATCAGTACTCTCCATCAACTGACCAGCTCGTAATGGTACAACCTTCAGTTAAAAAACGCAAATATGTCATACTTTTATAAAGCCATAATGTCGTAGAAAAAAATCAAATTTCGATATAAAGATGCGGCTTCCTTTCCTAGACATGATGGCCAAATATTTCCATGTTTCCTCACTCGTGTGACAGACGACCACCTGTGTATCCCTAAGCTGTTTTTATTGTGACAAAAGGTGCGCGATAAATGATATATCAGAACGATATCCGTCAATTGATAAACAACATAAATATACATTCTTACCTGCAGTAGGTACACAAATTAACAGCATCCCCAACACAAACAGTCCCAGGTTATAACAGCACTCCATTCTGTAGTAAGTCATCCTTTGTATGGGACACCCTGTATAGCCACCCGTGTTTTGTTCACAGTACGCACTTAAGTGAGAAATTCTTAAATATCGTCGGTATCTGGTTACGTAATTTATACTACGTAGTTGATAAAGCGTAAGACATTATATCTCACGTTTGAATGATATTATCTGGAATATTTATGTTAGAAGAAAATATGTTGTGCATGCTGATATTGCTTAATACAGTATTTACACTGTACATTATAAGTGTGTTGCTAACACTGTACATTATAAGTGTGTTGTTTACACTGTACATTATATGTGTGTTGTTTACACTTTACAGTATATGTTTGTTATGTACACTGTTTGTTATATTTGTGTTGTTTACACTGTACATTATAAGTGTGTTGTTTACACTGTACATTATATGTGCTGTTTACACTTGTACATTATAGATGTGTTGTTTACACTGTACATGTTATGTCTTGTTTACACTGTAGTTATATATATACATTTGCTGTCTACAATTTACGATATATTAAAGAGTTTATATTGTATTACACATCATGTATAACTCGCTTACCTCAATATAACTGGACAGCTTTTTCTTATATAAGGGTGATAATCATTTTTGATTTACCAATAGTTAATTTTCCATTTCTAGATAGTAACATTCCCAGTTTATTTGATATTCAATGACGTGTTCTAATTTTTACGACAGATGTCGCCTACTGACGGCACAACTGACAACACATGTTCTAGAAATGCTGGTTGAGAGTCAACATCATAATCTCACCAAGAAATATTGTATGTCCCTGTGTGGCAATAGGTCAGACGTGCTCGATGTTTGTTGATATGCCGGGTGTCGTCGATGAATGAAGCAGAAGATGCTTACTCTTCCGAAACACCTGGTCGTATTCTCTATGTTGCGGTTTAATGTTGGTCTCTCTGTTGTGGTTGTATACATTATATAAGTTGTTGATTTTAATCCTTTCTTGTTTATCTTACGTAAGTATTTATCTTTCGTTTTAAGTTGCCAAAGACGAGGCATAAACATATTTGACATCTCAAGAATATTACCCCAAGGGCTCAGATCCCCAACCTCACATCTGTTCAAAACACTCATCTCATCATTTACCTTCATAGAAAACATCACAGGAAAAGTGTTGGAATGAATAAAAATAAGTAAAAAAGAAGAAAAAAGAGGGGGAAAAGCAATCATTTTCTAACTGTATTTTTCATTTAAGATCAGTAGATTACAAACGATTTAAAGTAGGCATTGTATATGATTTTATTTTTTCATCTTGCTTGTATCAGGTATGTTAATTGGCTCCAAAAATTATGTTATCAGCCAATAACGTAAAAAATGACGTCACCGTACAATGTAACGTCGCTTTTGATTGGCTGATACAACAGCGTAATAATTTCTAAGTGAAAAGAGTCCAGCAATTAAAGTATATGTCCAGAGGAATTGTATACAATATATGAAATAATAAGGATCTATGTTATGGAACTTTAACACATACAAAAAACCGGAGTGCTCTCAGATCATTATTAGTACTAATGATACTCATTCCGATTTTTGTGTTATATCGCCATGTCAAGAGTGAAATATTGACAATTAAAGTCAAGTGTAAATTTGCCGGTTGAGTTATCTTTCAATTATAGGAATTCTTGTTACCCAGTAGAGGGACAAATTCTAAAGTTGTTAGGGCACCTGGCTTGGTGGCCGGTCGTGTATGTTGGATAAGGTTAATTGATAGCAACTAAGGATTGAGGGAAGCAACACTTTATATCATGCCTATTCGGATATGATATTGTTTTAATTATGCATCCCTCATGTAAAGGTATATTGAGAATATCATGTATGTAAACAATCAGTTCCACTACAAGCCTCTGAGATAGGCACACGTCTTTACTGACGTATAATTCAAAATAATACCAGACGATTGGAATTACACTATCCGGGACTGTGGGCGGAACATTCCATGGCATAAACATACATTTAAGTTAATCCTTAATTATTTCAGCGTTTTACCAATAAACTACTGAACACTATTATAGCATCAGCAATTATATTTCATAAATCAAATTAGAGCTTACTGAATCATTATTATATCATTACTGATTTTAGTTCCAGTCCGACTTCTTAAAGCAGGACAATGTTTCCTACTGACTATTATGTTAGATAGTTTTCAGACATAAAAATTATATAAATTATTTCATAAGTCAAGGCAATTAATCTTTATCCGTAAAAACAAATTTTATTAATACATCATGACCACATGTAGAGTTTTAAGGATTTCACTTCCAGTGATATCAAAATGCAGAATTTGTCATATTGTTATAATTTTTACAAGAATCAGTCATCATTGGAAGATAATTGCGATAAAGACTATGATTTTTTTTTTATCTTATAATGCCTTTGGGCTATGCTTATCATATAATATGTGTTATTTCCTATTCCGGTTTCAAATTTATTCTAATTATTCTAACTGGATGAAAACCTATTTAGTTCCTGCATTTGTTGTTGTTGTTCTATCCTCTCCTTGGCAGGATTTCAGTATTGATCAGACGATACTACATGAAGCGAGTTTATGTATTCCCTGAGTGCTCTCCGAGTGTCACCAACCATCTCATAACAGATACCCAGGAGGTTGTGTACTATCCATTTTTTACAACCACCCTGAGCTTCGTCATACTTCACAGCCCGGAGGTAAGTTAATACCGTATCACGTCTCTTGGTGTCGCCGAGTTCGTGGTAACACAGGAAAGACAGAAACACAGCATAGGGGAGTGGAGGGATACACAAAGGATATCTACTAGAAAGTTGTTTAATTTCCTTATGTATTTGTGAAGGGCAGAACTGTAGATTATCAGGTGTGAACATGATATCCGATACACCAACCTCCTTGCATTTCCGTAGTAGAGTAAACCCTCGCCCACAGTAGTGTTGTTCATATCTGTCTAAGCGATGAATCTTTGCATCGGCACTTAAATAAATTTTGAATGACGAAATCATGTTTCCATATATTTCAAAGCTTTACTGTAATTCCCAGTCTGGTAGTAATATGCTGCTAATGTTAACTCTCCTGGACTTGTATACATTGAGGAAAGTGGTGTCAGAAGTTTCTTGGATCTCCTGACAGATGTGTACTTCTCTTTATTTCCACTCGCTGCAATGTGATTTTCGAAAGCCTCCATTCCTGTATAATACACCACCTTCAATGTTATGGTATAACCTATGAATTCATCTATATCTGACTTCGATTCAGACATGAGTGTCAGGGACGCATTACGTACTTCTGGAGAGGAATGAAACGCTGATGCATTACGTAATACCGTCATGTCGCATTCCCCTTCTGATTGTGTTGAAGGAGGTAGAACATATTCCCAGCCTCCAGTCATCACTCCTTCGATAAATTCTCCTATGGATGGTTGTATGAATGTTCCAACTGAAAGACATCCCCATTTCTTATCAGAAAGATCAACTAGAAATCGAAGGAGTTTTTCCTGATTTTCACCGTGAACTTTGCCGATAAACATATTGTTTTTTTTTAATGAAGTAATTCGGACAATATCCCGTCTTCACGCAGGATATCAAAATGTTTAAGGAAAACATGAAACAGAAAAAGGAATGTTTTTCTTGACAAAACGAACCAGGTGTGTTTTCCACTGCGTGGAATATAACAGTTTTTATAATATATGATGATAGGATATCTATATCTCCTACTAACTGTTTCAACATGTCAGATATCTGTTTGAGGAAATACTTGAGAAGTCCGTACACTAAAAACTGTACATAAGTGAGAGAATACATAGGTTTCCTTTCCGCAGTTGTGAACGAAATCCTCCATTGTAGGAATGTGTCAGCAGACGTTTTATCTCATACAGGGACAAGATGACAACTACCTTGTACTATCTGATCTCTCAAAGCTTGATCTGGCCAGTTATGAAGGCGAGGCCTAGTCACCCACTCATCTGCATCTTTGGGCCAACCATAACACCGAAATGATTTCACAAAATCAAAATCAAGATTCAAATTGCTATGCTCATTGCCCAGATTAGAGGCTGGGCCATGCGTTTCCGTGTGTAAATTAAATTGCTTCCTGATCGAATTTTTACCACTCCTTGTATATAATTCACTTGAGATAAAACAAACATCCCCAACTGGAACAATATATTCGGTCAAGTGTTTTTGATACCTTTTACCGAGTTGAACAACTTCCAGGGTTACATAACCTGGTCGACTGTCAGCGTCCCTAATTATCAAAACTGTTTTATTCCTGGTTTCCGTAGGCATACATCTGTCCATTTCTGGACACAAAACTATTGCATCTATCTCAGTATGCATCATATCAGTATCCGAGCCTTGCATTGCCATTCCTTCGGCTCTACTTCCTGTACAAAACAGTTGGATAGGCAGTTTATGTCGATTACTGAAATGTTCCCCTAAAACTGCCATTCTTCTCCTGACGGCCACAAGCTCACGGCTCCCTATAAACCTGTCGAGGACGTGGTACAGAATCCTGGACTTCACTTACTGCTCACCCTGATCTGACATCTTTCTATTTTTCACAGACCCTACAATAAAACATTGAAAGCAAGTTGAAGCGGCCAAATATTATCAAACCATTTGAATTTGAAAAAAATATAAGTATATGAAATAGCAGATTCTGAAAATAACGAAATATTCGGACTCCTTTTTGACTCCTTATAATACCATATCAGGTACATTGTATTGTATCGAATATTTCCCAAAATATCAAATGCTTATAACGTGTGCACGAGCGGTTCAAGTAACGAGACTGTGTTACACTGGATGGCATGCTTAATTTTCCCCTTGTAGAATCTAGAGGAGTTTCTATAAAGTGGTTTTCCTGTCTTATACTTAGACATTAAGGAGACCAAAATGATCTAATGTTACCGTGGTACATATATTAAACCCATTTTAATTAATGAAGAAATTAGATACATATGTAACTAAGAAAATCTGCCCAAATTCTTTAAAAAATTTTTTTATAGTTTTCAACAACACGATCAATACAATAACGATTATCAACCTACCATTATTGATAGACACATTGGCTCTCATGTTATGAAAAATTATTTGTTCAATCATGTCCACATCTAAAATATATAACCGCAACATTGTACATGGGAGTCGTGCTGTCCCTCCTCCATATTACGTTTTTTTCAAATAAAATATGCGTTATTTAAATTTCCTGTTGGACAAAAAGAGTTCAATACAAACTATTATAACTAGGATATTATTTTGTTTTAAACCTAGAGCACTGGAGCAAGAAATCGAGTAAACAACCCGGTTGGAGGTATTATATATGTTACCAGAAAGAAGTAAATGAATCGAGATACAGCCAAGAAAGCGGAGTATCAGAAGACATTCAGATGAAGTGAGGTACCGAAATGGAAAAGCCCATGTTCTACTATATCAGAGGGTTTACAACGTAATGGGGGTATTGGCATATACCAGACTAGATAGCAATATAAGTCGTTAACAGCTGTGAGGTCGGATAACTACCAAACAGCTGAATGGATAAACCTATAGTAATCGAACGACAATGCAAGTCATTGATAGAAAATATTTTACCGTAACATGACTAAAGTTTCATATAGCTATATGCTATTATAGCTGTGTACACCTTACTTTTCCCACTTTGGAAAACAGAGACAATTAATTTTGTATGAATATTGATGTCTGCTCTCGTGTTGTTGTCGATGTACACAGTGTCCCATGTCTTAAATATAAACTGTTTATTCTAACTCATAACCGGAAACAAGAGTACCCGGTGCCCCCATAGTATAGTATACGTTTTTCAATCCCGAACAGCAATGCACGGCTTTAAGTTGTAGGGTTTACCTGGTGACTCATAGAGCGTATCGATACCTGTTGTGTATGTGTGTTAGTGATAGTTCGCTGTTAATCTATGGTCGACACAGCAAACACATCATAACAAAAGCCGTTCTCGGACCTCCAGTGGGTGTTTTTTTTATTATTGTTATGAATAAATTTAACTATAATTAGCCTTTCAAGAATACCCTCTATAATACAAGACAATGACTATCATGTAATTATTGGGGAGCAGGGGTTGGGACCCATAGACCTACCGTATACTGTATATGTGAATTTCAGACATCTTGTTATCTTACATGAATGAGTAAACATATGTCCAAGGGTTGATGTAGAATGTCAGGATATTTTGAAATAAATTTCAGAGTCCTGATGGTGACGTGAAAGTATGTCTTCGTTGAAGGAGATGTCGGTATATTCATGTTGTTCATCACGTTACCAGTCAATATGAGGCGACGATACAGATTTATCTTTTGCACCTCTTGGCCGACTTCGAGTAACAGCTTCGATCGCAGAGAACTAGTAAACATAGCTATTCTCATACAGTGCTATGGTCCACATGTCGATATCGGGTAAATATACCCGTATCTTTACAGTTTATGGCATTCTTCCTTTCAACATATATTACACAAATGCATTGTATGATCCATTTATCATCGAAAACCCTACGAGACTCTGCACTTATCTGTTAAGTTTGTGACTCAATCTTGTCGTTTGGGTTTGAGACCCTTTTACCAGCAGACAGGTAATAAGGTTTTCTGACCGTATAAATACTATAGAGGTATTGCGATCAGTTGTTATGATACATTGACACTTGTCTATTACAACATGACCACCCCCTATTTTGATACAGTTGGTCGTTTATTATTATATATCAGTAGCCTTTGATCATATCATACAATTATGACACTTTGTTTTGATCGATATGATGAGTTATGGAGCCAAGATATGCGAATAATATACAATAAAACAAAACACGTGTTTATGATACATCTTTAATAAACAAAAACGTGGGCGTGACTTATAAAAACACTACACTTCACAAAAGCTAATGTAGAATTTTTATGGAAAATAACCAGTATATATTAAAAACATTGCCTGAATCAGACACCAGAAATAGATTAAGATTAAGTTAAAAAAACATGTTTGATAACTTCTTATGTAATCTCTGGGACATTTATTGCAACAAAAACTGTATTTATTTAAACATCACAAAACCTACAATAAATTAGGCCATAATACTCCCATTTTTGCCACATTAATATATAGAAAATACGAATCAAGTCATCACACTAATTTTCACCACAAATCAGCGATCCAACTACTTAATGAGTAAATCATCACTAATCCAGTTATTCCGCTGCCTGGCAGTCACCACTAATCAAGTTATCACATTACTTAGCACTCATCAATAATCCAGTTATCACATTACTTAGCAGTCACTACTAATCAAGTTATCACATTACTTAGCAGTTACCAATAATCCAGTTATCCCATAACTTAGCACTCACCATTAATCAAGTTATCACATTACTTAGCAGTCACCACTAATCAAGTTATCACATTATTAGCAGTCACCACTAATCCAGTTATCACATTACTTAGCAGTCACCACTAATCCAGTTATCACATTACTTAGCAGTCACTACTAATCAAGTTATCACATTACTTAGCAGTCACTACTAATCAAGTTATCACATCACTTAGCAGTCACCACTAATCAAGTTATCACATTACTTAGCAGTCACTACTAATCAAGTTATCACATTACTTAGCACTCACCATTAATCAAGTTATCACATTACTTAGCAGACACCACTAATCCAGTTATCACATTACTTAGCAGTCACCACTAATCAAGTTATCACATTACTTAGCAGTTACCAATAATCTAGTTATCACATTACTTAGCAGTCACCACTAATCAAGTTATCACATTACTTAGCAGTCACCACTAATCCACTTATCACATTACTTAGCAGTCACCACTAATCCAGTTATCACATTACTTAGCGGTCACTACTAATCAAGTTATCACATTACTTAGCAGTCACAACTAATCAAGTTATCACATTACTTAGCAGTCACCACTTATTCACTTATCACATTACTTAGCCGTCACCACTAATCAAGTTATAACATTACTTAGCAGTCACCATTGATCAAGTTATCACGTTACTTAGCAGTCACCATTAATCAAGTTATCATATAACTTAGCAGTTACCAATAATCCAGTTATCACATTACTTAGCAGTCACTACTAATCAAGTTATCACATTACTTAGCACTCACCATTAATCAAGTTATCACATTACTTAGCAGTCACCACTAATCCAGTTATCACATTACTTAGCAGTCACCACTAATCAAGTTATCACATTACTTAGCAGTCACTACTAATCAAGTTATCACATTACTTAGCAGTCACCACTAATTCACTTATCACATTACTTAGCCGTCACCACTAATCAAGTTATAACATTACTTAGCAGTCACCATTGATCAAGTTATCACGTTACTTAGCAGTCACTACTAATCAAGTTATCATATAACTTAGCAGTTACCAATAATCCAGTTATCACATTACTTAGCAGTCACCACTAATCAAGTTATCACATTACTTAGCAGTCACTACTAATCAAGTTATCACATTACTTAGCACTCACCATTAATCAAGTTATCACATTACTTAGCAGTCACCACTAATCCAGTTATCACATTACTTAGCAGTCACCCCTAATGAAGTTATCACATTACTTAGCAGTTACCAATAATCCAGTTATCACATTACTTAGCAGTCACCACTAATCAAGTTATCACATTACTTAGCAGTCACCACTAATACACTTATCACATTACTTAGCAGTCACCACTAATCCAGTTATCACATTACTTAGCGGTCACTACTAATCAAGTTATCACATTACTTAGCAGTCACCACTAATCAAGTTATCACATTACTTAGCAGTCACTACTAATCAAGTTATCACATTACTTAGCAGTCACCACTAATTCACTTATCACACTACTTAGCCGTCACCACTAATCAAGTTATAACATTACTTAGCAGTCACCATTGATCAAGTTATCACGTTACTTAGCAGTCACCATTAATCAAGTTATCATATAACTTAGCAGTTACCAATAATCCAGTTATCACATTACTTAGCAGTCACCACTAATCAAGTTATCACATTACTTAGCAGTCACTACTAATCAAGTTATCACATTACTTAGCAATCACCACTAATCCAGTTATCCCATAACTTAGCACTCACCATTAATCAAGTTATCACATTACTTAGCAGTCACCACTAATCAAGTTATCACATTATTAGCAGTCACCACTAATCCAGTTATCACATTACTTAGCAGTCACCACTAATCCAGTTATCACATTACTTAGCAGTCACTACTAATCAAGTTATCACATCACTTAGCAGTCACCACTAATCAAGTTATCACATTACTTAGCAGTCACTACTAATCAAGTTATCACATTACTTAGCACTCACCATTAATCAAGTTATCACATTACTTAGCAGACACCACTAATCCAGTTATCACATTACTTAGCACTCACCACTAATCAAGTTATCACATTACTTAGCAGTTACCAATAATCTAGTTATCACATTACTTAGCAGTCACCACTAATCAAGTTATCACATTACTTAGCAGTCACCACTAATCCACTTATCACATTACTTAGCAGTCACCACTAATCCAGTTATCACATTACTTAGCGGTCACTACTAATCAAGTTATCACATTACTTAGCAGTCACAACTAATCAAGTTATCACATTACTTAGCAGTCACTACTAATCAAGTTATCACATTACTTAGCAGTCACCACTAATTCACTTATCACATTACTTAGCCGTCACCACTAATCAAGTTATAACATTACTTAGCAGTCACCATTGATCAAGTTATCACGTTACTTAGCAGTCACCATTAATCAAGTTATCATATAACTTAGCAGTTACCAATAATCCAGTTATCACATTACTTAGCAGTCACCACTAATCAAGTTATCACATTACTTAGCAGTCACTACTAATCAAGTTATCACATTACTTAGCACTCACCATTAATCAAGTTATCACATTACTTAGCAGTCACCACTAATCCAGTTATCACATTACTTAGCAGTCACCACTAATCAAGTTATCACATTACTTAGCAGTCACCACTAATCAAGTTATCACATTACTTAGCAGTCACTACTAATCAAGTTATCACATTACTTAGCAGTCACCACTAATTCACTTATCACATTACTTAGCCGTCACCACTAATCAAGTTATAACATTACTTAGCAGTCACCATTGATCAAGTTATCACGTTACTTAGCAGTCACTACTAATCAAGTTATCATATAACTTAGCAGTTACCAATAATCCAGTTATCACATTACTTAGCAGTCACCACTAATCAAGTTATCACATTACTTAGCAGTCACTACTAATCAAGTTATCACATTACTTAGCACTCACCATTAATCAAGTTATCACATTACTTAGCAGTCACCACTAATCCAGTTATCACATTACTTAGCAGTCACCCCTAATGAAGTTATCACATTACTTAGCAGTTACCAATAGTCCAGTTATCACATTACTTAGCAGTCACCACTAATCAAGTTATCACATTACTTAGCAGTCACCACTAATACACTTATCACATTACTTAGCAGTCACCACTAATCCAGTTATCACATTACTTAGCGGTCACTACTAATCAAGTTATCACATTACTTAGCAGTCACTACTAATCAAGTTATCACATTACTTAGCAGTCACCACTAATTCACTTATCACACTACTTAGCCGTCACCACTAATCAAGTTATAACATTACTTAGCAGTCATCATTGATCAAGTAATCACGTTACTTAGCAGTCACCATTAATCAAGTTATCACATTACTTAGCAGTCACCACTAATACACTTATCACATTACTTAGCAGTCACCACTAATCAAGTTATCATATTATTTAGCCGTCACCACTAATCAAGTTATCACAGTACTTAGCAGTCACCACTAATCAAGTTATCACATTACTTAGCACCATTAATCCAGTTATCACATTACTTAGCACTCACCACTAATCAAGTTATGACATTACTTAGCAGTCACCACTAATCAAGTTATCACATTACTTAGCAGTCACTACTAATCAAGTTATCACATTTCTTAGCAATCACCACTAATCCAGTTATCACATTACTTAGCACTCACCACTAATCAAGTTATCACATTACTTAGCAGTCACCACTAATCAAGTTATCACATTACTTAGCCGTCACCACTAATCCAGTTATCACATTACTTAGCAGTCACCACTAATCAAGTTATCACATTACTTAGCACTCACCATTAATCAAGTTATCATATTACTTAGCAGTCACCACTAATCCAGTTATCACATTTCTTAGCAGTCACCACTAATCAAGTTATCACATTACTTAGCAGTTACCAATAATCAAGTTATCACATTACTTAGCAGTCACCACTAATCCAGTTATCACATTTCTTAGCAGTCACCACTAATCAAGTTATCACATTACTTAGCAGTCACTACTAATCAAGTTATCACATTACTTAGCAGTCACCACTAATTCACTTATCACATTACTTAGCCGTCACCACTAATCAAGTTATAACATTACTTAGCAGTCACCATTGATCAAGTTATCACGTTACTTAGCAGTCACCATTAATCAAGTTATCATATAACTTAGCAGTTACCAATAATCCAGTTATCACATTACTTAGCAGTCACCACTAATCCAGTTATCACATTACTTAGCAGTCACCACTAATCAAGTTATCATATTATTTAGCCGTCACCACTAATCAAGTTATCACAGTACTTAGCAGTCACCACTAATCAAGTTATCACATTACTTAGCACCATTAATCCAGTTATCACATTACTTAGCACTCACCACTAATCAAGTTATGACATTACTTAGCAGTCACCACTAATACACTTATCACATTACTTAGCAGTCACCACTAATCAAGTTATCATATTATTTAGCCGTCACCACTAATCAAGTTATCACAGTACTTAGCAGTCACCACTAATCAAGTTATCACATTACTTAGCACCATTAATCCAGTTATCACATTACTTAGCACTCACCACTAATCAAGTTATGACATTACTTAGCAGTCACCACTAATCAAGTTATCACATTACTTAGCAGTCACTACTAATCAAGTTATCACATTACTTAGCAATCACCACTAATCCAGTTATCACATTACTTAGCACTCACCACTAATCAAGTTATCACATTACTTAGCAGTCACCACTAATCAAGTTATCACATTACTTAGCCGTCACCACTAATCCAGTTATCACATTACTTAGCAGTCACCACTAATCAAGTTATCACATTACTTAGCACTCACCATTAATCAAGTTATCACATTACTTAGCAGTCACCACTAATCCAGTTATCACATTTCTTAGCAGTCACCACTAATCAAGTTATCACATTACTTAGCAGTTACCAATAATCAAGTTATCACATTACTTAGCAGTCACCACTAATCCAGTTATCACATTTCTTAGCAGTCACCACTAATCAAGTTATCACATTACTTAGCAGTCACTACTAATCAAGTTATCACATTACTTAGCAGTCACCACTAATTCACTTATCACATTACTTAGCCGTCACCACTAATCAAGTTATAACATTACTTAGCAGTCACCATTGATCAAGTTATCACGTTACTTAGCAGTCACCATTAATCAAGTTATTATATAACTTAGCAGTTACCAATAATCCAGTTATCACATTACTTAGCAGTCACCACTAATCCAGTTATCACATTACTTAGCAGTCACCACTAATCAAGTTATCATATTATTTAGCCGTCACCACTAATCAAGTTATCACATTACTTAGCAGTCACCACTAATCAAGTTATCACATTACTTAGCACCATTAATCCAGTTATCACATTACTTAGCACTCACCACTAATCAAGTTATGACATTACTTAGCACTCACCACTAATCAAGTTATGACATTACTTAGCAGTCACTACTAATCAAGTTATCACATTACTTAGCAGTCACCATTAATCCAGTTATCACATTACTTAGCACTCACCACTAATCAAGTTATCACATTACTTAGCAGTCACCACTAATCAAGTTATCACATTACTTAGCAGTCACCACTAATCCAGTTATCACATAACTTAGCAGTTACCACTTATCCAGTTATCACAGGTAATTTTATTTACTGGCGTCACTGTTGTTTATTTCTACTACTAATTCTATTCACCACATGTATATATGTCTTGGTATTAATTGTAACCAATAAATATTATTATTTCATTTCATATTGATGTAAGGTGTTCCAGTTATGAAGATTTATATTTGTCTTGGTATGTACATGGGAAAGGAATTAATACAAGCTCTAAGCTTGGTTTCCAATCCCATTAGAATATTGTTTATATGTATTGACTATTTTGATTAATGAATAAATATTGTTTTTAAACTAAATATTCTATTAATCCTTCCAACAGATACCGGCTATTTAGTCCATATACAATTTACATACCACGCTAGCCATACAAAAGCCAATTTCATCAAAAAAATATATAATTTGTAAGAAGGATTACACAACCTACTGTAAATAAAATGATAAAAGTCCTTAATGAAATTTAAAGGAGTTACTTTGTATCATTATATAAGAAAATACAGAAAATAAGGATACATATTAAAGTATTTAGATACTTTGTTTGACTCTTGATTATACTCATGTATATATCGTACGAAATCCAAAAGACATGTAATAAAATATGGTTTAAACTAAATATAATATATATATATATATATATGCCCAAAGCCAACTTCATTCAATAAAACAGGTAAATTAGTAAGTAGCATAGGTAGAATAAAGTAGTAATTTCTAATAAATTCCATTTCAGGAGTTGACGCGACACTGTTCATTGATTGGAGGTGAGGACGCGAAAGTGTTCACTGATGAAGAGCAAGGACACGAAAGTGTTCAATGATGAAGAGCGAGGACGCGAGAGTGTTCAATGATGAAGAGCGAGGACGCGAAAGTGTTCACTGATGAGAGGTGAATACGCGAAAGTGTTCACTGATGAAGAGTGAGGACGCGAAAGTGTTCACTGATGAAGAGCGAGGACGCGAGAGTGTTCAATGATGAAGAGCGAGGACGCGAAAGTGTTCACTGATGGCGGAGACCTTTGCTGGTGAACCACGAGTCGTAGAGAATGCTAACACTGGCATTGAATTAAAGTTGTTCACAACTGCACAAAGATGTTAAAGACTGTTCGTTCTTATTGCAGAAGAGTTTGAAATTTATTCACATCTACACAGCATTCTTAGTTTGTCATACAATGATATGATGATGTCAACCGTTAAACATGCCCGCGGTCTGCTGGAGTCATGATGATTCCGGGCAGGTGCTGATAACAATCATTTCTAAGATACAATTTTGAAGACAATATCTGGCAGGCACATCACACTCGTTATTTGATATGACCGCGCATTAAGGACCGATTTATTTGAGCTTAGACATTAGGTGGTAGTTGTTTGCATTGATGTATCGAGTGACGTCATTGCTTTTATAAGTGATGACGCGTTCATTATTTACTGTGCTGATCCTTCAGTAGATTGGTGAACTCTTTCACCCATTCTATCTGTATCTCTGGTAACTGATCTGGTATCTGATCATTTTGTTGTACGGCGCCCTCTAACGGTGAAGGCATAATTCCACCTAACAGAGGAGGCATTTGGATGAAAGGCATTGTTCTGGCAATATCAGGCACATTGCATTTGTCGTCTGACACTACCAAAACCCCCGGTCCCTTTTTCTCTGAACTCATCTGGACAGCGTGGTTGACATACAGCTGGTCATAGTTATATGCACTGTCATGGGTCATGATAATGATACATGCTATCATTTTCATCATTGAAACCATAGATTCTGTAGTGATCGCATTCCCGAGCACGTCGTCAGTGTTGATGGTATACCGTAATCCCGTACAGTCTTCTAGAATCGTTCCGAGATTTCTTGGAAATTCGCATCTCCATTTTTGAGAACAAGAGTGTAATATTAGTATATCTTTGGTATCCTCGTCTTCGTCAACCTCGGTGTAGTCAGTTTTGTCAAACATGTGATACACTTTAAATGCGCGTCTGAAGCGATTGTACGCTAGTTGTGCGTTATCCGTCGAGTAGGCGTGAAATGCGCCATTGATATACACCTCAAAGATCAAAGACTCAGGAAGTCTCGCAAAAATTGTTGTACACTCCCATGAACTTAGACGTTCAACGCATTCCTCAAACTGGCCACGTTCCGCATAGCATTCCAGCATGTTTTGGTAGTCTTGTGGCTCCATCTTGTCTTTCTCCTTCACGGATAATTTCTTGTAGATATTGATCGAATCTACATGATCTCCCATGCGCATGTGCAGAACTGCCAGTTGTTTTGGCTTCCTATCTCTTTTATCACTCCAAAGTTCCTTGAGTGTCGGATAGGAGTTCCACCCCTCTTTGAACTGCGGATCGTTTGCTACTATTTCCGATTGAAGTTGAACAGCGTGAGAGAGATGACTTTGGGCATCTTTCTTGTGTTTCTGCTTCATGTCTGGAGGTGTCTCTTCAGATTCGCTTAATTCTAAGAGACAAAGTCCAAGCTGTTCATAAACATTTGTCATCAGAGTTTGTGTCGGGAGATATTTCCTCTTGGACACTATTTGTTTGAAGACCTCGACGGCTTTTCCGGTCTGGCCCAACATTCTGTATATGATACCCTTGTCGTACTCAATATTCAGAGGGAATAGTGCAAGCTTTCTTGTTTCACCGAGTAGTTCTATCGCCTCAGCAAGCAATCTGTTTCCAGGGTAAACTTTAACTTTTAACGGTGATTTGATTACCCGACGAAGAGTATCCCTGCTCGTGTGACTATCAGTTGACCTATCTTTGGTACCATTCAAATGAAAATCCGAACTATACGGCCGCCGACCCATTTGCAGGGTCCTATCCCTGCTTTCATGCTGATTCCTTTGTGATCGGTCCCTATCATCGCCGTAAGTTCTGGTTTGATGTCGATACTGTCGTTTTCCACTGACCGACCAGCTACCGGGATTCCTTACCTGTTTGGTCGGATATGTTTGCGAGTTGTCTACTGTATTTTTGTATCTCGGTCTCTCATTTAAATGACTTTCATTTAACTCTCCTCTACCCATTTCTACTTTCCTCTTTAATGTCAGAGCAAGATGATGATACCCCTGGCATGTTGGGTTGATTTCAACTGACTTCCGTAAGTATCTCTCAGAAGCTTCTATATCCCCTTTGTAGCGAGCGAGTTTACCACATATGTTTAACACTAATGGTTCCTCTGGACACCTTGATACAGCTTCTTCATAGCATACTTTATAATCTAACTCCTTTATTTTTTGTGGTACATTCCAATACGAATAGTTTTTCTTAATCTCATAAACAGCTTTTCCAAGTGTGGCATAAGCGTTCGCACTTAAAATGTAGTCGTCTGACTTTGTTGCAACGTTGAACAAAATCTCAGAAACGCGTACCATTTTCTCCTTTTTCTTTTCCAAGTCAAACGTATCATCTGCCTGTGAAATAATACGATGAGTCCGCCTGAGTAAAGTCAAACCCAGGCCAAACTGCCACGCGTATTCTTCGGGATATGTCTCTAAAACCTTCTCGTACAGTTCAACCGCCTTTTGATGGTACCAAGGACCCGACCTTGAATACGCGTACGCAAGATTTGCCTCGGCATAACATTTTCTTTTGTCATAGTTGTTTCGTTTTTCGAATTCTTGAAGTTTTGATAAAATTCCTTCCACGTCAGAAACTTCCCCATTCTCCAGCAAAATTTTAGCTTTGTTTGCGTTGGCTTTGATATTATCAGGATCATTCTGAAGAGATTCATCAACAAGCTGTATGGCATGTTCTTGGTCATCAAGCAGAAAATACAAATATGACAGAAAGTTTGTTATCTGTATATCTTCGTCTTTAGACTTTGCTGTGTTTTCCCGGTCATCCTCTAGTTTTTTTATTGCGGTTTTCACTCGAGCCTTAGGCATACTCCTCAAATCAAGATCAAAGCTCGAGGAAAATTGCTTCAGGTCCTCTTTAAGCTTTTTCTTGTCCAATAAATCAGCCATTATATCCTTGCACATTCGTATACTTCTGAAACATAATAATTGTTATTGGCTAATTGATAAATATATTTTTTTATAGATATAAACATAACGTTGACATTGATAATTGTAAAAACGAATTCATCAAACCCCTTTTTACCCAAGTAATCGTTAGGCAATAGTTTTTGAGATCCTTACCGCCATTTTAACCCCGGAAATAACGATTTGTGTACATTTAGGAATACCGGTCCTAGTGTTCTAGGTAAAGGAAATTAAACATGCCTGCCACCTACTTTCAGTATCAATATGACTACTCTTGGGGGCTAATGTTATCAATGAATAGAACAAAATTCGTAGTTTTTTAACCAATACAATATTTATTATTTTCATCATCAGTTTTGTATGTTATCACAACCGCATTTCACTGTTCTGTGTCCAACGACCTTATCTGGAGGTTTTCTTCGGTCCTCGTGTTCTCGTGTGATTACGTGACCGGCACGAGATACTGCATTAACACTTGGTCGGTCAATATGGCCAGAGCACCCGACTTACGTATTTGTTCGTACAAATAAACGTGATAGACTTGTTCATCAGACTAAGAAACTGTAGAAAATTTCCGTACATTTTTCTATTTATTTGCTTGCAGTTATTCAAATGCGTTAGAAACTGGCATTAACTAACGAGGTGCCAATTTATTGACTACTTTTAAAATGATTTTGACGATGTTTGACATTTTTGTAAGAATGTACAGCTCTTTTCCTTGTTCACGTACAAATACTTTCACGTTCTTATGTTTCATAAGTATTGACTTTGGGTAATGAGTTCCTCTGGGACGATTTATTAAGCAAGTGTTAGATTTCATGCTTCGGTATTGGAATTCTGCAGTGTTTTGAGAATCGAAGTCGGCATATAGAAACAAACTTTGATACAAGAATGTAATGTATTGTGATTAATGTAAATTATCATTTACATATGATTTCCAAATGCATAGGACATCCAGTAGAACGTGAATACACGTTTGTAGATTTAACACTGTGATAAAACCAACGTCCTAATTCTTGCCATGACAACCGATACGAGCTAGGATCACGAAAAAACTGACAGTGAAATGAACCCTTCATGTAAGACGGTACACACAAAACGCGGCACCTGTAAACAATGTGACGTCATCGGAATGTTCATGTTGCATTAAAGTACTACAATGGATATTCTACCTGAATACACCATTTCAACATTAACCCACACGCGAAGCCCTTTTTAAATTTTAAGCAGTAAGTCGTACGTACACATGTAATTTTCTTAATTTGTCTCGGGAATAGTAAATAACTGGGATATAAGATCGAGACAGTTTTACAATGACATAATGCATCACTGACCAGCAATGACCGCCCTTGTATACATATATGCATATACTGGTACGTTAATTAAGCTACCCGATAGTGTAGGCGTACTCGCTGTAGCTGACAATCACCAGACCTCGGGTTCCCCTTCATCTACACGAGTTCGTTTTGAATGATAGTCGTGCGATATTAAACACAATGTGTAATTGAATGCTGTATCATTACTTACCGTTCTGGCTGATGTGACAGATGAGGGTGCTTTGGTTCGGTTACGAGACGTGTGACTTCTGTTGCAAACAAAACATAATGAAGAAACCAGAAATTTCCGAACGAACATTTCTCCGAAAGCATATAATTGGTTTTGGTTTCGATTTTGAGTAGCAGAAAGCGATTTCGAGCTATCTTAATTTAGTTATGATTGAGTATTTCTATATAAAATCGAGGAAGAATAAATAATTCATATGTCTTACATGACATTATTAGTTGTGATACATGATGTAAAAACGTAGGGTACACGCTAGAAAGTTTCAAAAGAACACTTCTCCTCAAGCATAACCTTTGATTGTTGTTTTGATTTTGGGTGACAGAAAGCATGTAAACCATTGTTGGTCCCAGCTACAAATCAACGAGTTCCATAACTGTACCGAACTGGTAGTAGGTAACTGTAATTATCCACCGCCAAAATGGCCGACGCCGATTTAGGTAAGAAAAAACACACTTTTGTTTTCATACTTAACGACTTTAGTAAAGATTGTTATCCATATATCACGTACTATTTTCTATAAACTTCAATTTGAAGCGTAGCGCACATGTAAACATCCATAGAAACCAGCTACCACAAACATGACGATGCCGAAGATAACTGAAAATTAAAATGTGCTTAACTGAATGTCTATCGCCTCGTGGGCTGTGCGTACCTGACTGAATAGATGCGTAATTGAAACGACACTTCTAAAACATACGAGACGTTTATTTTCATTTTTTTTCACCATTTTTTTCCCAGATGAATATGTAACGCTGTTGCGTTCCGCTCGTTTGTTTTTGGACTAATTCCGGAAAATTGTAACATCCGGTTACGTAAGATACCCGTGCTGCTGTGTGGGGGTCAATCACTTTTCGTCCAGGTGTCAGCAGGGTAAGTGGTGTTGACTTTTAATCTGTGAAATTAATTAGATAACTGTCGCCCATCCTTTCCTAAATTTCATATTAATTTGTCAGCTTGATATTATTTGCCACTATCGTACATGTATTTTTATTTTCACGTGTAGTATTTTGATGTATTTTCGATGTATAGAACTTTGTTTAATCTGAGTCTCGTGTGCCGGTGTCATGTCGGAAGTCAGGTTGTTGCTTGAAGGAATTATTCAATTTTGGGAGCACTCACGGAGTGGCTAGAGAATATTTCCGCCTCTCGGTATAACTATCTATACCGGTAAGGCGAGGGATGGTTGTTGGAAACCTCGTTAGTAGATACGGGAGAAAAGACGGGTGGTTAGCAAATGTTGTATTCTGACCGGACATGCCACGTGCTTGAGACTTGGGGTAAACTACATTTGTTTCATTGATATGGTTAGTTGTGATTAGACGATGGTTGGCATATGTTTTAGGCTAGACGTATATAACTGTAAACTCCTCACTGTGTCTCTCGGGTATTATTTTGGTACTTTGTTATTTTTAAACATGTTAATAAATTGTTGAACTTTATATGACGAGTCTATTTTCTTTCTCACCAGTTTTCTAAATAGTGTCTATTACTTGAAAATTCATTTGTATTTGGAATCTGCAAGCGAAAGCGGCATTCGAACCCTGGGCAAAAACTTGGTAGCAGTCCGACACACGTGGCACCCCTGCGGTACACGTGCTGTGCGCGTTACAAATACATGTGTTATTTCTAAACATTTGGATACCACATTTTATGATCTCAAACAAAAACTGAAAAAAGGAGTTGGTACCTCATATAGGGGAAGACTCCCTAAAAGTGTTTTTCTAAGCGTAAAACTTAATCAATTGGTAGAAAGAAATATCAAAATTTGGATGGAAAGCACAATAATTTCTTCAACAAACAAGGAATACGTTGATGCCGTTGTTTTCTATAAATGGGTTAGGGAATTGATGCCGGACATCCAGAGAGAAATTCTCGATTAGTCCTGCGTAGGTCTCCGCCCATTTTGTAGCAGATCCCCAGGATTCTATGAACTACTCAGTACTCAGAGCACTCTTGCTCCGTAAAATCTTTCCAGCCGGATGTGAATCAATAAATGTAAATTCACAAATCCCATTATCCCGCTTACTGAATCCGGCTGCATTGCTAACTTACCAGTCACATGTTATCCGGCTGTCAGGCTTATCTAGCAAGGTGCCACTTATCTGATTGTCCTTGTTAACAGCCAGTCACCACTAAACCGGTTATCAGGTTTATCTAGCCAGTTAACGAGAAATTAACCGTTTGTTCGGCTAACCAGCCAGTCACCACTACACCGTTTGTCCGGCTAACCAGCCAGTCACCACTACACCGTTTGTCCGGCTAACCAGCCAGTCACCACTACACCGGTTGTCCGGCCTATCAGCGAGTGACCACTACACCGGTTGTCAGGCCTATCAGCGAGTGACCACTACACCGGTTGTCCGGCCTATCAGCGAGTGACCACTACACCGGTTGTCCGGCCTATCAGCGAGTGACCACTACACCGGTTGTCAGGCCTATCAGCGAGTGACCACTACACCGGTTGTCCGGTTTACCAGCCAGTGACCACTACACCGGTTGTCCGGTTTACCAGCCAGTGACCACTACACCGGTTGTCCGGTTTACCAGCCAGTGACCACTACACCGGTTGTCCGGTTTACCAGCCAGTGACCACTACACCGGTTGTCCGGTTTACCAGCCAGTCACCACTACACCGGTTGTCCGGCCTATCAGCGAGTGACCACTACACCGGTTGTCCGGCCTATCAGCGAGTGACCACTACACCGGTTGTCCGGTTTACCAGCCAGTGACCACTACACCGGTTGTCCGGTTTACCAGCCAGTCACCACTACACCGGTTGTCCGGCTCATCTGGCCAGTTAACAGTAAACTAAGCGTTTATCCGGCTAACCAGCTAGTCATCACTTAACCAGTCGTATTTTGTTTTCAGTTTACCTTCATGTCACCAGTAACCTGATTGTCTTGGTGTTTTGACAGTCGCCACAAAACGGCCAGTCTCAATTAATTTGTTTGTCTTGGTATCAAGCCGGCCAGTCATTGGTGGTCTGATTGTCCTGGTTATGAGCCAGTCACCACTAATTTGATTGTTTTGGTAACCACCGAGTCACCGATAAACCGATTGTCGGCTTATGTAACAAGTCACCACTATTCTGATTGTCCTGGTAACCAGCCACTCACCACTAATCCGTTTGCCCGTCTTGCTAGCCAGTCACCAATAAATTTATTGTCCTGATAACCAGCCAGTCACCACTAATCTGGTTGTCCTGGTAACCAGCCAGTCACCACTAATCTGATTGTCCTGATAACCAGCCAGTCACCACAAATCTGGTTGGCCTGGTAACCAGCCAGTCACCACTAATCTGGTTGTCCTGCTAACTGGCCGGACATTGTAAGTCATGTTGTTCTGTTTATTAATAAGTCACCGTCAATAATTCTGTCAATAGCCGAAGTTGTTTGTCGAATATTCAAGAAACTAATGTCAGTAATTATAAGTTTAAAACAATCAGAGAAGGAATGATGTCACAAGTGTGGTAAAATGTATAATTATGTATATTTTCATATCGTTTTACAATGTGCCTTCACAGAACAAGTAAGAAATCAGTTATGGTGTGAATTAATTAATACGTTATTCAATGGTGGTAAAATTATATATGAACTGGATATTCCCAAATCAAGATCAAAGCTCGAGGGAAATTGCTTCAGGTCCTTTTCAATCTTTTCCTTGTCCGAAAAATCAGCCATAATATCCTTGAATGTTCTTAAAGTTCTGAAACAGATATTTATTATTGTTTAATTGATAGATACAATCTTGTACAGATAAAAAGATGACATACCCTTAAACCCGAGTTATCATTCGGCGATGTATTTTTAAAATCATTATCGCAATTTAAACATGGAAATAATAATTTGTGTATGAATAAAGGTGTTCTAAGTAAACGCAAAAATATGGCTACATGTACCTCTTAGTTTCGGTATCAATAGGCCTTGTGCGTTCTGAATTTATTAGCATTTAGTCGAAATTAAACAAGTAAATGTATCTCAATTTGCTTGGTGTCTCGAGAATAGTAAACAATTAGGACATTTCTTTAAAGTACACCTTGTTACAGACGAGACACTTTAACAATGACGTTACGCAACAGCGAACAGCAATGGCCACCCTTGTGTATGTACATGTATACATTGATATGTAAAGCTATCCGACAGTCCAGGTGGCCTACATTGTACCTGTAGCCGACTATCACCAGAACACGGGGGTCCACTTCAGATACATCTATATATTATGATTCCAAGCATTCGTTTTGAAGGATACTTTTGCGATATTATTAAATACAATGTATCTATAAACATTATCATTTTTTCTGCACTCAGAGCCGAGTATTGCGACCTTTCAGCCAGCAAAAACAGTTTTTGTTCTAATTCCTATAAAATTCGTCCGTATTTTGAGAACATTTCCGTCACACTTCCTCACATACGCACACGGAAATTAAAACCGCTTACAGATATACATGTCATTTCATGAATGCAATCATATAGACATCAAGACAAATAAGTAACACACAGACTGACAGCTTAACAATCAGTACTTACGCAAACAGAATCACTATATAAACATGAAAATATATGTATATATCATTATATATTGTTATACTTACCGTTCTGGCTGATGTACTTGCTAATTATAAGACGTGATGTCGACAGCCTTTTGTGTCCCACAAACCGTAGGGTAAAAGCTTTTGAACGAACGATTCTCCGAAATCATAAGCTTGATTTTGGTTTCGATTTTGAGTGACAGACCGCAATTGTATCATTGTGGGTCTCAACTACATATTAACATGTACAATAGAATTGTTATATATAAGTGTTCTTTTAAGGAATGATTCTCGTTTTTATCGTGTACTGGTGTGAAAACTGCATATTTTTACATATATTTTAAATGACGCACGTTATTCCTAATATCTACGTTTTAACCTGTGTTTTTATTTAGTGTTATTAAAAAATCCAATAGGCATTCTTATTTTGGCGTTATACGAAAAGACATAACAGCCGGACTTGATTCCAATTTGGCGGGAAAAGTTGTTAACTAGACAAATAAACAAAAGAAACGTTCACAGTAACATAGTTATTTCATTCCATTCAAGTTTGATGTTTAAAACATTTGATTTTATTGGAAAAAAGTCACTGCGCATGCACACTAATTGCGCATATCTGTACCAGTCCGACCGGTATTCCTGCGCGTCAGATTTGATGTTAACACTTTTGTTAACTATGTTTTAGTAAGGCTATATAACGAACACTCACCAGAAATGTTAACACATCATGATAATTGTATACATGTTTGAGTATAAACTGTAATATAAAATTAAACAAAAGACATACACGATATTACAACTACATAAAATATCTTACACCTTCTGTTGAACACTCTGTAAAATTTGCATTCAGCCTGGTGTTTATGCCAGTTATATAACAGCTAATCCAGTATTAGCTGTTGCCATTCTGCCTAAAGTAAACCTCTGCCACCAAAATGTAACGTACCTCCTTAGTTCTTAAGAAGCAATAGATGACACGTTTGTATTAAATTTCCCAGAGTTTATCATAAATATTAGAATATGTACATGTCACCTTATAAATCATAACTCATCAGGATTCTAAACCCACGAATTGTGTGGCCACTGCTGACCTTGACGAAATGGAATTGACGACAAATACAACAACGGTCACATCGCCGGCGTTAACTACCTTGACGCACCTGGCGTAACCCCGGCGCATTTAGCGCCGCGCCAATTGCCTCTGCCGTTCAACCCTGGTCTCTTATGGTTACCAGTTACGTCGGCAATTCCATGCTTAATTTAATAAAGATGAATTACCTAGTTCTGTAGGGTTCTTAGGGCAGAAAGTAGATAGCTAAGATAGTGACCGATTGCCTTATATAGTAAAAAAAAAAAAAAATAACCTGAATAGTATGGTCGTAATACCACCACCGTTCAGAACAAGAGTGAGAGATGTAAAGTTACGCATGGTGACACCTAATAAGGATCATCGATGTTACCTGCGCGATCGTTAAGGAAATCAATAAGTCTTCAATAAACAATCTTTGTAAATAAAATAAGAGGTTCATTTATTAGAGGACAAAACAGATGTATGATGCAATTGTTATTATGATTGGAACTCTTTCTATTTTGAGGATGCTACAATCGAACCTTTTGTGCAACTCCTTATAGAAGATTCAACGTCTTCCACTCCCCAACACTCTAGTGCCTTATGTAATAGGAGAGGAAAAATCCATGGTCAGACAGGGGTTCGAACCTTGGACCTTCGAGCACTAGCCGAATGCTTTACCCACGCAAAGACGTAGAACTCTTCATACTGGTGAAACAATGACGCGTTCGATCGTTACTTTTGGTGTTGATCCTTCAGTAGATTGATGAACTCTTTAACCCATTCTTTCTGCTCCGCTGGTACCTGATCTGGTATCTGATTGTTCGGTTGTTTGGCGCCCTCTAACGGAGGAAGCGTCCGGATGGCAACGTCATCTAACAGAGGAGGCATCTGAATGAAAGGCAGTGTTTTGGAAATATCAGGCACATTGCATTTGTTGTCCGACAAAACTCCACCTTTATCTGTGCTCTTCTGGACAGCGTAATTGACAAAGATTTTGTTATATTTGTCATCACTGTCGTGGGTCATGATAATAACACACGGTATCTTCTTTATCATTGAAACCATGGATTCCGTAGTGATCGCATTCCCGAGCACGTCGTCAGTATTAATGGTATACCGTAATCCCGTACAGTCTCCTAGAATCGTTCCGAGATTTCTTGGAAATTTGCATCTCCAGTCTTGTGAACAAGAGTGTAATATTAATATATCTTTTGTATCCTCCTCTTCGTCAGCCTCGGTTTGGTCAGTAATAGCCTTGTTGAACATTTTGTACACTTGAAAGGCACATCTAAAGTGTTTGTACGCCAGTTGTGCGTTATCGGTAAAGTAGGCTCGAAATGCGCCATTGATATACACATCAAAGATCAAAGATTTAGGAAGACTCGCAAAAATTGTTGTACACTCCCATAAACTTAAAAGAGCAACGTATTCCTCAAACTGGTCAACTTTCAGGTAGCACTCAAGCATGTTTTTGCAGTCCTCTGGTTCCCTAAGTCCGTTCTCCGTCAAGGATAACTCCTTGTATATGGCGACGGAGTCTCCATGATCCCCCATGAGCATGTGGAGAACTGCCAGTTGTTTTGGCTTCCTATCACGTTTATTATTCCAAAGATCTTTGAGAGTCGAATAGGAGTGCCATCCCTCTTTGAATTCCGGATCGTTAGCTACTATACCCGACTGAAGTTGAACAGCCCGAGAAAGATGTGCTTGACCATCTCTCTTGTGTTTCTTTTTCTCATCTGGAGGTATATCTTCAGATTCGCTTAATTCTAATAGACAAAGTCCAAGCTGTTCATAAACATTTGTCATCAGAGTTTGTGTTGGGAGATATTCGCGTTTGGATACTATTTGTTTGAAAACCTCGACGGCTTTTCCTGTCTGACCCAGCATTCTATATACGCTTCCCTTGTAATACTCAATATTCAGAGGGTACTGGACCAATTCCTTTGTTTTCTCCAGTAGTTCTATCGCCTCAACAAGCAGCTGGTTTTCAGGATAAACTTGAACTTTTAACGGTGAATTTATTACTCGGCGAAGGTTTTGCTGTCTCCATTTTTGTGACTGATCAGGTAGGTGAACTTGAGATAGTCCTCGGTTTCTGTTTGTATTGTAACGTCCGCCTGAAGCCCTCCTATTTCTTCCGGTATTTTGTCTCCTTACGTGACTATTATTGTTTCTTTCCTTTCTCCATTGTTCGCCACCATTCCCATTCCAGCCTCCACGAAAGGGGCCATTACCATTCCAGCCTGCGTGAAAGGCGTCGTTACCATACCAACCTTCATTCAAGTTTCTGTCACCATGCCAATCTCCTGGAAAGGTTCCATTATCGTCCCAACAGCTTGCATTCCTACTATGTCCATACAAATCCCAACCGACATTGCAGTCAAAGCTTGCCTTCCTGTTGTAATACCAGCCGTTGACGTTACCATACCCGTCGCCTGTATAAGCATTGTTTGTGAAATTATAGCCATCATTCCAATTGTCGTAGTCATAGCACCAATAATTTCCATAGCCCTCCGAGTGGTACTGCCGCCGACCCATTTGCATGCGCCCATTCCAACGTTCTTGACGATTCCACTGTGAGGGATAGTCACGATCGTTATGAGTTCTGAGTTGAGGTCGATATTCATCGTGGTGAAACTGTCCCCTTCCACAGCCTGACCATCTGCCGGTTTTCCTCCTCTCTGTGGCCTGATGATTTCGCGAGGTGTCTACTGTGGCATCTAATTGTTTCTTAGACTCTTGGTTCTGTCGAGGCCCTAAATGGTCTTCATTTAAGTGTCCTCTACCCATTTTTACTTTCCTCTTTAGTGTCAGAGCAAGATGATGATACCCCTGACAGGTCTGGTTGATTTCAACTGACTTCCTTAAGAATCTCTCAGAAGCTTCTATATCCCCTTTGTAACGAGCGAGTCGACCACATATGTGTAATACTGATGGTTCTTCTGGACATTTTGCTATTGCCTTTTCATAACACGATTGATAATCTAAATCCTTTATATTCTTTGGTACATTCCAACACCGATTTTTCTTAATACCGTGTACAGCTTTTCCAAGTCTAGCCTATGCTTTTGCACTTAAAATGGTGTCATCTGATTGTGTTGCAACAGAAAGAAAATGCTCTGCGACGCGTACCACATTTTTTTCTTTTTGTTTAGAATTGAATCTGTCATCTGACAGTGCTATAAAATCATGGGTCTGCCTGAATAAAGTCAAGCCCAATCCGAACTGCCACGCATATTCTGTGGGATATGCCTCGACAATTCTGCGGAACATTTCTACTGCCCTTTGATGGTACCAAGGACCCGACCTTGACAATGCGTATGCCAAGTCTGCTTCCGCATAGCATTTCCGTTTTTCGTAATCGTTTCGTTTTTCTAATTCTTGGAGTTTTGATATTAATTCTTCCACTTCAGAAATTTCTCCATTCTCCAGTAGAATTCTGGCTTTATTTGCGTTGGCTATGATATTATCAGGATCCTTCTGAAGAGAGTCATCAACAAGCTGTAGGGCATGTTCTTGGTCATCAAGCAGAAAATACAAATATGACAGATAGTTAGTTATCTTTATATCTTCATCTTTAGACTTTGTAGTGTTTCCAAGGTCATCATTGAGCTTTCTGATGAGGTTTTCAACTCGGGCTTTTGACGGATTTGTTAAATTGACATCAAAGCTTGACGGAAACTTTTTAATGCCCTGTCTTAGATTTTCATCTTCCAAAAAAGCAGCCATGATATCCTTGTACGTTTTTCAGGTTCTACAAAATAAAAATTCGACTTTTAAATGAAATAAACTATAACAAAATGACCCAGATAATTATTATGATATTGAAAATGTATTGGCAGCGATATTAAATCCCTATCAATTGTTCTGTAGTATATTCTTCAAATCTTAACCGTATATTTCATCTTGGCAATCAATAGCATCAATAAGATATTATTTTTGACATTTCGGTTTTTCGCGTGAGTGGTAAATAATGAGTATTGTTATTAGGTCATCTGACTTAAAGCTATCGTGCTGTAATAAAATATCAAAATATATAAAATATACATTCAGCGTATTTCTATGTCCATCATTATCATATGACTTATCATGCAAATTTTATTCTGATTTTAATTAATACATGTAAAGTTGATTGAGAATGTATTGCACCTCTTGCTCAGTGACTCAATGGCATACCCCCCGGAATGTCTCCAAAATCCTACTGACAATAACACGTATGTTATTAAATGTTGAGAGTAAATAAAGTGAATAAAACATGCAAAACTATCTTTATATATTGGAATTTATCTATCGATTTAGTTTTTATTAATTTTTTGATGATCGTACAAATATGACAAAATCCTATGATATTCGTTGTTTGAGTATTTTGAGATGACCCCTCAAATAGTCGGAGTCGGCTATGTTGGAAATGTCTAATAGTTCAATTGGATTCTACAGGTCCGTCGCACATTGAATAAAATGTTTATTTGTTTGGTGTATCGAGAATTGTAAATAATTTAGATATTTCGTTAAAGCACACTTGTGTATTTAAATGTTTCATCTATCGAACTTACAGATTTGACAATAATGTAACGCGACATGCAACAATTAACACTAACAGCAATGGCCGCCCATATATGTATAACCCTGTTACGTATGGCTACCCCACTGTCTACACATATATAATCACTCCACAATCCAGCCAGGAAATGAACAATCAGCTAGATTGGATTCCGTCCCAGAACAACCAACATCTGACATCCAAATAAGTCCCGAACCCTGGCCAAACACCGCATAGGAGTATGCAGATCCCCGGCTACAAACAGACAGAGAAACTTATGTCACAAACTCAGAATTTATATTTAGATTGGTATATCGTTATACTAATTTTGCCTCGAGCAACATAATGAATGCCGAGTCGCGCCTTTATTTCTGGTGATTTCCATTACAGGTTTAAGCCTCAAACAGTCAATCATGTAGAATATTGACCAGTTTTCGGCGTAAGGCGTCTAAAACTACCCAATATTTTACACCAAACACAGTTTTCGGCTCATTTCCTGTACATCTAGATGTCTTAGACACATTCCTATCTTGTACAAATTTTAACAATATACATCATTCACAAACAGTAAACAAGGAAAGTCAACAAGTGATACTGGCCTACGGAATACGTCATTGTTGGTTTCAATTACCTTTCATAAGAGTAAATAACACAATGCCGTTCGCGTGTGTGTGGTACAGGGATAGGCGTTCCTCATATTAACTTACACAGGCTTTATCCGACATCTTGATACACTGTGTAAAAATCAAGGCGTTCACAAAAACGGAGTGTATGTATCAGGTTGGGGAAAACCATCAACTTACCAATACCCCACGGACTTACCTATTATACGCCTACTGAGGTATAGCTTTGTTATTTAACTTTTTTCAAAGTTCATCCAAGTGGAATTTATTCAGTCATGAAATATAATACAAATGCAAAATAAAGATTATTTGCACGTTGAAAAGTACAAAAAATTGATGCAATGACATTGGGTGACAGATCAATATTTCATTTCTATTTATCTGTCACCCAAATTGTATTCATATCGACTGTATACTACCATTTGGTAACAGTTCATTGCTTATACATGTATTTACATTCATATTTTTTTGTATTTACTGTAACTTAAGACGCGTTTAAATTTGCCGCTTCCCCTATCACTGACGTCATCAGGTTCAAATACCGGAACAGCCGAAACTTCCAGAAGGATTAATATAGTCCCTCATGCCGTTATTAATAGCAAACACATACAATGGTTTTGCACAAATATGGCTTTATTTTCTTTTTCATATACGTTTGAAGATATCGTCAAATTATTCACAATTGCATAATTTCTGATTGTTTAAAATCCAAGCCGTTATTCGGCGCAATGCTATACGGTTAACATTTAGAAGTGATGCGGCTTTGAACGGGTATTGCACAGGACAGACTCGATTCCTCGGAAATACTTAAGTTTCTATCGACTGGATTAACGTTATTTTCAGAAGAATATCAGTTCTTCAATTTTAAATGAAAGTCGTCTTGACAGTAGGTGAAAACGATTCCAAAGATATTTCGTTCGAAACAGATTCAAGTCTAACAAGTCGCATCTTAGCAGAGGATTTTCAACTTCACATGGGCTCGATTTTGTAAGGTAGGCCTTAAACATCAGTGAATAACCACAAAACTAAAATCCGATATACATACACAACCGGAAACCAGGTCGATGCTCCCGATTTTTTTTTTTTTTTTTTTTTTTATAAATACTTGACTTTTAATGTTGTCGTGTCTTACATTCTGAAAATTCAGAAACGAGCCCCTGTGAGTGTGACGACATTGACAATTTGATAATTCTTAGAACAAGAACGGCGCTTATAGTTTTCTTGTGTTGACTGCATTTTGTTTTAATTATAAAATATTACTCTCATAACTTGTGAAACTGATTTATTTTTTGTGTTGTGGATTATAAATGCTAGCATTCGAAATATCTCCAGGCCGAAAGTACCTGGCGGCCATTGTTTTGACCAGCAACACCTGGGGCTGTATTCCTACTCTGACCGAATCACTGTAAATTGTAGTATACAGTCTCATGAATACAATTTGGTTTACTAACGACATATAGGCAAATGCAACACAGAATGTACATTATAAGTGTGTTGTTTACACTGTACATTATTGTTGTGTCTTGGGCTTATGACAAACATCAACACGTGTTCACCATCATAGAACTACTTTTATTTTACTAACAGACAGACAGTATGTACTGTATATTCATACGCAGGGCGTGACTAATTATCAGAGCCTAGATCCGGATTGTAGTAATACTCAATACATAACATTTCCTCCCTGTCATTTTAGAAGTACCACTGTAAATATCAAAACATTGAAAGATGGACAAGTTTCTTAAATGTTACCATTACAATTACAGTTTTGTTTATAATGTCCAAGAAATTAGCAGTCCATAAATTTCTATTATTATTGTTAAATCAAATTCCTAGGCTTATTGATCAATAAAAATTATTGTTGAGATAATCATTGTTCTGTTATGATTGTAATTTAAGAAATTATCAGAGAATATATCTCGTCATGCACCTTGAAAGTTATAATGACTAGATGACACATAATGACTAGATTTGAACACATTATAATTGCAGTACTATTCAAGACTTAGTCTTGACTGATCGCACGGGGATTATTATGCCCCAATATACAGTGCTGATCAGAGTATATACTGACTTATAACAACAGTTCACAAATTCAATTTCACAGGGGCACGAATATTCTCCCTCTTTGGATAGCGTCGTGTCTCTGTTGGAACTGAGTTGGTTGGCGGCGTTACTACCTCCAGTGTGGCTGGTGGAGCCGTGTTAGCTGTTGGTACCGGGTTAGCTGGTGGTGGTGCTAAGTTGACTGGTGGTGCCAGTGTGGATGATGGCACAAGCACTTCCGGTTCCGGTTCTGCAGTGACCTGTGTTGCACGAACTTGGTCGGTGTGATGTCGCCAAATATTACCATTGCCAGTGTTAACCTTGTAAGAGAGTGCACCAGTTTGTTGTACAATTTGACCTGTAACCCACTTCCTCAGTCCGCGATAGTCGCGTACCATCACTTGCTGGCCAATTTTAAACTGGCGTACCTTAGAACCACAGTGAGAAGCGAGCTTCATCTTATCCTGTCCCTTCAGGACTCTTGAGGAAATATCCGGTTTGATACAATCCAAACGCGTCCTCAGATTTCTACCATACAGCAACTTTGCTGGGGTTTCACTTGTTGAAGTGTGTGGAGTGGTTCTGTATTTGAATAAGAAGTTACTAAGTTTATGTTGGAGGGATCGGTTGTCTCCCTTGGCTTGTTTCATAGCCTGTTTAAAGGACTGTACGAAACGTTCGGCAAGTCCGTTTGTCCGTTGGTGGTACGGTGCCGATGTAGTGTATTGAATACCGTTCTTACGAATTGTGGACCATTGTCAGACACAATCTGTCGTGGAATACCGTGCTGAGAGAATAAAATTCTTAATTTCTCAATAGTGCAAGCGGCTGTTGTGGAATTCATTGGGTAGACCTCCGGCCATTTACTGTGGGCATCCACAATGATCAAAAACATGCTATTGAGAAAAGGTCCTGCAAAATCAATGTGGAGTCTATCCCAGGGGGTGGCTGGCCACTCCCAGGGGTGGATAGGTGCGGCTCGTGGTGTATGACTCGTAGCTTGACATCCAGAGCAGGACTTACACATGCCCTCTATATCTGAATCGATGTTTGGCCACCACACATAACTCCGAGCAATGGATTTCATCCTGACTACACCCACATGCCCATCATGAATTTCCTGTAGTACTCTGGTTTGTAGCGTGCTAGGAACGATAACTCGGTTACCCCATAACAATACATTCTGATGTACATTTAGTTCTGTAACACGATTACGAAAAGGTTTGTACTCCTCTTCACCTGGAAATTCTGTACTTCCCTGTAGAACGGTGTCCAATACTTTCGACAATACTGGATCACGCATGGTTTCCTTGCGTACTTGAGTGTCAGACACTGGTAATTGCTCTATCTGTGAGGTATAGAACAAAGATGAGGTATCCATGTAATCACCATGAGTCTTTAATGGAAGTCTGCTGAGTCCATCAGCATTTGCGTGCTTATGAGTGTTCCTATACTCAATGCTGTAGGTGTGTCCAGAGAGAAACATGGCATATCTCTGTAATCTTGCAGCTGTCATGGTAGGTATAGACTTGTTTGGATGTAATATGCTGACCAGTGGCTTGTGATCTGTCACCAGAGTAAAATGACGACCATAGAGGTAAGTGTTCAACTTCTGTTCACCCCAATAGAGACCTAAAGCTTCTTTGTCAATCTGGGAATACCCCGTCTCGGCCTTGGTCAGGGACCGTGAGGCAAAGGCCACCGGTCTTTCTGTTCCTTCCTCCGTGATATGGGAAAGTGCACACCCCAACCCATATGGAGAAGCATCACACGCTAGTTTAACGGGAAGTTTCGGGTCGTAATGACAGAGAACTTGTTCTGGCGTGATGAGTTCCTTTACCTTTTGAAAAGATTTCTCACACTCGTCTGTCCAGCACCATTTATTGTCATGCTGCAATAGTTCATAAGTGGTGCCTCCACGGTTGCAAGGTTAGGGAGAAATCGGCGATAATAGTTTACCAATCCCAAAAATGAACGCAACTGTGTCATATTCTCGGGTGCAGGGGCTTCCACCACTGCTTTGACCTTATCTGGAGATTTGTGAAGTCCGTCACCATCAATAACATGTCCACAGTAGGTGATTTTCTCCTTAAAGAACTCACATTTTATTAAGTTTGCCTTAGGATTGTAGCTCTCCAGGCGATCGAGTACCGTGTTAAGGTTTTGTAGGTGTTCTTCATCAGTCTTTCCACTAATTATCATGTCATCCAATATGCATGAAGTAAAGGGAATGTGTTGTAGAACCTGGTCTTCTGCCATATAGCTAGAGCAGATGAGACACCAAATAGTAATCTGTTATACCTAAACATACCCTTGTGAGTGTTTATGGTAAGCATTTCCTTTGAATTTTCCTCCATTTCCATCTGGCTGTATGCGTTGGTCAAATCAATCTTCGTAAATTTCTTACCCCCAGCCAGTGATGAAAAAATATCCTCTATTTTGGGTAATGGGTAACGTTCTACTTTCATCACGGGGTTGATAGTGACCTTGTAATCACCGCACACTCGTACCTGTCCAGATTTCTTTAAAGCGGGGACAATAGGAGACGCCCAATCACTGTGCTGTACAGAACTAATGATTCCACTATCCTGTAGTCTTTGTAGTTCAGCCTCCACCTTTGGCTTTAATGAATAGGGTACAGTACGAGCTCTGTGAAATTTAGGCTGTTTTTTGCCTTATCTTCCAACTACAGCTGAGCCTTAATGCCTTTAAGCTTTCCCAGACCAGTAAACACAGTCTTGTGTTTGTCAAGTATTGCCTGTAGTTTCTTCTCTGTATGTGAAGTGTTCGTGTTTTGCTTTGAAGCCTCCAGTTTCTTAATTTCTCTCCAGTCAAGCTTGAAATGTTGTAACCAGTCCCTTCCGAAGAGTGCTGGTCCCTTTTGTCGTACCACAAGTAAATCTAGTTCCGCGGTTTGGTTATCGATATTGACGGGTACCTTCAAAGCTCCCAAGGGTGTTATCTGTTCCCCCGAGTATGTCCGTAACTTAATTGCACTACGCTGGAGTGGCATGTCATTGAAATGTTGCTTATATGTCACCTCAGGTAAGATTGACACTGATGATCCAGTATCTAGTTCCATTGGAATAGTGTTGCCACCTATGTTAGGTTTCACTATGATGGGGTTGACACTGTTTACATTGTTAATTGTGTCCATTTGGAACATAGGCTCAAATGTATCAAATCCATCCTCCCCGGAACAATCATCTACATACCTCACTGTCTTTCCATGTCCAGATTTCTTTTTCTTTGACAGACATGCAGCAATAATGTGTCCCTTCTTATTACAGAAATGACAAGTGGAGTTTACATATTTACAACTGTCAAATTTGTGTGTTGTAGCTCCGCATCGCCAACAGGGTTTAAATGTACGAGTAGGCTTATCTCCGCCTGTAGCTACACTTGTCTGATTGTGATGGGAGTTACCTCCCCTTTCCCGGCGTTGTGTACTAGACTTGATTTTATTTACAGGTTCTGATCGTTTATTTTGAAGTTCTAGTGCGTCGCGGCTGGCTGTTTCCATAGCGACAGCAGTTGTGACAGCCGTTTCTAAATCTAGCTTTGTTTCGGCCAGTAGTCGTCGTTGTATATTGTCCCTATGTATCCCACAAACGAAACGGTCACGTAAGGTTGTTTCAAGATGATCCCCAAAGTTACAGTCTATAGAAAGTTTCCGAAGCTCCACAATATATGCCATCGCACCTTCCTCCGCACGCTGGTCACGTTTATGAAATCGAAAACGCTCGGCGATTTCTGACGGCTTTGGGCATAGGTGGTTTTTCAATATGTCAGTAATTTCCTGGAAAGTTTTGTCTGCCGGCTTGGCCGGACTACAAAGATTTTTTAACAAGCCGTATGTTTTTGCACCCATCAGTGTTAGAAAAGATGCCACTTTGACTTCACCCTCAATTTTGTTTGCAGTGAAATAGAGTTCCGCCCGTTCAACATAAGTTTCCCATGACTCAACGGAGTCATCAAATTGTCCGATCTTACCAATAGATCGATGTGTGTGGTGTTGTGGAGCGTTATCAGCCATCGCTGTAGGTTGGACCACAATCCTCGTCGCCAGAAATGTGTTGTGTCTGGGGCTTATGACAAACATCAACACGTGTTCGCCATCATAGAACTACTTTTATTTTACTAACAGACAGACAGTATGTACTGTATATTCATACGCAGGGCGTGACTAATTATCAGAGCCTAGATCCGGATTGTAGTAATACTCAATACATAACAATTATAAGTGTGTTGTTTACACTGAACATTATACATGTGTTGTTTACACTGTACATTATCAGTGTGTTGTTTACACTGTACATTATAAGCGTGTTGTTTACACTGTACGTTATAGGTGTTGTTTACACTGTACATTATAAGCGTGTTGTTTACACTGTACATTATAGGTGTTGTTTACACTGTACATTATAAGTGTGTTGTTTACACTGTACATTATACGTGTGTTGTTTACATTGTACATTATACGTGTGTTGTTTACATTGTACATCATACATGTGTTGTTTACACTGTACATTATAAGTGTATTGTTTACACTGTACATTATACATGTGTTGTTTACACTGTACATTATACATGTGTTGTTTACACTGTACATCATACATGTGTTGTTGACACTGTACATTATCAGTGTGTTGTTTACACTGTACATTATATGTGTGTTGTTTACACTGTACATTATACGTGTGTTGTTTACACTGTACATTATATGTGTATTGTTTACACTGTATATTATAGGTGTTGTTTACACTGTACATCATACATGTGTTGTGTACACTGTACATTATACATGTGTTGTTTACACTGTACATCATACATGTGTTGTTGACACTGTACATTATCAGTGTGTTGTTTACACTGTACATTATATATGTGTTGTTTACACTGTACATCATACATGTGTTGTTTACACTGTACATTATAAGCGTGTTGTTTACACTGTACGTTATAGGTGTTGTTTACACTGTACATTATAAGTGTGTTGTTTACACTGTACATTATAGGTGTTGTTTACACTGTACATTATAAGTGTGTTGTTTACACTGTACATTATACGTGTGTTGTTTACATTGTACATTATACGTGTGTTGTTTACATTGTACATCATACATGTGTTGTTTACACTGTACATTATAAGTGTATTGTTTACACTGTACATTATGCATGTGTTGTTTACACTGTACATAATACATTTGTTGTTTACACTGTACATTATCAGTGTGTTGTTTACACTGTACATTATAAGCGTGTTGTTTACACTGTACATTATAGGTGTTGTTTACACTGTACATAATACGTGTGTTGTTTACACTGTACATTATACGTGTATTGTTTACACTGTACATTATATATGTGGTTTACACTGTACATGATACATGTGTTGTTTACACTGTACATCATACATGTGTTGTTGACACTGTACATTATCAGTGTGTTGTTTACACTGTACATCATACATGTGTTGTTTACACTGTACATCATACATGTGTTGTTTACACTGTACATCATACATGTGTTGTTGACACTGTACATTATCAGTGTGTTGTTTACACTGTACATTATATGTGTGTTGTTTACACTGTACATTATACGTGTGTTGTTTACACTGTACATTATATGTGTGTTGTTTACACTGTACATTATATGTGTGTTGTTGACACTGTACATTATACGTGTGTTGTTTATACTGTACATTATAGTTATTTTGTTTACACTGTACATTATAAGTGTATTGTTTACACTGTACATTATAAGTGTGTTGTTTACACTGTACATTATCAGTGTGTTGTTTACACTGTACATTATATGTGTGTTGTTGACACTGTACATTATACGTGTGTTGTTTATACTGTACATTATAGTTATTTTGTTTACACTGTACATTATAAGTGTATTGTTTACACTGTACATTATAAGTGTGTTGTTTATACTGTACATTATAAGTGTATTGTTTACACTGTACATGATACATGTGTTGTTTATACTGTACATTATAGTTATTTTGTTTACACTGTACATTATAAGTGTATTGTTTACACTGTACATGATACATGTGTTGTTTACACTGTACATTATAGTTATTTTGTTTACACTGTACATTATAAGTGTATTGTTTACACTGTACATTATAAGTGTGTTGTTTATACTGTACAGTATATGTATTGTTTACATTGTACATTATACGTGTGTTGTTTACACTGTACATTATACATGTGTTGTTGACACTGTACATTATACGTGTGTTGTTTACACTGTACATTATACATGTGTTGTTGACACTGTACATTATACGTGTGTTGTTGACACTGTACATTAAATGTGTGTTGTTTACAATGTACATTATAAATGTGTTGCCAGCACTGTTTATGATATGTGTATTCTTTATATTGTACATTACATAGGTGTGAAACAATGATTTTGTTGGCGTGTCAAGCGTAAACATTACCTTAAGTTATGTGGACCGTCAAATAATTCAAAATCTGGGACCAAAGCAAGACATTGAAAAATATTTGTAATTACATTTCTATCCGCGAAATATCAGAAAATATCAATTCGATAAAATTTCATATCATCACTGATTATCTCTAGCAATGAAATATGTTGTTTCTTTAAAAATATTAGAAAAATTAATGGTTTCCCATTGAATATCTTAAATATCTAATATGACCGAATGTACCGTTGTTTTCCAGAAGCGTTTCTATCAAATAGCGATAGCCGGTCACACTCGTGAAATATACAGGGCTTTCAACAAGAAACCGAAAGTATACTATATGCATACGAAAAACGCGGAAAAAAAAAACATAATGCCGGTGTTCAGCTATTTTCCCCCCAATCAACTTAATAAATTAACAGATTAAAATTAGAATAAGTTTACCGCGAAAATCGACAAATCTTCTGCATTTGTATGGTATAACACATTTAGCGACTTCAAAGTGTCTACCTCGTGTAGTTACATGATTGAAACCATGGAATATTGAATTTATACACAACCAAAAGGTATATACAGCACTTTAACCTTTTACTAGCCTCTAGAAGTTTGAACTATATGTGTCATCATGGAGACTCGTGATTTAGAATTTAAACTTAATTTTAATTGCATCCAAAAGAAAATCCATTGCAATCCGACTCTGTTTATTTGTATGTAACGTTAGGTCTGGTGAGAGATTATTAGAACGCTGTTATTTTATTTATTTATTATTTTTGTGTATGTTTGTGTTAATTACATATATTTCTATAACTTGGGCATCATTTTATGCCCTTTTGGTAGAAGCACTGTATATACGTTGTAGGCGATGTAAAATATGTGAAAAATCTTGCTGTGATATACATGTAATATACGATCCGAGTTTCGGAATATCAAACTTATTTGAACAGGAGAAGCACTCGATTTTAAACTCACCTGTGCAATTTCACTTTTGTACTCTCACCGATATATTCTCACCTGTATATTCTCATCTGTTTTTTCACCTGTGTTTCCTCACATGTATATTCTCATCTGTATTTTCTCACATATGCGTTCTCATCAGTGCATTTTAAACGTTGTTTTCTCACCTTTGTTTTCACACCTGTGCATTCTCACCTGTGTATTCTCAGTGTATGTCCAAATCAAACAGTCACATATGCGACTCTGATAGCGACCATCCAACCATTGTCAGATTTGAAGTTAGTAAGGTTCTCCTGTTTTAATTAGTGAATACAGCGAGGATCATCACGGTATAACAATGTGTAAAGATACAGCAAGGATCATCACGGTTTTACAATGTGTAAAGATACAGCAAGGATTATCAGTGTATTACAATGTGTAAAGATACAGCAAGGATCATCACGGTTTTACAATGTGTAAAGATACAGCAAGGATCATCACTGTATTACAACGTGTAAAGATACAGCAAGGATCATCACGGTATTACAATGTGTAAAGATACAGCAAGGATCATCAGTGTATCACAATGTGTAAAGATACAGCAAGGATCATCACTGTATTACAATGTGTAAAGATACAGCAAGGATCATCACGGTATTACAATGTGTAAAGATACAGCAAGGATCATCACGGTATTACAATGTGTAAAGATACAGCAGGAATCATCACGGCATTACACTGTGTAAGGATACAGCAAGGATCATCACTGTATTACAATGTGTAAAGATACAGCAAGGATCATCACTGTATTACAACGTGTAAAGATACAGCAAGGATCATCACGGTATTACAATGTGTAAAGATACACCAAGGATCATCACGGTATTGCAATGTGTAAAGATACAGCAAGGATCATCACGGTATTACAATGTGTAAAGATACAGCAAGGATCATCACGTATTACAATGTGTAAAGATACAGCAAGAATCATCACGGTATTACAATGTGTAAAGATACAGCAAGGATCATCACGGTATTACAATGTGTAAAGATACAGCAAGGATCATCACGGTATTAAAGTGTGTAAAGATACAGCAATGATCATCACGGTATCACAATGTGTAAAGATACAGCAAGGATCATCACGGTATTACAATGTGTAAAGATACAGCAAGGATCATCACGGTATTACAATGTGTAAAGATACAGCAAGGATCATCACAGTATTACAATGTGTAAAGATAAAGCAAGGATCATCACAGTATTACAATGTGTAAAGATAAAGCAAGGATCATCACAGTATTACAATGTGTAAAGATACAGCAAGGATCATCACGGTATTACAATGTGTAAAGATACAGCAAGGATCATCACGGAATTACAATGTGTAAAGATACAGCAAGGATCATCACAGTATTACAATGTGTAAAGATACAGCAAGGATCATCAGTGTATTGCAATGTGTAAAGATACAGCAAGGATCATCACGGTATTACAATGTGTAAAGATACAGCAAGGATCATCACGGTATTACAATGTGTAAAGATACAGCAGGAATCATCACGGTATTACAATGTGTAAAGATACAGCAAGGATCATCACGGTATTACAATGTGTAAAGATACAGCAAGGATCATCACAGTATTACAATGTGTAAAGATACAGCAAGGATCATCACAGTATTACAATGTGTAAAGATAAAGCAAGGATCATCACAGTATTACAATGTGTAAAGATACAGCAAGGATCATCACGGTATTACAATGTGTAAAGATACAGCAAGGATCATCACGGAATTACAATGTGTAAAGATACAGCAAGGATCATCACAGTATTACAATGTGTAAAGATACAGCAAGGATCATCAGTGTATTGCAATGTGTAAAGATACAGCAAGGATCATCACGGTATTACAATGTGTAAAGATACAGCAAGGATCATCACGGTATTACAATGTGTAAAGATACAGCAGGAATCATCACGGTATTACAATGTGTAAAGATACAGCAAGGATCATCAGTGTATTACAATGTGTAAAGATACAGCAAGGATCATCACTGTATTACAATGTGTAAAGATACAGCAAGGATCATCACGGTATTACAATGTGTAAGGATACAGCAAGGATCATCAGTGTATTACAATGTGTAAAGATACAGCGAGGATCATCACGGTATTACAATGTGTAAAGATACAACAAGGATCATCACGGTATTACAATGTGTAAATATACAGCAAGGATCATCACAGTATTACAATGTGTAAAGATAAAGCATGTTGTTGGTATATGTAATTATGACTATCCACACAAACAACACACACGCCCGGGTCTATTAGCAATTCTTTATTGCAAACTACAACATGTACACTAATATAGAGTCATTTTCGTTTTCATTTTCAGTTACATACTGTGAATACATGATCAATAAATAAATATGAAATCTCTCTCACTCTCTCTGCTCTCTCTCTCTCTCTCTCTCTCTCTCTCTCTCTCTCTCTCTCTCTCTCTCTCTCTCTCTCTCTCTCCTCTCAATTCCCCTTCTCGATCTCTCGATCTCTCTTTCTGAAGATTTTTTAAAGTACAAAGGAGTAAACATGGTTATTATTTAATTTTTATATAACATATGTTGGTAGTTTACGAGCTGCACCGCTTGTGTTTTATAATTTGGCACTATATAAAATAGACATTTCACACTCACACCTAACTGACTAGTTCCTCAATATGTATTTACAAACAATATCTCAAGTTTCCTTCATTACACAATGGACACCGTCTGGGTTTCATGAACGTCAGCTGACAACACATACATGGTTGTCAGTAATGGCGGCTAGCTCATGCCTGTACATCGGTAGTCCCTCTTTATTGACTTATTTTAAAAGGTTCATAGTAAGTTCGACAACTCTAACTTCCTTCTGTACAAACTTACCAGATGAACGCAAATTAAATTCACACAATATAGTTCCTAGATGTAGTTACCGAATAGTTTGACATTTACTATATAAATATTTTCTCAGTTTTTTTACATGTACATTTATGAAAGAAACAACGAGAATTTTAATATGTTAACAGAAAACCAACATCCTCACGAACAATGGACAAACAAAACATAATATAGCGAACATACGACTTATTGTCTACACTAGGACGAATATACGACACATGGTCTACACAAGGACGAACATATACGGCACATGGTCTACACTAGGACGAACATACGACACATGGTCTACACTAGGACGAATATACGACACATGGTCTACACTAGGACGAATATACGACACATGGTCTACACTAGGACGAATATACGACACATGGTCTACACTAGGACGAATATACAACTTATGGTCTACACTAGGACGAATAAATGACACATGGTCTACACTAGGACGAATATACGACACATGGTCTACACTAGGACGAATATACGACACATGGTCGACACTAGGACGAACATACGACACATTGTCTACACAAGGACGAATATACGACACATGGTATACACGAGGACGAATATACGACACATGGTCGACACTAGGACGAACATACGACACATGGTCTACACTAGGACAAATATATAACTTATGGTCTACACTAGGTCGAATATAAGACACATGGTCTACACTAGGACGAACATACGACACATGGTCTACACTAGGACGAATATACGACGCTTTGTCTACGCTAGGACAAACATACGACACATGGTCTACACTAGGACGAATATACGACACATGGTCTACACTAGGACGAACATACGACACTTGGTCTACACTAGGACGAACATACGACACATGGTCTACACTAGGACGAATATACGACACATGGTCTACACTAGGACGAATATACGACACATGGTCTACACTAGGACGAACATACGACACTTGGTCTACACTAGGACGAACATACGACACATGGTCTACACTAGGACGAATATACGACACATGGTCTACACTAGGACGAACATACGACACTTGGTCTACACTAGGACGAACATACGACACATGGTCTACACTAGGACGAATATACGACACATGGTCTACACTAGAACGAACATACGACACATGGTCTACACTAGAACGAACATACGACACATGGTCTACACTAGGACGAACATACGACACATGGTCTACACTAGGACGAACATACGACACATGGTATACACGAGGACGAATATACGACACATGGTCTACACTAGGACGAATATACGACGCTTTGTCTACACTAGGACGAACATACGACACATGGTCTACACTAGGACGAACATACGGCACATGGTCTACACGAGGACAAACATATACGGCACATGGTCTATACTAGGACGAATATACAACTTATAGTCTACACTAGGACGAATATACGACGCTTTGTCTACACTAGGACGAACATACGACACATGGTCTACACTAGGACGAACATACGGCACATGGTCTACACGAGGACAAACATATACGGCACATGGTCTATACTAGGACGAATATACAACTTATAGTCTACACTAGGACGAATATACGACACATGGTCTACACAAGGACGAATATACGACACAAGGTCTACACTAGGACGAACATACGTTACATGGTCTACACAAGGACGAATATACGACACAAGGTCTACACAAGGACGAACATACGACACATGGTCTACACTAGGACGAACATACGACAGATTGTCTACACGAGGACGATAATACGACACATGGTCGACACTAGGACGAATATACGACACATGGTCTACACTAGGACAAGCATACGACAGATTGTCTACACTAGGACGAACATACGACACATGGTCTACACGAGGACGATAATACGACGCTTTGTCTACACTAGGACGATAATACGACACATGGTCGACATTAGAACTAACACACGACACATGGTCTACACGAGGACGATAATACGACGTTTTGTCTACACTAGGACGAATATACAGCTTATCATTTACACTAGGACGAATATATGACACATGGTCTACACTAGGACGAACATACGACACATGGTCTACAATAGGACGAATATACGACACATGGTCTACACTAGAACGAACATACGACACATGGTCTACACTAGGACGAACATACGACACATGGTCTACACTAGGACAAACATACGACACATAGTCGACACTAGGACGAACATACGACACATGGTCGACACTAGGACGAACATACGACACATGGTCTACACTAGGACGAATATACGACACATGGTCTACACTAGGACGAATATACGACACATGGTCTACACAAGAACTAATATACGACTTATTGTTTACAGAAGGTCGAACATTTGGCTTATTATCTACACAAGGACGAACATACAGTAGAGCATTAATTGTGTACACTAGGAACGTTAGGACAGCACAACACATACTGGAATGAATACAACATACATGGGGGCAAACGGACAATGTATAACAAGAATCGGTATGAACGTTAAATCTGTGTCACACACGCGCATGCTCACATCTCATCGGCATGACGTTAGTAGAGTACTTCGCCGGTGCTGTTCCATATCTGCTCAAAATTTGTGTTCAGTGCTCGTGACCTTGGGGCCATGTTTAGCAAAACATTTCCATTGTAGTCGTCATCAGCATCCATAACATCATTCAAAATATCACTCCCAGATTCAATTTCCGTTTGGGGAATTAAAGAAGCTTTGTCGTCATTATGACCGGAAGTAGACTTGGGAGGAGATTGCATTACAATCTCGTTTGCTAACTGCAGTGGTTTGGCTGCAAAATGAGTCATTGAACTTTCTCTGTGCAGCCTGTTGAAGAAATCGTCCATCTGTTTGCCTTCTAGAGCTTTTGAAGCGTACACGTTTTGCACAGCTTTTGGAACATATCTATACATACTTTCTACTTGGTTGTTCGCGTTCTGGCGACATCCATGCGGAGTATAACCGCTACCGAATTCTCTATGACTTGGCGCACGACGCACGTGCTGGTGTCTCGAATAATCAAATGCCCCGTAAGTTCGTCCACCGTTATGACCAATCACTGACGTCGAAAGAGACTCGTCCTTTTTAAAGTCGGGATTAAAGATATCCTGAACACGACGTCGTTTTTTGGTTTTATTGTCGTCTATGAGACCTTTCTGACTGTCCCGGTTAACATCTCTAAATGTATCATCCTCTACTTCCGGTGCAGGAAACTGGTCGTGGATGTCGTTTACAACTTCCGGTTGTAATCCGCGTGTAAGCTCTGATCGAGGTCTTCCTCTGAATTTGTCTCGTTCCCGTGAACGCTTGGACGTAGTGTTATTTTTATTCCCAGGTCGATGATTCGGGAAGCACAATATTTTCCAGAAAGACGGCATTGTCAGATTAAAAGCTAAATCAATATGTCACCTTCCTAAGGTTGATCACTCTATCGAACCCTGAAAAATAAAAAGGATCACATTTACATAAAATCAAAACCACCGAGCCAATTGAATTAGTTGTTCATAAAGCATGGGTAAAATTCATAAAATCGCCATATTTGCCGTAATCTAAATATTTTAAAACTTATATTTAAACCTGCCATAGCGACCACCTGAATTAAGAGACTTCCTCTCATGTGTGACCTACTTTCTCTTCTAATGTTATTTACTATACTGGTTACTCGAACCTGTATTAAGAGACCACCTGTCATATGTGACCGTTTTCATTGGCACCACTGAAAGGTCACAATATGACAGGCTTAACTGTACGGGAATAAAGACATTGTTTTTTCTTTTATTTATTTATTTATCTATTTTTATTTAAACATCTTATTGTATCATATTATATACGAGAGAATTGGGAACTTATATCAAGCACTTTCCCTATATAATTTTACAACATACATTTATACAGATGAATTGTGTGGTTTTGAGGGTGAGATAGTTAAGCTAAGAAAAACAATGAAACAAATAAACAACACAATGTGCACAATGAAAATGTTGTTTCCTATTGTGGTAGAGCTGATGTTGTTTCCATTGTCTTCATTAGAGCTATAAACGCCATAATCTAACCTAAATTTTACCCAATGCCTCTGTTCACACCTTAATTCAAACACACATTGTGCGGCCATGTTCTTACGATCCACCCCCGTTCGTGTGTGTGCTGATAGTATAAAACCAGAATTTGATGTACAGAGCCTAAGATTGATATATTTTAAAGATGATTTACAGAGACACTGCAAAATCAATACTTGTATAAATCTTTTGTTGCCAACATCAAACGGCCACTATTGATCGCCAAACCGGGTGTGACGTCATGTTTATCGTCAAACGTCATTATAGCCAATTTAGAGAAGTGTTGTTATTGATGAGAACAAAGAGGGATAGCCATGAGTTAAACGTCAGGATATGTAATCCATGATTTATACAGTCTGATCATTATTTATATGGCATTAACGTTGTGATATTATACATATGTATATATTGAAATGTATTCCATATGTTCTATAAAGTATAATTCTGTTTGTATACTTATAATTAAATTAGCTATTTATTTGTGTTTATATCATTAAATTGCATACGTACGTGAAACGCCAATTTACATACTGTACTAGCTTCTGATTACATAAATAAAACACTAATTTACATACGTACTTCTGATTATATAAGTAAAACACTAATTTTTATACATCATCATCATCATCATCATCATCATCGTCGTCGTCGTCATCATCATCATCATCATCATCATTTCATCACAACAGCATTTCATTACTACACTCTTCATAATCATTGCCATCATGACATTCCAACAAAATTTATTATATTGGATATTAAAAATACACATGCACATCAATACACATCCATACACACCTAATCTTAACACATTTACTAATTAACATACATATCTCTGATTATATAAGTAAAACACTAATTAACACACATACCTCTGATTATATAAGTAAAACACTAATTAACATACACACCTCTGATTATAGAAGTAAAACACTAATTAACATACGTACCTCTGATTATATAAGTAAAACACTAATTAACATACATACCTCTGATTATATAAGTAAAACACTAATTAACATACGTATCTCTGATTATATAAGTAAAACACTAATTAACATACGTACTTCTGATAACATCAGTACATCTATCATATGATGTGCTTCTATAAATACATATACATGAATACATTCGATTGAGACTTACTCACACATATCAATAAACTAAATCGTAATTGCCTTTGAACTTGTTTAAATTGATCTAACATAAACACCGTCCATTATTCACATTTAAATCGAAAAATAAATTTTTAAAACAATAATACTGCTATGTAGGTTAATATCGCTTACCTGTATACCGGTTGTAAAGTAGTATTACTCCGATGAGGAGGATGAGGATGAAGAGGATAGAGTCATCAGAGATTTCCTAGGACCACTGCTTATAACCGCTCCACACCTCACCTGGTACACACACCTGGAGAAATGCCAGAGTTAAAACGCCCATTATAGAGGTATATATCTATATATTACATACTATTATCATATATATATACATTGTCCAGAGTCTGGTTATGGTGTTACAGGATTTTTATACTGTTCCTCGCCCGTTCTGAATTAAACATATATAGTATACGTTTTCAATAAAATCAAAACATATCAAAAAGAAGAGGAAAACAAAAGAAGTAACGAAATAAGCGTTGTTAATTGTAGAACATCCAACCTAAACGAAGTAGAAGCGATACTTGGTGTACACCCAGCTTACTGGAGAAACTTGGTGTAGATCTTTGATCAAGGACAAACCAGGTCAGCCATGCTATGACTGTCAATAAAAAGTGTATGAGTGTGATATCCCCCACCAGGTATATAACAGGTAACAATGCAATTAAAATCCAATTTTACCTGTTCAACAGTGACAGATTTCACCTGATCAGGACCAGGACACACGGAGACTGTTGAGGTTCGCTCCGCCCCATACAATATATATCGGGCTTCGTTCTAACCTTGACAATCCGAACCAGATATCTGCATTACAACCTTGATAGTCCGGACCAAATATCTAAATTGCAACCTTGATAATCTGCACCACATATCTATATTTTGAAACCATTATAATCCGGACAAGGTTTCTACATTGCAACCTTGATAATCCGGACCAGATCTACATTACATCCTTGATAATCCGGACCAGATCTACATTACAACCTTGATAATCCGGACCAGATCTTCATTACACCCTTGATAATCCGGACCAGATCTTTATTACAACCTTGATAATCCGGACCAGATCTACATTACAACCTTGATAATCCGGACCAGATCTACATTACAACCTTGATAATCCGGACCAGATCTTTATTACAACCTTGATAATCCGGACCAGATCTTTATTACACCCTTGATAATCCGGACCAGATCTTTATTACACCCTTGATAATCCGGACCAGATCTTTATTACAACCTTGATAATCCGGACCAGATCTACATTACAACCTTGATAATCCGGACCAGATCTACATTACAACCTTGATAATCCGGATCAGATCTACATTACAACCTTGATAATCCGGACCAGATCTACATTACAACCTTGATAATCCGGATCAGATCTACATTACAACCTTGATAATCCGGATCAGATCTACATTACAACCTTGATAATCCGGATCAGATCTACATTACAACCTTGATAATCCGGACCAGATCTTTCTTACAACCTTGATAATCCGGACCAGATCTACATTACAACCTTGATAATCCGGATCAGATCTACATTACAACCTTGATAATCCGGACCAGATCTACATTACAACCTTGATAATCCGGATCAGATCTACATTACAACCTTGATAATCCGGATCAGATCTACATTACAACCTTGATAATCCGGACCAGATCTTTATTACAACCTTGATAATCCGGACCAGATCTACATCACAACCTTGATAATCCGGACCAGATCTACATTACAACCTTGATAATCCGGACCAGATCTTTATTACAACCTTGATAATCCGGACCAGATCTACATCACAACCTTGATAATCCGGACCAGATCTAAATTACAACCTTGATAGTCCGGACCAGATCTACATTACAACCTTGATAATCCGGACCAGATCTACATTACAACCTTGATAATCCGGATCAGATCTACATTACAACCTTGATAATCCGGACCAGATCTTTATTACAACCTTGATAATCCGGACCAGATCTTTATTACAACCTTGATAATCCGGACCAGATCTACATCACAACCTTGATAATCCGGACCAGATCTAAATTACAACCTTGATAGTCCGGACCAGATCTACATTACAACCTTGATAATCCGGATCAGATCTACATTACAACCTTGATAATCCGGATCAGATCTACATTACAACCTTGATAATCCGGACCAGATCTACATTACAACCTTGATAATCCGGATCAGATCTACATTACAACCTTGATAATCCGGACCAGATCTACATTACAACCTTGATAATCCGGATCAGATACATTACAACCTTGATAATCCGGATCAGATCTACATTACAACCTTGATAATCCGGATCAGATCTACATTACAACCTTGATAATCCGGATCAGATCTACATTACAACCTTGATAATCCGGACCAGATCTACATTACAACCTTGATAATCCGGATCAGATCTACATTACAACCTTGATAATCCGGATCAGATCTACATTACATCCTTGATAATCCGGACCAGATCTACATTACAACCTTGATAAACCGGATCACATATCTGCATTGGAACCTTTATAATCCGGATTAGATATCCTTCACCGGGTTCTCAATAATCCGGACCGGATATTATATTAGAATCTTGATAACCCGGGCTAGATAAGTAATTGAAGCCTTGAAGGAAATCTGTTGAAAAATAATTGGAGTTACTGGGGAAATCCACGTGGTCGAGCTAGTAACCCTTAAAGAATACATTTCCTCGTCAACAATCTTGACACAGACTATGCATCCCTTTCCCAGGGTAACACCCAAAAAGTCCACACACACATAAACATAAAACTAATTTAAAAGTCAAATAAGATACGTGATAACTATGGGTCTGATAAAGGTGTGTGTTGATGTCAAACTAAGTCAGCATTCGTCAGAAAGTGAATAAGAAACGTGTGTAATAAAACGATAGTTAAAATGGTGTTTAAAAGAAGGCCCGTGTTAGGATATGGCCAGTGGCTGCCATTACGGGCGGGAAATGGTCTCACCAGGGATATCTCGTCTGCTTGTCTGACACTAAGTCGAGAAAGATGCATAAAGTACCTTCTAGAGAAATATTTATATCAAAATTGAGTTGAGACAGGCAGTCTCCATCTTGCTTTCCAATCACATCCTCTTTCTCAACGTCCGCCCCATGCTCACCCCGTCCCACAAACAAATGTAGCTGAGTACCAAAGTCCTAGATGGCTGCCCATTGGCCAAAACATAACTAGGTACCACGTGGAGCACATCTACAAAAATTCCTAAAGATACCCGCTATACTTTTCTTTCTATGACATAGCAATACAAAAATTTGTTTGAGGACGGACCACAGAGGATCTCAGGCTATTTGAACATCTGGTGGTGGTTGACAAATGGCTATTTTGACGTTACCATATGCACTACCGTTTTGCTATTTTTCACACCAAAGACTTCTCTTATTATGTGAAGTGTCGAACGTGCTGTGTGTCGCAATAAAGGAAATATGAATTTCAAGTTTACCGTCAAACGTTATAAATCGTGTCCGTAAATTTACTCTTTATGATAAAGAACGAATCACATGTATATAGCATATATACATATTCATAAGTATCTGCTTTTAAGTATGCTTTGAACGTTTGGTTTGTTTTTGTTTAACGTCCTATTAACAGTCAGGGTCATTTAAGGACGTGCCAGGTTTTGGAGGTGGAGGAAAGCCGGAGTACTCGGAGAAAAGCCACCGGCCTACGGTCAGTACCTGGCAACTGCCCCGCGTAGGTTTCGAACTCGCAACCCAGTGGTGGAGGGCTAGTGATAAAGTGTCGGTACACCTTAACCACTCGGCCACCGCAGGCCCCATACTTTGAATGCAACGTCTAAAATTTAAAAAGAAAAACTCTATCGACCCGGCTTTGTGAGGAGAGGCGCGCCGGTTTGCGATTTATGTTTTAGAGAGAAATGTTAGCATTGCTGTGTTTATATCCTTTCTAGGTTTTGATGTTCGTCCCCTGGAGTTTGAAGCTTCACACGTTTGTAGATGAACATGGTTGTGGAAGAAATTGAATTGAAGACTGTTAAATCATCGTCCATTTTCTCAAGAACTACAACTCTCTTTTCAACGAAGGTCGGTCCTTAACGGAAATAGAAGGTAGTCTTTAAATACGAATTCAGTATTTCAAAGTTTCAAAAAAAAAAAAAAAAAATATCTTGAGAGCGAACAAAACAAAACTGAAAACAACAGTGAGATGGAAAAGAAAAATATATAAGTATGTCTCTTTGATATAATCACAAAAGTGTAAATATCTCCATACAAAAAAAACTGTCATATCTAGAGTGGCTTTTTCCCTCTTTGGCATCCGGACATTGTACATGTACGTGCGTGTGTAATGAAAGTGGAAACGAAAAGAGTTTCAGCAAGAATGTTGATTCTAAAAAAGAAAGATGATATTTTCGGAGTTGTTTACTATCAAGGATGTGTATTGGTATTATCGTGTCCGTAAATCACTGACATTTCCTGAAACATAAAAGTTCCCGGATATGTCATGCGGGAAAACGTTTTTTTTAATCAACGATTCAGATAAAAAGCCGGACTCCGGATTTATTTCGGAGTTTATTCTGACAGATTAAGTATTAATGTCCATATAATCACGATTTTAATGTCACGTGCTGAATTTGAGGAATAGTAAACAACTTTTTACAGGACTGAGGTCAAATTGGGGGATACTAAACTATGACAAATTACCTCTAAGTTTTTACTTAATTCATATATTAACAAGTATAGGTAGTTATTCTCTGACGAGGATAAACACAATTATCTCCCCGCCCTTTGAGTATAATAGATACATTTCCATAACAATACAACCTATTATGGATATTAAACAATAGGTGTTTGCTATGGTTCGTTGGACGCGATTTGATTGACGATGATACAGCGCGCGACACACACACAAGTCAGCCGAGCTGTCAGAATGGGCAAAATCTCGCCAAAGTCGCTAGTTTTATGGATAATGAAATATTGGTGTTATTTTGGCGGGGTGTCAACTACAGCGAACGCCATATATTGTCAGTACATGATCCGGATGAGTACATTGTCGGCTCGTATATTAGATAGGAAGTTCCGGTTGTCTTCATTACCATATATATTGCTGCCTCTATAGCCACATCAATATACAAAGTAACTTAAAATACAAGATGGTAAACATAAAATAAGCATATGTGTTAGGTGCTACATGATCTTACTTCAAAATTCAAGATCTTTTCAAGAATTCGACAATTTTTTTCCCAAAGTGAAATACATTTCCAAATGAAAAAACAAAACAAAACATTGATTTGATTTATTTTGTTTAACGTCCTTTTAACAGCCAGGGTCATTTAAGGACGTGCCTGGTTTTGAAGGTGGAGGAAAGCCGGAGTACCCGGAGAAAAACCACCGACCTGGGGCCAGTACCTGGCAACTGCCCCACGTGGGTTTCGAACTCGCAACTCGGAGGTGGAGGACTAGTGATAAAGTGTCGAGACACCTTAACCACTCGGCAACCGTAAAAACATCTTGGTGGAGACTATTCCGCAAGGTTTCAATTATCCCCGTTGTAATAGTTTCTAGTATTTCAGTTATAATGTTGTTCGATAGGTATTATCTACTCTGTGCACGACTTGTTGATCCAACAAACCTTCCATCAATATCGGATCAAAGCCTATGTCTTTGCTCAAGCACCTGTTTGTTAGAGTTGCGAGCTTCAACCGGCGTTGTCTCTCGCTATATAGCTCATGGTCTTAGACCCAAGGAATAATTTTGTTGGTCTTTTTTTTAGCTTTCTCTATCGTTTTAATGTCATTTATTTTGTGTGGATCCCAAACACTTTTGGTGTGCTCTAAATGAAGTCCAACTAGCGTTTTGAATCTTTCGACCAATTCTACAAATGTTTGTCTCCTAATGACGCTCACGATGCTGTTCGCTAAATTACAGACAATATACTAAGATATGCGAGGTATTTTCCCAATATCCCAATACTGTATGAAGACTTCAGTCTGGAATAGATTAACTTTTCATGTTTTCAACACTATTCTATAGTGGGGAAAAAAGAAGAAGAGAAAAATCGTCACTTTTACGAATCCATATTTTAACTCAAACTGGACAAATCAAAGGCGAATTCCGAAAGGAGTTCCGAAAGGGTGAACGACTTTATTTAACGAAACTCAGGTAATGCCACGTTCTCAAAATATAAACCAAGGTAGCGGCAACAGAACTACCAGACATATCAACCAAAGTAAGTTTAAGATAGTCACTCCCATTTGAATTTCAACATGAATTCATTACGAAGCTTTAATATATTGATCGTTTCCAAAATCAGTAAAAATAGTAAAGTATCAGTGAACAGTCAGTGCTGTTTTGAGGCGGGGTCCCTTTGTAGTAGTTGGTGACTACCTCACTGAACAACATATGGGAGGCCGTCGCGTACAATTCAGAGCAATAAGGGGTAGTTCTTGCCGAAAAGTGTCTTGCCTAAGGACAAAGTCGCAACAGCACGGACCAGTCAACCTCTCAGCTTTCCGAGAAACACAAACTGACACGGATAAGGAACATCGAACCACGCACCTCGGTTCGTCACCCAAGGTTACGTGGCCGGCGCTCTAACCGACTGAGCTATCGCGGCACCTTCACCCATGGAAGGTTACGTGGCCGGCGCTCTAACCGACTGAGCTATGGCGGCCTCGATTTTAATGCAGCAAATAGTTAATACCTTTCTGATTTACTTAATGACATCCCTTTTTGCAATCATTCCGTACTTTAATTGTATTGCTTTTAAACAGCATTTTCCTAATCTTGATATAGAATGGATTTAGCTAAATCACCAAACTATCTGAACTAAAATAATCTTTGGAGGGAAATTTCAACATCAATACTGATTTAATATAGCTTGCTTACGATACTACTAAGTGGTGGCTAATAATGCTTACAAACACCTCTCGTATTCAGTCTTTGAAATTGAATAGAAAATTTAAACACTTAGCTGTGTCGACGAGTGTGTTCTTCAGACATTTTGATAAACACTAGATTAGCTGGACTGAATGACAATTTACTTTATATACCGTTTACATCACCAAGTGTTATATACAATACTTTTACTATTGTGACCTACAGTTCCTCTTCAATAGTACTCCTTCACTGTCACATCCCGATCTCCTCAACCACGATCACCCTCTCCTCGACACCACAATCACCATCCCTTCATGCCCTCTTCATGCCCTCTTAAACTTTCCCCCCACCTTCACTATCGGCCGATACCATTCAAGAAACCTTCTGTCATCCCTTTTTTTCCTTTCCCCGACATTACTCCGCCCCTGATAAAATCCCGACACACCCTTCACTCTCCCTTATATTCCCAACACCTTAATACTTCCCCCTATAAACATTACACTCATTCCCCTTTTTGACGAGTCCCTTTTAGTTTTTGGTGACACTTTCCTTTTATACATTCACACCCTTCACTACTCTCTATACATTCGCCGAACTCCCTATCACTCCCCCAACCATCACCCCTCTCCCCCGACAACCACCACTTCACTCACTCCCCCCCCTTGCATTCCCCCACCCAACCCCTCTACCCCTTCCGGCCCTCACCCCATGTTACTCCCCCCCCGACAGCACCCCTTTCCCCCTATATACCTTCCCGACACCTTCACTCCCTTTCTATCCATTCCACCATCCCTTCACTCTCCCCTCTATAAATTTTCCCCCACCCCTTCCTACTCCCTCTAATACCATCCCCGACAAACCCTTCGATCCCTACTCTTACCATCCCCCGATTCACTCCCTTCAAAAATGAAATTCCTCTTCCATTGCTTCCGACACTTTCACTCCTCCCTCTATACCATTCCCCGACACCCCTTATCCATCCTCCTCTATACCATTCCCGACACTTTCACTCCTCCTCACATCCCTCCCCCCAACCCTCCCCCGACATCCCCCTTCACCTCCCTCCCCTCTATACCATTCCCCTCACACCCTCCCTCCCCTCTATACCTTTCCCCCGACACCCCTTACTCCCTCCCCTCTATACCATTCCCCGACACCCCTTCACTCCCTCCCTCTATACCATTCCCCGACACCCCTTCACTCCCTCCCCCTCTATACCATTCCCCCGACACCCCTTCACTCCCTCCCCCTCTATACCATTCCCCGACACCCCTTCACTCCCTCCCCCTCTATACCATTCCCCCGACACCCCTTCACTCCCTCCCCCTCTATACCATTCCCCCCAAACCCCTTCACTCCTCCCCTCTATCCATTCCCCCCGACCCCTTCACTCCCTCCCCCTCTATACCATTCCCCGCCCCGACCCCCTTCACTCCCTCCCCTCCATCCCCTAACCATTCCCCCTACACCCCTTCACTCCCTCCCCCCCTATACCATTCCCCCCGCACCTTTCACTCCCCCCCTATACCATTCCCCCGACACCCCTTCACTCCCCCCCCCTCTATACCATTCCCCCGACACCCTTCACTCCTCCCCCTCATACCTTCCCCCCGACACCCCTTCACTCCTCCCCCTCTATACCATTCCCCACCCATTCCCCCCCCCTACACCCCCTCCCCACCCCTCCTCCACTTACCATTCCCCCACACCCCTTCACTCCCCCCCTCTATCCATTCCCCCCGACACCCCTTCACTCCCTCCCCCTCTATACCATTCCCCCGACACCCCTTCACTCCCCCCTTATACCAATTCCCCACCCCCTCCTCCTCCCCCTCTCCCCCTCTATACCATTCCCCGACACCCCTTCACTCCCTCCCCCTCTATACCATTCCCCCGACACCCCTTCACTCCCCCTCTATACCATTCCCCGACCGACCCCTTCACTCCCTCCCCCTCTATACCATTCCCCCGACACCCCTTCACTCCCCCCCCCCTCTATACCATTCCCCCGACACCCCTTCACTCCCTCCCCCCTCTATACCATTCCCCCGACACCCCTTCACTCCCTCCCCCTCTATACCATTCCCCCCGACACCCCTTCACTCCCTCCCCCCTCTATACCATCTCCCCCGACACCCCTTCACTCCCTCCCCCTCTATACCATTCCCCGACACCCCTTCACTCCCTCCCCTTATAACCCTCCCCCGCCGCCCACTCCCTCACTCCCTTTCCCCCGACACCCCTTCGACCCTTCCCCCTCTCATCCATTCCCCATCCCTCCCCGCCCTTCAACCCCCTTCACCTCCCCTTATACCATCCCCCTCTACCCCTTTCCCCTCCCCTCTATACCATTCCCCCGACACCTTTCACCCCTCCCCTCTATCCCATTCCCCCGACATCCCTTCCCCCCTCCCCCTCTATACCATTCCCCCGACACCCCTTCACTCCCTCCCCTCTATACCATTCCCCCGACACCCCTTCACTCCCTCCCCCTCTATACCATTCCCCCGACACCCCTTCCTCTTCCTCCCCCTCCTTAACCATTCCCCCCCCACACACCCCTTCACTCCCTCCCCCTCTATCCATTCCCCCCCCCTCACTCCCCCCTCCCCCCCTTCACTCCCTCCCCCTCTATACCATTCCCCCGACACCCCTTCACTCTCCCTTCCCCTCTATACCATTCCCCCGACACCCCCTTCACTCCCCCCCCTCTATACCATTCCCCCGACACCCCTTCACTCCCTCCCCCTCTATACCATTCCCCCGACACCCCTTCACTCCCCCCTCTATACCATTCCCCCGACACCCCTTCACTCCCTCCCCCTCTATACCATTCCCCCGACACCCTTTCACTCCCCCCTCTATACCATTCCCCCGACACCCCTTCACTCCCTCCCCCTCTATACCATTCCCCCGACACCCCTTCACTCCCTCCCCCCCTATACCATTCCCCCGACCCCCTTCCCCTCCCTCCCCCTCTATACCATTCCCCCGACACCCCTTCACTCCCTCCCCTCAAACCCATCCCCCGACTCCCTTTCCCCCCCTCTATAACCATTCCCCCCGACCCCCTTCACTCCCTCCCCTCTATACCATTCCCCCGACACCCCTTCACTCCCTCCCCCTCTATACCATTCCCCCCCACGACACCCCTTCACTCCCCCCCTCTATACCATTCCCCCGACACCCTTCACTCCCTCCCCCTCTATACCATTCCCCCACCCCCCCGACACCCTTCCCCCCCACTCCCCCCTCTATAACCATTCCCCCCCCCCGACACCCTTCACTCCTCCCTCCCCCCTCTATACCATTCCCCCGACACCCCCTTCACTCCCTCCCCCTCTATACCATTCCCCCGACACCCCTTCACTCCCCCCCTCAATACCCATTCCCCCGACACCCCTTCACTCCCTCCCCCTCTATACCATTCCCCCCGACACCCCTTCACTCCCCCCCTCTATACCATTCCCCCCCCCCCCCTTCCCTCCCTCCCCCTCTATCCATTCCCCGACCCTTCCCCCCCCCCCTCTACCATTCCCCACCCCTTCACTTCCCTCCCCCTCTATACCATTCCCCCGACACCCCTTCACTCCCTCCCCCTCTATACCATTCCCCCGACACCCTCCACTCCCTCCCCCTCTATACCATTCCCCCGACACCCCTTCACTCCCCCCCCCTCTATACCATTCCCCCGACACCCCTTCACTCCCCCTCCCCCTCTATACCATTCCCCCCCCCCCCCTTCACTCCCCCCTCTATACCATTCCCCCGACCCCCCTTCTATACCACTCCCCCCCCCCCCCCCTCTATACCATTCCCCCCGACACCCCTTCACTCCCTCCCCCCCCCTCTATACCATTCCCCCGACACCCCTTCACTCCCTCCCCTCTATACCATTCCCCCGACACCCCTTCACTCCCTCCCCCTCTATACCATTCCCCCGACACCCCTTCACTCCCTCCCCTCTATACCATTCCCCCGACCCCCTTCACTCCCCCTCTATACCATTCCCCCGACACCCCTTCACTCCCTCCCCTCTATACCATTCCCCCCACCCCCCTTCACTCCCCCTCTATACCATTCCCCCGACACCCTTCACTCCCTCCCCCTCTATACCATTCCCCCGACACCCTTCACTCCCTCCCCTCTATACCATTCCCCCGACACCCCTTCACTCCCTCCCCTCTATAACCATTCCCCCCCCCCGACACCCCCTTCACTTCCTCCCTCCCCCTCTATACCATTCCCCCGACACCCCTTCACTCCCTCCCCTCTATACCATTCCCCCGACACCCCTTCACTCCCTCCCCCTCTATACCATTCCCCGACACCCCTTCACCTCCCTCCCCTCTATACCTTCCCCCGACAACCCCTTCACTCCCCTCTATACCCTTCCCCCACCCCCTCACCTCCCTCCCCCTCTATACCATTCCCCCCACCCCCCCTCCTCCCCCTCTATACCATTCCCCCCCGACACCCTTTCACTTCCCCCCCCTCTATAACCCATTCCCCCCACCCCTTCACCTCCCCCCCCTCTAACATTCCCCCGACCCCCTTCATCCTCCCCCTCTTACCATTCCCCCCCCACCCCTTACACTCCCTCCCCCTCTTACCATTCCCCCCGACACCCCTTCACTCCCTCCCCCTCCACTAACCCCCATTCCCCCGACACCCTTCACCCCTCCCCCTCTATACCATTCCCCGACACACCCTTCACTCCCCCCTCTATACCATTCCCCGACACCCTTAAACCTCCCCCTCTATAACCATTCCCCCGAACCCCTTCACTCCCTCCCCTCTATACCATTCCCCCGACACCCCTTCACTCTCCCCTCTATACCATTCCCCCGACACCCCTTCACTCCCTCCCCTCTATACCATTCCCCCGACACCCCTTCACTCCCTCTATACCATTCCCCGACACCCCTTCACTCCCTCCCCCTCTATACCATTCCCCCGACACCCCTTTACACTCCCTCCCCCTCTATACCATTTCCCACGACATCCCCTTCACCTCCCTCCCCCTCTATACCATTCCCCCGACACCCCTTCACTCCTTCCCCTCTATACCATTCCACCCGACACCCCTTCACTCCCTCCCCCTCTAATACCATTCCCCCGACAACCCTTTACTCCCTCCCCTCTATATACCATTCCCTTCCCCCGACATCCCTTCACTCCCTCCCCTCTATACCATTCCCCCCGACACCCCTTCACTCCCCCCCCCTATAACCATTCCCCCACACCCTTCACTCCCCTCACTCCCCCTCTATACCATTCCCCCCGACACCCCCTTCACTCCTCCCCCTCTTAAACCATTCCCCCCCGACCCCTTCCTTCACTCCCCCCCCTAAAACCATTCCCCCCCTACACCCCTTCACTCCCTCCCCCTCTATACCATTCCCCCGACACCCCCTTCACTCCCTCCCCCTCTATACCATTCCCCGACACCCCTTCACTCCCCCCTCATACATTCCCCCCCTCCCCTCACTACCCTCCCCCTCTATACCATTCCCCACCACACCCCTTCACTCCCTCCCCTCTATAAACCATTCCCCCGACAACCCCTTCACTTCCCCTCCCCTAACCTCCCCGACACCCTTTCACTCCCCCTCTATACCATTCCCCCCCGACACCCTTCACTCCCCCCCTCTTACCTTTCCCCCCCACACCCCTTCACTCCTCCCCCTCTATACATTCCCCCGACACCCCTTCACTCCCTCCCCTCTATACCATTCCCCCGACACCCCTTCACTCCCTCCCCCCTATACCATTCCCCGACACCCCTTCCCTCCCCCTCTATACCATTCCCCGACACCCCTTCACTCCCTCCCCTCTATACACTTCCCCCCGACCCCCCTTCACTCCCCCCTCTATACCATTCCCCCCGACACCCCTTCACTCCCCCTCTATACCATTCCCTTCCCCCACCCCCCTTCACTTCCTCCTCCCCCTCATAACCATTCCCCCCCCGACACCCCCTCTCACTCCCCCTTATACCATTCCCCCGACACCCCCCTTCACCTCCCTCCCCCTCTATACATTCCCCCCCCCTTCCCCCCCCCGACACCCCCTTCACCTTCTCCCTCCCCCTCTCAACCATTCCCCCCCACCCCTTCACTCCCTCCCCTCTATAACCATTCCCCCCCCGACACCCCTTCCCCCCTCCCCCTCTATACCATTCCCCCGACATCCCTTCACTCCCATCCCCTCTATAACCATTCCCCCCCGACACCCCTTCACTCCTCCCCTCTATACTGTAACCATTCCCCGACCACCCCTTCACTTCCCTCCCCCTCTATACCATTCCCCCCCGAACAACCCTTCACTCCCCCTTATTAAATACCATTCCCCCCGACACCCCCTTCACTCCCTCCCCCTCTATAAACCATTCCCTCGACAACCCCTTCACTTCCCCCGCCCTCTATACCATTCCACCCGACACCCCTTCACTCCCTCCCCCTCTATAACCAGGTCGCCACGACAAACCCCTTCAACTCTCCCTCCCCCTCTATACCATTCCCCCGACGAACCCTTCACATCCCTCCACCTCTTATACCATTCCCCCCGACACCACCCTTCACTCCCTCCCCCTCTTATAAGCATTCCCCCCGACACCCCTTCACCCCTCCCACTCGATAACATTCCCCCCCGACACCCCTTCACTCCCTCCCCCTCTATACCATTCCCCCGACACCCCCTTCACTCCCTCCCCCTCTCTATACCATTCCCCCGACACCCCTTCACTCCCCCTCTATACCATTCCCCCGACCCCCCTTCACTCCCTCTATACCATTCCCCCGACACCCCCTGCACCCCTTCACTCCCTCCCCCTCTATACCATTCCCCGACACCCCTTCACTCCCCCTCTATAACCATTCCACCCGACACCCTTCACTCCCCTCTATACCATTCCCCCGACACCCCTTCACTCCCCCCTCTATACCATTCCCCCGACACCCCCTTCACTCCCTCCCCTCTATACCATTCCCCCGACAACCCCTTCACTCCCTCCCCCTCTATAAACCATTCCCCCGACACCCCTTCACTCCCTCCCCCTCTATACCATTCCCCCGACACCCCTTCACTCCCCTCCCCCTCTATACCATTCCCCCGACACCCCTTCACTCCCTCCCCCTCTATACCATTCCCCCGACACCCCTTCACTCCCTCCCCTCTATACCATTCCCCCGACACCCCTTCACTCCCCCTCCCCTCTATACCATTCCCCCGACACCCCTTCCACTCCCTCCCCCTCTATACCATTCCCCCGACACCCCTTCACTCCCTCCCCCTCTATACCATCCCCCCAACACCCCTTCACTCCCTCCCCTCTATACCATTCCCCCGACACCCCTTCACTCCCTCCCCTCTATACCATTCCCCCGACACCCTTCACACTCCCTCCCCTCTCCATTCCCCCGACATCCCTTCACTCCCTCCCCTCTATACCATTCCCCCCGACACCCCTTCACTCCCTCCCCCTCTATACCATTCCCCGACACCCCTTCACTCCCTCTCCCTCGGCATACCTCCCCACCCCCGGACACACCACCACTCCAGCCCCTCAGCACTCGTCCATTCATATACCCTTTTCTTTTTGCTCTCCCCCAGACGTTCATTCACCATTCACCCATACCCTAACTTTCATGGCATCTGATCCTCTCGACCCCCGACCCCCGACCCCAATAAATGGTATGTTTAATGTTTCGTTCAAAGGTTAGTAAATAATAAACAACTGTATGTATTAGGGGCCAGTCGTTCTTACACCATATACATTTGTATAGACATGTTCCCTACGAAAGTCAATTAACGACTTAAACCAGTTTGTTTTGCGTGTGTTAAATGTCTCAAGTACAGCCAAGGTCATAAAAATATGGGTGACCAGGGTACCGACAAACAATAGGAAAACGATTGAGGACCGCATAGTTGTTGATCAATTTCATCAATATCCACCTAGGAATATACAAACGAGAAAACGCCTGATTTATCAGGCCCTTCCACATATGTCGCCTCTTCCGTGAGTCATTCTCTGGGATTATAACTTGATTCTATTACCCGGATGTTCAGCACACATTAGGATTTTTCCCCATAAAATACAAGTGATTAAGGACCAAACGCAATCTTGCCTGATCACACTGGTGTCCGAACTAGCCCTGTCACTCGGCTAAAAGGAACTTACCATCAATGCTTCCCGTTACATATAACTAGATACATGTATAACACATAACTTCCTATTTTAAAACTTCACGGGTGTGAATTTTACAATGCCCTGTGATTGTAATATACTGTTTACAGTCCCCTGTGGTTGTAGTGATGTGAGTGTTATATAGTTCCCTGTGATTGTAATATACTGTTCACAGTCCCCTGTGGTTGTTGTGATGTGAGTGTTATATAGTTCCCTGTGATTGTAATATACTGTTCACAGTCCCCTGTGGTTGTTGTGATGTGAGTGTTATATAGTTCCCTGTGGTTGTAATATACTGTTTACAGTCCCCTGTGGTTGTTGTGATGTGAGTGTTATATAGTTCCCTGTGATCGTTATATACTGTTCACAGTCCCCTGTGGTTGTTGTGATGTGAGTGTTATATAGTTCCCTGTGGTTGCAATATACTGTTCACAGTCCCCTTTGGTTGTTGTGATGTGAGTGTTATATAGTTCCCTGTGATCGTTATATACTGTTTACAGTCCCGTGGTTGTTGTGATGTGAGTGTTATATAGTTCCCTGTGATCGTTATATACTGTTTACAGTCCCCTGTGGTTGTAGTGATGTGAGTGTTATATAGTTCCCTGTGATTGTAATATACTGTTTACAGTCCCCTGTGGTTGTAGTGATGTGAGTGTTATATAGTTCCCTGTGATTGTAATATACTGTTTACAGTCCCCTGTGGTTGTTGTGATGTGAGTGTTATATAGTTCCCTGTGGTTGTAATATACTGTTTACAGTCCCCTGTGGTTCCAATTATGTTGTTTTACAATTCCCTGTGATTTAGTCATGTGAGTGTTTACAATACCCCGTGATTATAATGTTCTGTTTACAATCCCCTGTGATCGTAATATTTTGTTTACAATCCCCTGTGATCGTAATATTTTGTTTACCTGATAGTAATATTCTGTTTACAATTCCCTGTGGTTGTAATCGAGTTGTTTTACAATCCCCTGTGATGTAGTCATGTGACTGGTAACAATCCCCCGTGGTTGTAATATACTTTTCACTAACACCTGTGTTTGTAATAGTGTTTACAAAGGGAACAAACTCGTCACAAATCTACGTCACGCAATAATTCAGGTTCGAACATGGGAAGTTTGATGGCCATTGTGTATTGAACAAGTCACACGATATCATGACACTGGCCATATCTGGTCTGTGTGACGTCACCCCCTGTCCTTACAGAATTATATATAAACAAGCACGTGTATCTTCGTTTATTAACAATCTGCTATAAAAACAACACGGAACACGACATTGATATCGGTTTGTTGTTTGTATACAGCCTGGAGAAATGGTCCAATCTCTGTTCAAACAAATCTTTAATGAGTTTATTAGAAGGTCAAAATAGCCCGACAACACCTTTATAGGTATATATACTAAAAAACAACATGGCTCTAGCTGTAAACATTTAAACACAGGGCATTGTGAAACAGGATAGGGATGAGTATATTAAGGTTTCCTGGGAGATATTGTCTCTTTCGAGGGAGGGCAGGGGAGGGGTTATTTTGGGTAGTTTCCTGGGAGATCATGTCACTTTCGAGGGAGGGCAGGGGAGGGTTTATTTTGGGTAGTTCCCTGGGAGATATTGTCTCTTTCGAGGGAGGGCAGGGGAGGGTTATTTTGGGTAGTTCCCTGGCAGATCGTGTCACTTTTGGAGAAGGGGTTTATCTAGGGTAGAATTCCCTGGTAGATTCTGTCACCTTTAGGGGGAGGGGAGGAGAGAGGTTTATTGATAGTCTTTCCCGAGATATCGTATCCCCTTTAGGGGAGGTCAGCGATATGTAGGTCGTTACACTGGAGATCCCGTCACTTTTGGGGGACGGGCGGAGGAGGGATTTAAGACAGTTCCCTGTGGGATCCTGTTCCTTTTTGGGGGGTTGATGGGGGTAGGAAGGGACTCTTGATGTTGGACAAAATCCCAAAGGGCATCGAACCGGTTTTAAGGAGGGAAAATAGATCAAGTACAGACTTAGAATTGTCTCTTAGGTCATGTATACCTATCTGTAACATTTGAAGTATATTACAAGCGATGTTGGTGTATATCCTTAAACAAAAGGACCGGTATGTAATATATGTCCCCAGATTCCATTAAGAATTATATAATATTTTATGCTACATTTGTTATAAGAATGAAGATATATAAAATATAAAATGTAGGAACGTGGATGTGGCGCAGTGGTTTAAGCAGCAGGTATTTCTGGCTAGGCACTTGTCTTCCTTCGTCATTTGTGTTACTATGTTACATATCCGATAGTTAGCCCTATGTCTCATATGCACTATGTTACTGATCCGAAGGTTAAGATTTGAGACTTCCCGTCGAAGTTGTACGGTGTTGAATACGTAAACTGTAATTATATTTCGTGGTGTCCAAACATGGAATCTACAATGCATTTTTTCTTATAAATGTACAAAACTGTAACCATGAAATTTCTAAATTTACCTCAAATTTCTTCGTTATTAAGATATGTCTCGTCACATGTACAGGTATGTGTGTACACGTATTTTAAAACACTGTCGAATTCCAATATATGTGGTATACATATTAACCAGAGCAGTTGCCATTTACGGTTGATTTGTCATCGTATCAGCCAAATTGTTAGTCTGGTCGAGGTCAAGCTATGAATGAATAAAATATAAAACATTAATGAAAATTGTCTTACCTGTATGAGGGCATCTGTTGATGTTTACGTTTTAATCCAATCGATACAGGTAACTCGTCGACAGCCGATGTTACTGAAGTGTGTATACATTGTGTTTAAATTCCTTACTGGGTACGTATAGTAAATCGGTCGGTATGTAATTATTGTATACATATAATCTAAACACAACCACTGCTTGGAGAGGTCAGGGGTCACGGTGCTACCACAGGGCACTGTGAACCGGATCTGTTAACCTGACCAGGTGCACTGTTTGTACAATACATAGACTTTAATAATACATATTTAACCCCCCCCCCCCCCCCCCCCCCCCCCCCCCCCCCACACACACACTCCTTGACTTTGTTACTTATAATACAAAGGGGTTAAATCTTTGAGGGTGCAGATTCTGTAAAAGCCATTCACAATCGTATATTGTAAATCAACACGGCGCCATGCATCATGATGGTTCCGGGTGCAAGGAAATTTCACCAAGTTAAACCGTCCTTAAAAAAATGATATTCGGAGGGGGGGGGGGGGGGGGGGGGGGGGGGGTTGCAACAGAAACAAACAAACAAAAACGTACGCACACATACATGTACACATTCACTACAGGGGAGGCCGTCCTTAAATATTGATAGGACGTTAAACAATAACATGCCGGGACGTGTACATAATGTCAAAGTATTTTCCTGTTGCCTTTGAATAGCAGGATTAAGAGGTCATTATATTGTATACTGTTTATATCCCGTCATGAAATAACGAGGACGTTTTATTTTACATTGTTTTGTATCCCGCCTTAGAATAAAGAGGACATGTTATGAATTATTGTACTTGTTGTTTATCCGGATCTGATATAAAATCCGTTTCCTTATTTTATAATAAAGTAAACTCTGATTTACACATTAAAATCTATATATGCTATTGCCATCGATTATTGTGGAGTAGTAACGACTAGGATATGATATATTTAACATTGATGTTACTTTTAGATAATAAGTGGTGTGATTATAATAATAATAATAATAAAGTCTTTATTTAAAAACTTGATAACAAAATGAGTCAAAGACTCGTCTCCCTTTTGGTCACAAAGCATAATATGTACAGTATATTACAAAATAGACATAAAAAACATGTAATATCACAGATGAGCATATAAGTAATAGCCAGAAAGAGTAAAGTAGCTATTACTGGAATAATTTAAAATGAGTCAATAAAAAATCTTTTGGCATTTTGTTTAAATGATAATAGTGACGTACAATTCCTGACATGTTCTGGTAAAATGTTCCATGTAGATGGACCCTGGTAAGTAAAAGATCTCTTAAACATTTTTGTTTTAAAAGCAGGAATGTAAAATAAATTATTTGACGATCGATGCTTTAGTAGACCTTGACTGGACAGCAGAGGCAAATTTAAAATTATTCAAATATCTAGGAGCCAAGCCATGTAAAACTGTATACATCAGAACTGACTGGGTGTACAAAACGCGTTTGGAGAATGGCAGCCAGTTCAACTTTTTAAACATATCACGGGATGGAGTATTAAAATTACATTTTACATTGATTATTTCAGTATAGACAAAATTCCTGAAATCCGAACTAGACATTCCTTCGACAAGAGACACATTAAGTATCTAATGATGTGTACTTCAAATGCCCTACCAAATCAGCGGGTCAGGTTTTGATATTACAAAGAGTGGCGCGCTGGCGCCGCCGAAGATTATAAACGAAGTTGCTTCGCAAAAGATTGATTTCATATCATTCATTAATAATAATTTAAATGATGATCTCACGTGACTTTTCTGTCATACTGAACCAATCTAACGTGATCAATGATATGATTTGACAACGGCCTAAGGACATCATATATGTGACGTCATAAATGATTGACGCCAGAATTATTTCTCTCTAATGAAAATTCAAACGCCCGAAACGAAATCGCAAGTCTCATAAAGAAAGTTAAAATTGAGGGGACTTGCTTATTTAACAGCACCTCACATACTTTAATATATCATGGAATACGTGACGTATATCACAGAACATACGTAGATTACAGAACAGCTTACGTATACCACAGAAAAGCTTACGTATATCACAAAACAGCTTACGTATATCACAGAACACGTAATGTACATCATGGAACACGTGACGTACACAACGGAACACGTGATACATCACCATCATCAGCAGCAGCAACAGCAGCATCATAACCTTAAATTCTAATTCCCCACGAAGAGTTAAAAGATACCCAAGAATTGATAAATAAATGAATGAAAAAAAAATAGGACTAAAAAAGAATATCTGAAAGTTAAAAAAAAAAAGGTCATTTATCAATAAAACGTGAAGCGCGCACAACGAAACGAAGTGCTTTGGTCAGAAACCGTTTCTGGACAGTGTCATTGTGGAATGGGTCGTCTGTGGACGTATCTTATAAGATTTGAACACAGGTTCTATTGTTCTCACCTACAATCGAGTTGACCACGCTTAGACAAACTCGGAGAGGACTCCTTGCCGAAAAAATACTTTGGAGATCACAGATATAGTACGGCATTATTGAAAAGTTCGGGAGTATAGGGGCCAGGAGTAACACGTAATGCCGATATTGAATACAATGATTAAATCACATGGATGTCTGATACAGATTCCGCAATGGGTCATCTAACATATTGTTTGTAGGGAGAATGACACTCGAAGACGTGATTGTTTGTCATTCGATCCTTTAAGGCAGATTTTTCGGGGGACGTTATGGCAGATTTTTACTTTGTTTTTATCAAAGGAAATGTGTAATATCGACATCTAGGACGAATCCTATGTTGCAACCAATAGCCAAATTTCCAGATTACGCACGAAGAAGTGAATGTAAAATATTTGCCCGATAGATATTTCGAAAATATTTGCCTATTGCTTTTGGTTTGTTTTTGTTTAACGTCCTATTAACAGCGAAGGGTCATTTAAGGACGTGCCAGGTTTTGGAGGTGGAGGAAAGCCGGAGTACCCGGAGAAAAACCACCGGCCTACGGTCAGTACCTGGCAACTGCCCCACGTAGGTTTCGAACTCGCAACCCAGTGGTGGAGGGCTAGTGATAAAGTGTCGGTACACCTTAACCACTCGGCCACCGCGGCCCCTTGCCTATTGCTTATGCAATATCAACAGGGCTCTTAGTGTTTCACTACAAACTACTTTCAATGGAGTGCGACTGTAGCGGAGGGATCTCCTGAATTGCCTCAAAGCCTGCCAAAACGTCTTAGTGCCACGGTCTGTTGCACCGTTCATTTCTAAAAGCACGTTTTGCAATTTTGTATAGACGCGAAGAAGGATACTGAAAACCGTGCTGTTTCCCGTCAAATATCCACTCCATCCTTGCAGCTTTTACGTCATTATTACCAGTATGGCTTTAAGTGTGGATTGAACCTCGATACAGGAATGCAGGATTGCATGACCTACGTAATTAGGCACGTGACGTAAATCATGGAACATGTGACTAGATCGTGTAACACGTGACGTACATGGATATCATGGAACACGTGACGTAGATCTTGTAACACGTGACGTAGATCATGGAACACGTGACGAAGATCTTGTAACACGTCACGTAGATCTTTCAACCAGTGATGTATGTCTTGGAGAACGTGAGGTATGTCATAGAACACGTGACTTGTGTCATTGAACACGTGAACGTGAACCAAAATAAACAATACTGCCAACATAGCAAGTGAACAAAACATCAGTCGTGTGACAACATATCAGCAATGATGACGTCACAAAACAATAAGAAATTTGATTACACAGAATATCTTGATCTGCATGCGAGGTAGTTTCATAAGATAGCCCATGCTATCACTTCGGCCAGTTTTGATTTGAGACATTTTCCCCAATTCCGTTGTAAAAGTACTAGTCACTTTAGTAGCTCTGGCCGATAGGAATTTTTACAAAGCAAAGTGTAAGGACGTTCGCTAATTAGAGAACTAGATCGAGTGTCAGTGCAGGGACAGTATATTACACTGTTTAATTTGATTTTGTAAATAAAATAAGTTGTGCTTTTTAGAGAAGATAAGAAAATTGAATATTTTTGGTGAATATACGCGATGAGTATGTCATGTAGCTCAAATTCCGGCAACATTATAATTAAGTTCACACCTGTAATTATACCTATTACTTACCTGTACAGTCAGTAACGGCGCCAAACCTGCCTCTACATATCCCAGAGTTCCGTGGTCGTGTACGTCCCTGGTACCATCACATGTATGACTAAAACACAGGTTAAGTACATGTACCTATGTACATACCTGTTGATTGCAGTTTCTCTCCCGACACAGGGGATTGTGAACCAGACGCCTATAGTTTAGCGCTAACTGTTCTATATCATTAGAAACTGTATTTTTTCAATAGGTAAACACCAGGTATTTATCACATAGCTGCTATCTATATCTGTCTTATGATCATTGTACAGTCAAACATAATCCACCAAAATTAAAATTTTCTTCTTCACACGAGCCTGTGCTTTGTCTATGCAACTGGTGTGCATTGGAAGGACTTCGGCGAAAACTATTGTTAGCTTATAACAAAGAAAATTCAAATTGCTTACATTTTTATCCGCGCTTTCTCCCAGGTCCCCGATTAAATATATACATTTACTCATTGTAATTGCTTCGATAATCACGATGGATCATTTAATTATTGTTTATTGTATAAGAATATCACGTTTTGAACACGACATCAGAGTTTGGTGGAAGGCCACGATGCCGAGACCGCCAGCCTGTGTATCGACTCTGATGAATATTGTATGGGGTTGAGAACGCACAGACTCAGGCTAGCAGATCGTGAGGGATGGTAACTAAAGATGTTCATGTGTTTATGTGGCACTAGTATCAAATATTGATTAAGTTCTCTATATGATGATAACTTTATTATCAAAGCCAGTCCTTGTCATTCTTACAATATGTGTTAAATTTATCGTACAGATGCCATTGGTTCAATCAATCCGACCATTTGGTTTATGTTTTATACTGTAATTTCACTATGACGTCACATTTACACCTATAACTAGTGTATCCAACTGTGTCACATGTAGCTATCCCGTTTTAGAAATCTGGACAAAATAATAAACTAATATAAGATACATGTATACCACACTTTAGTTAACCGTTTCCTGTTTTACCACCTTGTGTTACCACCCCGTCACGTATAACCATCCCGTCAGGTACATATGCATTACCACCCCGTCACGTATTACCACCCCGTCACGTGTTACCACCCCGTCACGTATTACCACCCCCGTCATGTATTACCACCCCGTCACGTATTACCACCCCGTCACGTATTACCACCCCGTCACGTGTTACCACAATGTCACGTGTTACCACCCTGTCACGTGTTACCACCCCGTCACGTGTTACCACACCGTCACGTGTTACCACCCCGTCACGTGTTACCACCTCGTCATGTATTACCACCCCGTCACGTGTTACCACCCCGTCACATATTACCATCCCTTCAGGTGTTACCACCCCGTCATGTATTACCACCCCGTCACGCATTACCACCCCGTCATGTATTACCACCCCGTCACGTATTACCACCCGGTCACGTGTAACCACCTCGTCACGTATTACCACCCCGTCATGTATTACCACCCCGTCACGTATTACCACCCTGTCAGGTATTACCACCCCGTCATGTATTACCACCCCGTCACGTGTTACCACCCCGTCACGTATTACCACCCCGTCACGTATTACCACCCGTCACGTGTTACCATCCCGTCACGTGTTACCATCCCGTCACGTATTACCATCCCGTCACGTATTACCACCCCGTCATGTATTACCACCCCGTCACGTATTACCACCCCGTCATGTATTACCACCCCGTCATGTATTACCACCCCGTCATGTATTACCACCTCGTCATGTATTACCACCCCGTCACGTGTTACCACCGTCACGTATTACCACCCCGTCATGTATTACCACCCCGTCATGTATTACCATCCCGTCATGTATTACCACCTCGTCATGTATTACCACCCTGTCACGTGTTACCACCCTGTCACGTATTACCACCCCGTCATGTATTACCACCCCGTCATGTATTACCACCTCGTCATGTATTACCACCCCGTCACGTGTTACCACCCCGTCACGTGTTACCACCCCGTCATGTATTACCACCCTGTCACGTATTACCACCCCGTCACGTGTTACCACCCCGTCACGTGTTACCACCCCGTCACGTGTTACCACCCCGTCATGTATTACTACCATGTCATGTATTACCACCCCGTCACGTATTATCACCCCGTCACGTGTTACCACCCCGTCACGTGTTACCACCCCGTCACGTGTTACCAACCCGTCATGTGTTACCACCCAGTCATGTATTACCACCCCGTCACGTATTACCACCCGTCACGTGTTACCACTCCGTCATGTATTACCACCCCGTCATGTATTACCACCCCGTCACGTATTACCACCCCGTCATGTATTACCACCCCGTCACGTGTTACAACCCCGTCACGTGTTACCACCCCGTCACGTGTTACCGCCCCGTCACGTATTACCACCCCGTCACGTGTTACCACCCCGTCACGTGTTACCACCCTGTCACGTGTTACCACCCTGTCACGTATTACCACCCCGTCATGTATTACCACCCCGTCATGTATTACCACCTCGTCATGTATTACCACCCCGTCACGTGTTACCACCCCGTCACGTGTTACCACCCCGTCATGTATTACCACCCTGTCACGTATTACCACCCCGTCACGTGTTACCACCCCGTCACGTGTTACCACCCCGTCACGTGTTACCACCCCGTCATGTATTACTACCATGTCATGTATTACCACCCCGTCACGTATTATCACCCCGTCACGTGTTACCACCCCGTCACGTATTACCACCCCGTCACCTATTACCACCCCGTCACGTGTTACTACCCCGTCACGTGTTACCACCCCGTCACGTGTTACCATCCCGTCACGTGTTACCACCCCGTCATGTATTACTACCCCGCCATGTATTACCATCCCGTCACGTGTTACCACCCCGTCACGTATTACCACCCCGTCACGTGTTACCACCCCGTCACGTGTCACCATCCCGTCACGTGTTACCACCCCGTCACGTATTACCACCCCGTCACGTATTACCACCCCGTCACGTGTTACCACCCTGTCACGTGCTACCACCCCGTCACGTGTTACCACCCCGTCACGTGTTACCACCCCGTCACGTATTACCACCACGTCACGTGTTACCACCCCGTCACGTGTTACCACCCCGTCACGTATTACCACCCCGTCTCGTGTTACCACCCCGTCACGTATTACCACCCCGTCATGTATTACCACCCCGTCACGTATTACCACCCCGTCATGTATTACCACCCCGTCACGTATTACCACCCCGTCACGTGTTACCACCCCGTCACGTGTTACCACCCCGTCACGTATTACCACCCGGCACGTGTTACCAACCCGTCACGTGTTACCAACCCGTCATGTGTTACCACCCAGTCATGTATTACCACCCCGTCACGTATTACCACCCGTCACGTGTTACCACTCCGTCATGTATTACCACCCCGTCATGTATTACCACCCCGTCACGTATTACCACCCCGTCATGTATTACCACCCCGTCACGTGTTACAACCCCGTCACGTGTTACCACCCCGTCACGTGTTACCGCCCCGTCACGTATTACCACCCCGTCACGTGTTACCACCCCGTCACGTGTTACCACCCTGTCACGTGTTACCACCCTGTCACGTATTACCACCCCGTCATGTATTACCACCTCGTCATGTATTACCACCCCGTTACGTGTTACCACCCTGTCACGTATTACCACCCCGTCACGTGTTACCACCCCGTCACGTATTACCACCCCGTCACGTGTTGCCACCCCGTCACGTGTTACCACCCCGTCATGTATTACCACCCCGTCACGTGTTACCACCTCGTCACGTATTACCACCCCGTCACGTGTTACCACCCCGTCACGTGTTACCACCCCGTCACCTATTACCACCCCGTCACGTATTACCACCCCGTCACGTGTTACCACCCCGTCACGTATTACCACCCCGTCACGTGTTACCACCCCGTCACGTATTACTATCCCGTCACGTGTTACCACCCCGTCACGTGTTACCACCCCGTCACACATTACCACCCCGTCACGTGCTACCGTTAATCGTTAGGTCCTGTGTTTCGTACCTACTCTTGGTTATCAAATCCATGTGTTACCGTACCCTAGTCATGTGTTATCAAGTCCCTGTGTTACCGTACCCTAGTCACGTGCTATCAGTTCCCTGTGTCTTCAAGCTCTAATCACGTATTTTCGTTCCTATGTTTCCTGGTGAATTTTACGTATTATCACGTACTTTCCCCGTTTCGTTTACTACACGACTAGTTAGATGTCATGTTAAATGTCACATAAATCATATATTATTAATAATTGATGAATCAATATGTACTCAAAACCAATAAAAAAAGGCTCCTACTGACTCTTCTTAATTAGCTCATCTGTCACCATAAAACCGGAACAGCCCTCGCTTCATAGTATTACAATAAATGAGTTTGGTCGGTATTTGTCAGGTTTTGGCAGATGTAAGGCTCGCGTTTTGTTATAATTTTACCCACCTTATTTTTCTGTGGTGGCGTGCATATTTTACTTGATTTGATATTAAAAAGGACATTTCACCCGGTCATCTTCACATTTTAGGTATCATTCACCAGTACCTGAAGGTTTACGTTATTGTAGCGACTAGGACTAATTATTGAAAAACACTATACAAGTCTGGAAATCTATCCGACGTTATAAATGTAACAAATAAGTTTGCCAGCGATACAAAACCCGATTTCCCCCCAGCGGTGAACCTTTCGGTACTGTTACAGGGGAAATAACTCTTTTTGTAATTTTTACACATGCCAGTATTTTGCCCAAAAACCCCTGAAAATGAATACACAGAATCTATCCAATTCTCAGGCCCCTGTGGCTGTTATTACACGGCCCTTACCAGATTATATAATAAAAAAAGTCTGTAGTTATTGATATCAGTTTTCCTTATTTTGGGTGTTAATTTCCATACATTTAGTGTCATTTGATACATTTTGGTGAAGGTCAGAAATAACTTTAAAAATATTTCCGTATGAAAGCATTACTGGATTTACAGAAGATATCTCCTATGATCCGACCTCTAACCAGGTTGACCTTCTCCAGGGGAGAGCTTAGTCAAGAAACTTTCTTTAAATTCTGTAATATATACTTTCCTATGGAAAGTTAAGGTGAATCATATATGACATTTATTCCCCAGAGTACGCCAGCATAAACTTTGATACTGCCGTATCACAGAAATATTAATATCATCAAATATGATAAAGGAATGCTAAAAGAGAATATAATAAGCATACCTATGTCAATAGCTGATATCAATAATGACTGGTGTTGATCAGTAATTGACAATAAACTGCGTCTGTAAGAAGATTTGAGAAATTTTTCGTGAAGTTGACTAGCCGACGAACGTTTGGTCTGCATAGGTATCCGGGTCGTTTGTCACAGGGGCTCGGTTTCGGATTTCTGAGTAATATATGACATCAGTTAACAACCACAACATTATAAATTAAGTATTGATATACATTCTGAAACTTTTTTATACATCGATAACCCCGGTTTTTTTCATAAAGTTTCAGAATGTATAGAGGATATTGAATGGTTTCCCGTTTAATATAACATATATTTCACGAGTATGACAGAATATCGATATTTTCACGAGTGCGAACACGAGTGAAAAATATCGAAATATTCTGTCATACGAGTGAAATATATGTTATATTTAACGGGACACCATTCAATTTTCTTTTTATTGCATTTCATAAACTTAAAAACAAAATTAAAAGGACTGATCAACGCAATTTAAGTGTTTCCTGCTGTTATAGGAGAATATGTGCATGAAAAGCTAGCGTCCAGCGAGTATTTTGTTAAAAACTAGTGTTGGGTTTCTGCTAACTCTTTATTTCTTCTGACACCACATCGTAACGTTAATCGATGAAACTCAAAACAAAACATACACAGATATATAAAATTCCTTCAGTTTTATTAAGATATGACTTTCATTCAAGTTACTTGCCAATCAAGATATATCAAATTCCAATCCAATATATACTCCAGGAGTAGAACGTATAAATTCACAAATAATTCACAAAGTAGATAAGAAAGCCTGAAGTTGAATAAATTCCAGCAGTATCTAAATAAAATCCACTCCAATTCCTTTTAGAAGTAACCAAGATGAGGAAAATAATTGCACAATAAAAGGTTCTGTCAAGTTCCTAATTACATATCACTAAACTATATATGACTCAAAAATATAAACTAAACTAATCTACACATTTCTATACACTCCATCTAAAATAAGCACATAACAATCCAATGTCTCTCAATTAATAAGACCTACTATATACTCTAAGCACTAACTCTAAAAACTCTCTAAAACTAACTCCTTGTTCCAGACTCACTCTGAAAACTTCTCTAACCACTCCATGTCCAAAAAAAGCCCCTACTCTAAGTTAACAGCCCTTTATATATGACCAGCAAACTATTCTTGACCAGTGACATCACTCAATTAACCCCACTACCTACACAATAGATGATCAATATATACAACCTCTAGGAACCGACTATAAACAGATCATAACCTCATACCTATTTATACCACAGCATGAATATCTATTTTAAGGCAGTCCACCCAATGACCACATACCTATTTATACCAGAGCTGAGAATCTATTTCAATGCAGCCCCCTGGATGATCGCATACCTATTTATAAACCAGTCCCCCAGACTGACCAGACTGACCAGGCGGCTATGCATATATACCAGTCCTGGAGACTAACTCTATCAATTACTCCTTAAAACCTTATCTCTGATCTTCACAGTTGCCAAGGCCAATTTGAGGCCACTTCTGTGATCTCGAAACCGAGCCCCTGTGATCCCGAAACCGAGCCCCTGGGTTCTGTGTCAAGACACACCCGGAATAAGTCTACACGATTAACCACATGCGTCCCTATGTCTGGTTAGCTTACAAATCTTGGTGTGTAATAAAAAGACTAAAGAATTCAGAGAGCTAATTATCTAAGATGTTTTATGTGAAACAATTGCAATAATATCATTGTATTAGTGTTTATCTACCTTTTGTGCCAGGCTATCGTGGTAAAAAAAAACAATGCAAAAAACTCAAGTTAGACAGTATATATGGTTTTATATATATATATATAGCCCTTTTATCATGAAAATTATCAATACAACACCATTTTGACGATTTGAAAAAAAAAAAAAAAAAAAACATGGCACAAACATAGATAAATACTAAAACAATGTTATCATTGTAACTGTGTCACAAAAACTATTTTAGATAAGCTCTCTGAATTCTGTCAATTCTGATTATATTAAACTAGGCCATTTTATCTAATTCAAATGATATTACAGGTATATTGAAATATCTGTTTTTAATGTTTATGTAACTACATGTATCCCTTGACAAATATACCACATCAAAATACTAGTGGAGGGGTTCATAATTAATTACAAACCGTTTGATTCCAATTTACTCGGTACAAGTGTACTTAAGCACCTTAAGGGCTTTCCTTATAAGTTGAGGGATATTGACGAAACTTCGGCCTGATAATTAAGATGAGCTTTTAGGACCAGATGAACTACATTGTAAAAAGAACAAACCTTGATAACACTTTAAAGATAATATTTATTTATAAAAAGATCCTTCGTCAAAAACAGGGTAACCAAAATGCAATCTGATTAAAATCTAGATGGTCATTCTCACTACGTTACATGAACATCTAACAACATCCCATAAGGGGTCACGTTGTGGTGACCTTTTGAATTAGCCAATCAAATGACTACTTCCAGAATCTTGGAAGTGAATTTTTTGTGCGAATTAGCATGACTAGTCTGCATAGCTTGCATAATCTGTCAATTTGTTTCAAGTCATTTCGTCCCACAAAACATTGACATTATACATGCTGTGTCAAAACGGTTTGCTTCAGATGCATGCTGTGACGATATGGTTTGCTTCGATGACATTGACAAATTGACAATTCGTCCTGAAAGTGAAATATGCATACGGTAAACCTCCGATTAATTCGAAAACGCGGATAGTTCAAACACACGTTTTTTTCTAGAAAAACAATAATTTTTTTAGCTAGTAATAGTTTGAACTCTGGCTGTTTCTCGTATCTCGAAGGTCATCAGAACTTGACCCCTTATGGGATGTTGTTAGATGTTCATGTAACTTAGTGAGAATGACCATCTGGATTTGAATTAGAGTGACCAAAATGAAAACTTAACAGATTTATATACTTTCTCTTTATATACATGTACATCTCATAATCTGTGTACATCACAATATCACAAATATCGCATATTTCTGTAACAGATGAAAATTCAAATTGAAGTAAATTTCATGTGAAGCAGCAGAAATATATATCAAAATAAATTTAATTCAAAAATTGAAAATCATAAAAAGAATCTTCAATAACTGCCAATCAGCCTTTCTTATTTGCATAAATATGCATGCATCCTTAATGAAATGTACTTGGTATATACACATCCTACCCAGTAAATGAAGAAACATAAAACAGTACAATCCGAGTAATTTCAAAACAACATACAGGGTTCACTGTATTTCTTAGCTTCAACCTCTTAAACATGGAAAATGATTGATGTTTGAGAAGGTCTTTAGAATTCTAGAATTACTGAAATTGACCCAAATCGATCACTGGACTGGGTTTAGATACTTAAGAGGGTAAACAGGGTAAGAGAAAAATAATCATTCACCCCCATGGAAACCTTATGTTTGGCACCTTAAGGATCTTCCCCCTAGGGTTGAGATTCCCCCATCTCAAGGGGGTGGAAGATTCTATTAGTCTCGAGGGGGTGGAAGATTCTATTAGTCTCAAGGGGGGTGAAAGATTCTATTAGTCTCAAGGGGGTGAAAGATTCTATTAGTCTTAAGGGGGTGGAAGATTCTATTAGTCTCAAGGGGGTGGAAGATTCTATTAGTCTCAAGGGGGTGGAAGATTCTATTAGTCTCGAGGGGGTGGAAGATTCTATTAGTCTCAAGGGGATGAAAGATTCTATTAGTCTCAAGGGGGTGGAAGATTCTATTAGTCTCAAGGGGGTGAAATATTCTATTAGTCTCAAGGGGGTGGAATATTCTATTAGTCTCAAGGGGGTGAAAGATTCTATTAGTCTCAAGGAGGTGGAAGATTCTATTAGTCTCAAGGGGGTGAAAGATTCTATTAGTCTCAAGGGGGTAGAAGATTCTATTAGTCTCAAGGGGGTGGAAGATTCTATTAGTCTCAAGGAGGTGAAGATTCTATTAGTCTCAAGGGGGTGAAAGATTCTATTAGTCTCAAGGGGGTGGAAGAGTCTATTAGTCTCAAAAGGGTGAAAGATTATATTAGTCTCAAAAGGGTGAACGATTCTATTAGTCTCAAGGGGGTGGAAGATTCTATTAGTCTCAAGGGGGTGAAATATTCTATTAGTCTCAAGGGGGTGGAATATTCTATTAGTCTCAAGGGGGTGAAAGATTCTATTAGTCTCAAGGAGGTGGAAGATTCTATTAGTCTCAAGGGGGTGAAAGATTCTATTAGTCTCAAGGGGGTAGAAGATTCTATTAGTCTCAAGGGGGTGGAAGATTCTATTAGTCTCAAGGAGGTGAAGATTCTATTAGTCTCAAGGGGGTGAAAGATTCTATTAGTCTCAAGGGGGTGGAAGAGTCTATTAGTCTCAAAAGGGTGAAAGATTATATTAGTCTCAAAAGGGTGAACGATTCTATTAGTCCCATATTCAGGCTGATATTCCATTTAATATTCCTGTTAGATATATTCCTGTCCGACATATTCCAGAATACTTGATACAAATGATAATAAATGAATATAGATATATTACAACATGGTAATACAAAGATGTATATAAATCTGCTGTATAACAATATATGTTAAGACCAGTACATTTTTTCTCTGCCAGTAACATAAATCAGACCACAATTGTAAAGGATTTTGTTACACAGTGCGCTAATGTAGCCCGATTTCTGTCCACATGAACAATGACACGACTTTTTCATTATCAGATTTCTCCTTAAAAAGCATGTTATATATATCTATGTTTGTTAAAGTTTGAGTATTGAGATATACTGTTGAGTAGACATTTTTTTAAATAGTAAGCTGAGTACATGTACAGGCATACAAGTATAATATTGTATAATTTATATATTTTGTATATATATATATATATATGTCCTAGCTCCTCCTCTTTTCACTCGATCTTCTTGTTATATTTATCTGGCTGTGAGAACACTTGGAGTGAGTTGAACATTCCAGCATGGAGTAAAATCCAACACTTAAAAAAGTTCAAATATGTCAGGCATTTGAACTACTAACATTTATTATGTTCACAGCTCACCTCTTGAAATCAGCATTTGACTTAAAAAGAACTTGAATGAACAATCTCAGTGTTAAGTACCAATATTTAAGTAACTGACCCAAACGAGTCTAACAATTGAAGGATGATTGATGTTTACACAACTGATGGTTCATAATGTCATGAATGACACACACCCTAATGATGGTTCATAGTGTCATATATGACACACACCCTAATGATGGTTCATGGTGTCATATATGACACACACACTAATGATGGTTCATGGTGTCATGTATGACACACACCCTAATGATGGTTCATGGTGTCATCAATGACACACACCCTAATGATGGTTCATAGTGTCATGTATGACACACACCCTAATGATGGTTCATAATGTCATGAATTACACACACGCTAATGATGGTTTATGGTGTCATCAATGACACACACCCTAATGATGGTTTATGGTGTCATGAATTACACACACCCTAATGATGGTTCATAGTGTCATGTATGACACACACGCTAATGATGGTTTATGGTGTCATGAATTACACACACCCTAATGATGGTTTATGCTGTCATGAATTACACACACCCTAATGATGGTTTATGCTGTCATGAATTATACACATCTTAATAATGGTCCATGGTGTCATGTATGTATACGCCAAAAGGCACGCCTAACTGGAAGTGGCCTTAGACTGTTAACATATTCACATAATTTCCCTCAGAATAACTATAGTATTGATTGCCTTAACAATCGCCATGAAATGGGAGGGGAGGGCTTAAAGTGTTAGACTTGTGACCCTCGGGAAAGGCGAATTAAGAATAGTCAATCTGGAAACTGCCTAAATACAATCTGTAATTAACCTGGAATCTGTCTCTTTGTTTCAGGCACTGAGATACTAAGTTCCTCAGACTTGTGCACCAGTTTCACATGAAGTTTTCATTTGTAACTTGTAAATTCTCGCTAAAAGCTCATACATTTTTACATTAATCATATCATTATCAATAAATGTACAAGGCACTTTTATACTTCATTCGTGACACCACTGAAACAATACAACAAAGGCACAGTTTAATAAAGAGATGTTATCCTGGTTATCGTCTTTAAAGTTAAACCAACTCACTCGGTCAAAAACAAATGATTAATGAATACACTGTATACAATATAGAGGTGGGCTTTACCAAGTAAACATACCTGTATCATACTGAATGTTATTTACTCCTGTAAACGAACATACTTTAAAGTCAAACCATCTCACTCGGTGAAAAACAAATGATTAATTAATAAATTGTATACAATATAGAGGTGGGCTTTAAATTTACCAAGTTTAACATACCTGTATCATACTGAATGTTATTTACTGCTGTAAACGTACATATTTTAGCAGTAAATTTATTTTAATGGTAATTTTGTTTTAGCGGTAAAATTTTAGTGGTAATTTTATTTTAGTGGTAAATTTATTTTAGTGGTAATTTTATTTTAGTGGTAAATTTATTTTAGTGGTCATTTTATTTTAGCGTTTTTCACTCTTGAAACCTAATTGCACTTAATAATGATGGCGCTAATTAAATTTTGCATGTGCTATTCCTACAGAAAATATGAGAATGTGCTTATTCTTCATTACGCTAATTTGTTAAAATTTGGAAATGCACCAAAATTTTAGTGCACCAAAATTAACATAATTACAGTATACAACAGTCAATCTGATAGATATCGGTGTTACTTCACTTGATTTCACTTTGGCAGTGAAGCAATAAGCTTGACAGCCAATGGAGGTTGAGAATGTACAAAAGTATATATATATATCTATACATTAAATACATGTATTTGTATCATATTCACAGGTAAAATCGTAATTCAACAAAACATTTGTCCGGTGGGTTCTCATTTGATGAGTAACAATATCAACAACCATCAAGTTAAATAGCAGAACTTGAAGAAAAGACAATTATAGTGATATTTATATCTAACTTCAGTAAAATATGTTTTATATACACTACATGGTCTTGAAAATCATCACATATTATCACTGTATGTACAGTTAAATATCATATACAAACAAAATATTGTTGAGATATAGAAACTAGTGGTATTTATCAATATATATACATGTACACAGAGATATATATTTTCAAAACATCACACATGGAAGTAATTTTTAAAACTGGGAAAAATTCCCTGTTTGTGAGTTTATACAAAATTTGAATATTCAATAAAAGAACAAAACCAAGAATCTATATAGCTAAAACAACACATCCCAATTTGTAATGTTCGGGCTGCTGAAACTGACTTGGACAGCCTCCTCATAAGATGGAGGCGGTTCGTCAAAGCCGTACGGAGGGGGTTCTTGTACCATTGTATAATGAGATATTGTGCCAGGTAGGAAATTTCGTAAAAGTGGACGATATTCATAAGCATTTGTATTATCAAGATCTTCGAACATCAGATTATCGTCATTTTCGTCAGCTTCTGTACTAACGTCACTGCCGGAACATGTTTGACAGTCATCATTGTAGTCATTGTTTGACCTATCACTGCTACTGGTCACCAGTTGTGTAATGGTATTACCAAACTGATGGAGGTGGTCCTGCAGCCAGCAGCCAGCCGAAAAATCCTCCACTTCCTCTTCGTCTCCTCCAGTGAGAATATGTGATGGGGAGGTCTCGCTGAGACATTTTGGTACATATGTTTGACATATTTGAAGGGGATAGAAGTTTAAGTTAATCTGACGGCTCTGACTCCCTGCAAACAAATCACGCACTGAAGGACGCGAGCGTCTTTGGAAGAACTTCATATTGTTACTGGTGAAATGTCACTTTACGTCAACGAATGGGTCAAAATTTTCTTTTCGATCTGCAACATAAATAAAAAGTCTATGAATAAATTCTCATTTCAAAACACTTTAGCCTGATACTTTCTAGTTTTCATAGGCAAACCAATACCAAATTAAGTGATTAGCAGGGGCTCTAAAAACAACAATGTTAAAACCTATATTCCCCATGCACTTGTAAAGAAAATTGGAAGGAATTTTGTTTTTAACTTGGCTGAAATATGAAATACATGTAGATATCCTTTCAATTGGGAGTGGGACCCATTATTGACATCCCTCCCCCCCCCCCCCCCCCCCCCCAAAAAAAAAACCCTATGTTGTATATTTGCGGGTTAAATGAATTTGAGGCCAGTTTTTTGCCAAATATCATACATTTCTGAAACAAAAAGCTTCACCATAGAATCAATAAATAAAACAAATTATTTTTACATGATTACCAAACTTTCTCTACCATATACATGTCATTTGACAAATGTAGGGGACAAAAGTATATACGTTGTTGGTGTAGAATATATATACATGTAGATCTAGATGGTCTATGTGATATTAATTTGACTTAAGTGACTCACAAAATGATCCAAGAAGACATAATCTTAAATCAACTACATGTTCGTATACATGTAATTATACCCAGAGTTTCCTCTGGCCCTGACACATATACACCCGACATGGTGTCAGGGCCAGAGGAAACTCGGGCTAACATGTAATATGCATTGACAAATTATATATATATATAACCAAGAAATTAGAGATCTGCTGTTAGAGAAGTCACACCACACAAAATAATATACTTTACGCAAAACATTGTACAGCTGTTCTGCATGTCATATTTATTATAACTTACCAGAATATGAAGCTACACGTAGATCTATGGCAATGTATTGTCATACAGAATTCTATCTTGAACCAAGAACAAATTCCCTGGACGTTACAGGGCCAGAAGTAGGCCTATTACCCTCGGGGGACGTCGGGGTGTCCCTTGGGGTTAATCGGAGTGTCCCTTGGGATACGTCAAGGGTCTCTTGGAGGAAATCCTTCAGTAAAGTGTCTAAGCAGAAATACTTCCTTGTTGTAGATCTAGATCTACTTCAGTCTAAGTTCCTTGTAACCAAATAATGGTGTAAATATCCAAAACGAACCACACTATACATCACTTTTCATACTGGATTTGAAAAAGAGGAACGCAAACGCTATAAATGACAAATTGAGCACATCAGAGGATATGCGTCATTGTAAAGTCGTCAAAAATATTACGACATCAACATTTAAAACTGTTACTAGTTCCTAGTTACAAATGAGGAACAATAAGTGCAAAGGGGTATCGAACAAGCCGTGCTAAATTTATGTGATTATGTTGTGCACTTGATTTGTCAACTACCAATAAAATAGTATAGATGTGAATTCTGCTTTCAAAATGTAAAGAAACGATACGTGCATTATGTAGCCTGCTTGATTAATGATGAATGTTAATTTTGTTTTATATTGAAATGGTAAATTCCCGATCATTTCCGAATAGAATGTCGCAAAAGTAGTATATGGTTTATTCTTGTAACTTAGTCAGATATACCAATTTATATGAATGTTACTTCTACCTTTTGAATGTATGTCTACACTTTTTTCTTAATGAAATAAAAAATAAAGAAACAACAAATCAAGATATATTTTATCGTAACGACATAAAATACGGCAATATCTGTGTCAAATGAACGATTGCTTCAAAGAAGGGAATTCGTTAAGCGTTGTGTCCACGCTGATCAAATGTCAGCGGCAAGTATAAACTTGCTGGTGAGATGTGAGTGGCAAAAACAAACTGAGCATTTCAAGTGCATGTTGTGTACATGCAGCAGGTTTGCCGTAAGTATATAGTTTTGAGGTTACAACAGAGTGTCACGATGGAATATCTAATAAGTATGTATGGTGCACGTGTAGCACTTTTTTGAAAAGGAGTCGAAAGAGACAAGTCTTTTTCGCCACAACACCAAGCATTCATCATTCCCTGTATGAAGTAGCTCAGAGGCAAATATGGAAATTTGAGCTCCATGCAAAGATGGACCCTTCAGAAAGTAGCATCAGAGCATACATATGTTCTGACTGTCTATGTCAATTGACACTTTATATGATTACGTATAACAGTGATCTATCTACATTTCGTTTTAACACATTTAATGAGTCGTTGTATTGTGAAAAAAAACCAATAAAAAATAACCCCACAATGTTTAATTTAATTATTTTCAAAATTTTTGCGATACCAATCAAGATTCTATGAGTACATGACTTCAGACTCGCATGTAAATTCATCAGTTCCTTCTTGTACATTCAAAACATCGTGTATATATATATAATACAGAATTTTTAGCAACCATTCACAAATTGATATTCATCCAATAATATATGATTCATGATCACTGTATACTTTAATCTGAAGGTTTCAGACATCAGAAATCTTCAGATTAACAATACATATGAATTAGAAATACAGTAAATAATTTTTCATCTACTAAGCCTACATTGTACTGTGTATAATTATAACCATGTGAATATTTTTTTACTGCAGTGAAGTTAATAACATTGTATGGTTTATACCATCAAAATGCAACATCGTAAGGGCTTTAATTTATCTAGTTTGGTTACAGTAATTATAACTAGATAAATTCATACCTAACAATGTCCAGTTGACTGATGTTACTGGAATCACTAAAATTCTATGCAAACTGACATACGACAGAAGTTCTTTTTTTCACTGCTGACAGCAAATTAAAAACCAAATTAGAAAAAGGTGACATACATGTTTTACTCTTAATTGTTATTTTTAGGTAATATGAATAAAAATAATAATAATCTTTATTTTCCAAGGATAAATAAATGTTAAGCCAAAGGCTCATCTAACACATATGGTCCTCTTATTAGTAAAACATACAAAGACATCAATAAAAACGATGTATAAGTGAGGAAATGATAACATATAAATACTCCATATGAAATACACATCTAAGATTTGATCGAGCAGACACACGTCACAGCGAACTTTGGCTTTCACCTCCACTACTTTAAATTTTCACTCCGGAAGAAGTGATACAGCACGGAGATAGCATTCCAGACAGGCCATCGGACAGGTAGCAGTCATAAATGAGAATAAACACCTTCCTTTCTCAAGATGGCTTTATTTCCACTCAATCAAAGGATGACTGCTACATGCAATTAGTTAAATACATACATTGTTAACTCTTTGAAAGAGAAGGTTACTGTAACAATAGATGAAAAAATATCTGGAATATTGTTTAAAATTCGAGTAAATGTTTGACTAGTTTTCTTTTAAAAGTGTTAAAATAGTTGGTTTCCGTGAATTCACGAGGTAAAACATTCCAGTCTTTGATGCTAGATATAATTATATAATTATATTTTCATTAATTAAAATAACATTTACATTTACAGAACTCCTGATACTGAACAGCATGGATTTATGTGGTAGTAATAGTATTATACATTTATGTGTATAGTATTATGATATAAATTGAACATGAGTCGGTAGTAATTAGAACATGGCTGACATGGAATCACACGAGCTCTGTCTGATAGACTCCGGGATCAGCTCCCTACAACAGGTGCCCCTCAGGCCTCACCTCCAGAGCATTAATCTCCATGGAAACTACATCCAAGTTATCAACAATTTGACTCACCTGTACAACTTGAAGCATCTAGATCTGTCATCCAATCAAATCAATTTTATTGCAGGCTTGGAAGGACTGGACTCTCTGAGGACATTAAATTTATCATGTAACTTTCTGACTGATGTTAGAGGCCTGGCTGGACTGAGGTTAGTAAAAGGTTTGAAAAGTAGATACAAACTGAAAATGTAAATATTTCGAGAAATATTGGCCAGGAGATTACAATAATCTCTATGGTGGTCCAATGGCACCATGGTGACACACTTGCCTTCCACCTTGAATTTGCAAACAGGGTTCTCTTCCCTGGTCAGATATGAAAAAGTAAGTGGTCCCCTGCTTGACCACATGGGTTTTCTCCAGGTACTCCAGTTTCCTCCCACAGAAACAGCCCTCGAGCACTTCCATCCGGGCCAACTCGGGTGATCAGTATGCCTTTGTATAGTTTGTTTCACAATTGTTGTAAAATAAAATAAGTTTATTATTATTGTTTCAGAGTTCACAAACTTCAAAGTTTATATTTATCATAATAATCTCTGAAGATTCACCTCCTTTAAATATTCTTTTCTAGATAGATAAATTATATTTTTATTTCTATTCATTTACTGACATTTGTCTTGTTTGATTTTTTTTCTATCTTTAGAAGAACTTTCAAACTTTATTTTCTTTTTTTTCAGATCTTTGGTGAAATTGAATTTGAGCTACAACCAAATAACAGATATTTCTGGGTTTAAGTCTGTGACAGGTCCAAATTTCAAGCTTACCCATATAGAATTACAGGGAAACAAATTGTCATCATCTCAACATGTGTCTGAGTGTTTATCTGGCTGTGTCAACTTACGACAGCTAAGTCTCAACGCTGATGGCTCATCCAACCCTCTCTGTAACCAGGCTGGTATGTGAGAACTGTTAGAAAATTTAGTTTCCCTGTTAATTTTTTTCCTGGTGACACCTATAGTAATTAATGATATCCATAATATCTGGTATTCATCGATCTTTAACACCTGATAATCAGTGATTTATTTAATCTTTAAATTAATTATCTGCCTTAACTTTGATACAAGATAACCTCTGATCTCTTGATCAATTATCTCCCTTTGACACAAGATAATCACTTTATCTTTGTATTAAATATCTCCCTTTTACACCTATTAAACAGTGATTTCGCCATTAATAATCTCCCTTTGACACTTGTTAGTCAATGATTTCCCTATCAATCATCTCCCTTTCACACCTGTTAAACAATGATTTTGCCATTATCTCCTTTTGACACATGTTAACAATGACTTCACCATTGATTATCTCCCTTTGATGCTTAGTAACCATTAACCAATGATCTCCACACTATTTTTCCTCCATTGACACTTGTCTTAAAAAATGTGAATTCCCAACTGATCTCCCTTTGACACATGTTCACCAGTGATATCTCCAGAATTATCTCCCTTTGACACATTTTAACTCGTGATTTCCCTTTAATTAAAATATCTCCCTTTGACACCTAGCATTTCATCAGTGATTTCCCCATAAAATATCTATTTGACACCTGTTTAATCAGTGACTTCCCCATCAACTATCTCCCTTTGATACCTGTTAACCAGTGATGTCCCAAAAATTATCTCCCTTTGACACCTGTTAACCTGTGATTTCCCCACCAATTACTGTATCTCCCTCTAACACATGTTAACCAGTGATTTTTCCCATCAATTATCTCCCTTTTGCACTTGTTAACCAGTGATTCATAAACTATCTCTCTTTGACACCTGTTAACCAGCAATTTTCACATTAATTATCTCTATTTTGACATTCTGTTAACCTGTGATCTACCAATATAATTACAGGTTATCGGGTTAACATCCTGGGCTCACTACCTCAAGTCCAGGTTTTGGACAACATCAGTCGTGATGGTCAGCGAGCAACAGGATTGGACGTCTTGGCAGATATTCCTGGTCAGTAGTCCCAATCACAATATACATTATTGTTCAAACAGACAAAAAGTTCAAAACACACTCCTATTCAGTCAATAGTTGTGCTGTGTATGAATAACAGTCCCCAATCAGCACACGTCCCACGGTGCTCTGCACAGATATAAATTTATTCATGAAATAGTGAAAGTTATATACTTCAGAAATTTTAACCTGAACACAATATAGAATTGTTTTAGATCATGTTGTTTTAATGTAGTCTCTTAGATAGGACTAAAGTTTAAGCTGCTATTTTTGTTAAAAACTAAATAAGAAATAAAAATGTCATAGAGGGAATTCAGGATAAATAAAGCAAAATAAAATTACAAAATATTTTCAAACTTTTCCATCATTATCATCTGTAAAAATTATTGAACAGTGAATTTGTGACAAGGCTATTATATTAGTAATGATACTTTTGACGAGCCCCTTTGATTATTTGATTTAATTGGAAAAATTCTTTTAATTACTCGAGTAATTGTAAAATAGTTCAGTTAGGCTATATACATATTTTACCATGATAATATGTAGGAAAGAAATTGAATGTCTAGGCTTTAATCTGATGCCTTTTATTATTGACCTTTGCACTAAATCATTATTGTCAGTACAATTTTTTCTGATTCAGGCCTTGAAGATTACATGGACTATCTTCTCTCAAACAGCGAATCAAACTCCAACTCATTTGTGGTAAGTTCTCCGTGGTTGATGAACATATTCCTGACATACAATGTATTAATTGTACATTCGAATATAAGATTCCTTTACAAAATAAGTCGCCCCCAAAATATATTTTGGTAATTATAGATACACAATGTATGGATAACAACCTACTTGATGTCCATGACCACTATGCTAATAATGGTCTATCGCCTCAGCCTATTGACCTATCAAATCAAGTGTTTCATAAAGTTATGCTAAAAGTATTATGTAGTTATTCAGGAGCAGTAAGCCATGTCTAGTTATAAGCCCATGTATTGAATAAGCCCATGTCTTGTAATAAGTTCATGGCTGGCAATAAGCCCATATCTTGTAATAAGCCCATGACTGGTAATAACCCCATGCATTCTAATAAGCCCATGACTGGCAATAAGCCCATGTCTGGTAATATAATAAGCCAATGTCTTGTAATAAGTCCATGACTGGTAATAAGCCCATGACTGGTAATTAACCCATATGTCTAAATCTGGTAATAGAATAAGCCAATATCTTGTAATAAGCCAATATCTTGTAATAAGCCAATATCTTGTAATAAGCCCACCTAATTCTCTCTCTGTTTAATAAAATTACCTGCAAATAAGATTTCCTTTTCCTGTAACATGCTTGTACTTTGAGTCAGATATGATGTGATGGCAATCAAGTTAATTCAAGTTGAATATGCTAAATGTTCAATTTGTTTTACTTGTATTGAATTTGAACCATGGGAAGGAAAAGAAACAATTTTTGTCTCCAAATATGGCATGAAGTTGTCGTTTGTAGGAGGGGAGACCACTGGACCTTGTGACACCTAAGATAGACAAGGCCTTAGAACAGTTTAAACGGAAAGTCCTTGCAGTCCAGCTCTGACACAAGTAATGCACCGTTGTCCGAGTCGGAATTTGACAAGAGTACAGACAAACAGGTATATAGATTGACTGTGTGTGTCAAATATTGTGTAGTTGTAGTAGTATTGGTATCTTAAACTACGACTTTTATTGTTACTAAATTACGTCACAATTTTACAAAAATTTGAAAGCATCCTATGAATTGTATCCTACATATACCCTATATGTTCTCGAAAAGATCCCGAAGTTCTGATCTTTGGTTAGTTGATGATTAATTACCTTGAATCACAGTAAAACTTGCTCTAATGACCCCCTGTCTATAATGACCACCTGTCTATAATGATACCCTGTCTATAATGACCCCATGTATATAATGCCCCCCTGTCTATAATGACCCCCTGTATATAATGACCCTCTGTATATAATGACCCCCTGTATATAATGACATCATGTATAACGACCACAAGTATATTTGTTCGTTGTTTGCGCCTCCAACATCAAATGTCAATACATACTATTAGTTGCAGTTAAGATAGTAGCATTTGATCATTTAACAGATACCTCTTCGCTGATGTTTTTCATTTATCTCCTACAATAGGATGTATAATGGAGGTAGACATTGTTATGTCTCAATATCCATATCAATAATTATACCTAAAATGAAATTAAAGGTCATATCTGCTATTTGGTGTGCAATTAGCAAAATTGTTAAATTTTAGTTCCAAGCATTTCAAATAGTTGTCAAAATCAATTTCAAAGTCTTATAATTAATTTTTCTTTGTTTTCATGGAAAATACTCAAATGTGATTGGTCGAAAAATTCTTTTCATTCTTCTATGAAAGAAATTCTGAGAATGGCGCGGAAAATGTGACGTCACAATACGACAATTGACGTTTCGTATTGATTTGAGAAAAAGAATCCCATTTAAAACCAGTAAAATTGTACATAAAACATGTTTTAAATTAGAAAATCATTTTCAAAAATTAATTATAAGCGTTGATGTCAATTTTTTTTTAGTTTCATCGGGGTATGAAACAAATTTTGTTTGCAAACTTCTGTAAGAATCCGCGTCTTAAAAATAGTTGTTGCCTCTATGACTGATTCCAGTTCCATATATTGACAAATCCAAGTCCTGATGAGTATTTACGAATTTCCAGTCTGCAGTATTTTTCTGTAGTTTTTGTGAATTGCCTGTTGTTCTGGCTCCTATATATGGTCAGTTATATACTGGTGGTAATTCTATTGTTATGAAACTTGTTCATAATTTTTTAAACGTTTATTGTATCTCCTCTCCATCTCCTTTATGTAAGTGTTGGGATCCCCAGCTTCTTCAAACAGTCACTACATGATAGATCTTTGGACCAGGAGTTAGCTCTGTCGCCGTTCTCCTCACTCTCTCGATTAATGTCTTTCACCTTATAAGGATTCCATACACTTGTGGCCTATTCCAAATGCGGGCAAACTAATGCCTTGAATAGAATAAAATTATCTATTATTAGTTATTATATAACTATTTGACTTTGCCTTGAATAGTTGTATAAAATTATCCAAGTAGACAAAAGATTTTTGAATCAGGTCAATAACACTATGTGTAAAAATTAAGTCCTTATCAACCAATTGCAAAATTCCTATATATCATTCTCGGATGTTATATTTTCTAATCTCACTTTTATTTCTGTCCACAATGTGTGGTAATCTCCCTTGAAATATAGATTCCCAATATAATATATTCATATCTCAAGGTTTTTTTCAAAAAAGATTTTTTTTTTACAGATATCACCTATTCCATTCATCACTTGAATAGTCTGTAAAAAGTTAAAATTGGATTATCTCCCCTTACTCACTTTTTTTCGGCATAGCCGTATAATTTTCTTTTGGCCCCGGATATGACGCGACAGGTGGCGTTATTGGTCAAGATGAAGTATGTGATTGGTCAATGTAGCGGTAAATGCAAAATGCAGATATACAGTTTAAAACGAAACAAAGATAAGATTGAATGCAAGCTGAATAAGTAGATTATCTTTTAAATGACACATTAATAAAATTATATTCCTGATTCAAATGCAGTCTTATTATTACCAAAAATGATTCAAACTGATATAATTTTGTTATTCGTACTAAAACGCTTTAGTTCGTTAATTTATTTCACCATCAGTTTTACATTATAACCACCAGCATTAAAACTATGCCTTTTTAAAGATATTTCTTGTTCTCACTTATATGTACTATGCTTAATTGATGAATAGCTATATATACATAATAAGTGAAAGTAATTATTACATAGATATATAAATATGATATTATATATAGGGTCTAGTAAGTAATAACCATGGTTTGGTCCAATATAGGTACTGGATCCTAACATAGTGTTGTATAGGGTCTAGTTAGTAGTAACAACGGTACGGTCCAATATAGGTACTGGATCCTAACAAACAGATGTTTGCTGGATGAGTATTACTAATGGGTCTGTAGTAATAACGACAGTACAGACAAGTAAATTGTCAATTTTTTGAGGTGAAGGGACAGATTGCATACATATAAATATCTGCTGGTGGAATAGAATATTTGTACTTTTAATGGCTTAAAAAAATTTGATGAGTATGTACTCATAGTTATAGTTGTGGTAATAATCACAGTCATAGTAAATGAGTTTACAACAGCTTGAACCAAACAAGCAGAATCAGAAAAAAACTGATGTCAAAGTAATGATGTATGACAATCTTATCATACATTGTCACTAAATGGTTTGGAAGTTTTTTTCATTAAATCAACTTTGATCTGATGATATTTAACTATGAATTTAAGGTTAAAGTTTTATTTAGTTGGTAAAATATTTTATTTAATATTGCAGCATGAAATACAGCACAAAACATGAGATGTGTATTTATGAGAAAGATGTTTTCTGAAGGATTTCACTATTTTATTACAGAATACCAGTGCCGTGTCCGAACAAAATCGGCGTCTGATGATCCTGGAACAACAGATTGCGAACCTGCTGCAGCCATCAAGGTCAAAGGTCAGTGTTGCAATGCACTTTAACAAAAACATCTTCCTTAGCAATAGTGAACTTGTATACAGCTGAGAAAAGTTACCATACTAATTTACATAAGAACAAAAAGGTAGTAAAAAGTGGTATATACATTTTTACCAGTGAAATATTGAAAAACATTCATTTTATAAAAGTGATATTTATATTTTTCAAAATATCACTTTTTATATTTTTTTTTCACTAGTGAAAAATATCACCTTTTCTATTATTTTTTTTCACTCGTGAAAAATATCACTTTTTCAGAATTTTTTTCACTAGTGAAAAATATCACTATTCCCGGTTTGACCAATCAAAACACTGCTTTCCAATGACAATGGGGAAAAATAAAAGCTGAACTGGTTTATATTGCTATAAAAATGTAATGAACAGAATATCTAAAATGTCTTCAGTAATACCAAATATATTTCCCTCACGAGACTAATATTTTGATATTTTTCATGAGTGTGCAGCATGTGTGAAAAATATCAAAATTTAGCCCCACTCGTGAAATATATTTGGTATTACTGAAAACACTGTTAGATATCCTCTATACATTAAGACAGTCTATAAACCTTCTCTAGAAACTCTGTTGATAGCTGTTTATTCCTGTGAAGCCATGTTAGATGCTTATCATCCTTTTCTGCTGCCAAAAATGTCTAGTTAATGATGTTATGCATCACCTTGAAATGACATTGAATTTGAAAACATCTTTAATCAATAGCTACATAGGCTAGTTCCCTTTTCTCAGCATACAATTAATAACATCATGATCTGTTAATTTCTCTTTTAAATTACCAACAAAATCCTGTAAAATTCTCACTTAGTCATGTGATAAAGAAATTATTTTATTAAGATAAAAGCATTTTGATGAATGAGAGATTTTTATTGTGTGGGAAAAATGCATGAAAAGTTATTTTCGGCAAATTTTTATTGACTGAATTCTTGTGGCATCCTTCGGAACTGTATAATGAAAATGAAAAAAAAACCAAAAAAAAACAACTTACAAACCTACATTGCTAATTGCAAACAACAGACATTATATACAGCAGAAACATGTTGCTTTAAGTGTTTTTTAATGTCAAGGATTTTTTTTCTCTGAAGTAAAAACCTTTGGTCTCCTGGCTTTATAATGATGATACCAGTTCTTCTTGTGTACATGTACATTGACATATTGACTTATGTGTCACTTTTGGCCTTCGTCTACAAGCGTAGTTAAAATCTTCCGAGCTTAAAACATTCTATGCTTTAACCTCAGTTATTTACAATATAGCTTATGTCATTATATTGCTTACTGTCTGAGTATTGTGTTTCATAATTATGTAAATTATAAAGATTGCTCTGGACGACGGATAGATGATTTTAAACAGTAGTCTGTCACTGCAGAGTAATGTAAACAAGATACGATAAATAAAGATATTATGGATTACGAAACAATGAAATGCATAACAATGAAATGCATACGGTGTATGTATGTAATTTGGTTGGTGCATTACTACAAGCCAACAGAGAGATTTCAATACAAATGCTGTAATTTGGCAATATGGCCGACAAAGGTCACTTCAAGAGGTATACTGTACATCATGTCACTTGATTTTTATTGTCTGGTGATGCTATAGTGATTTCCTATAGTGACACACTGTTTGATATGCCGGAGTCAGATTCAAGAGTCCCACAGTGTCCAAAAGCGTCCAACTATGTTCTGCAGCATTCCACAGCATTTTACAGTGCCCCACATTGTCCCACAGTGCCCTCACAGTGCCCTCACAGTGCCCCACAGTGCCCTCACAGTGCCCCACAGTGCCCTCACAGTGCCCTCACAGTGCCCTCACAGTGCCCCACATTGTCCCACAGTGCCCCACAGTGTCCGACATTGTCCAAAAATGTCCAACAGTGTTCCACGGTTTTAAACAGCGTTCTGCAATGTTCCACTGTATTCTATAGTGTTCAATAGTGTTCCACAGTGTCCCACGAAGTCTCACTGTGTTCCAGAGTATCCTACAGTGTCCCATTGTTCCGATGTTCCATAGTATCTCACAGTGTCCCAGTGAATCACAATATCCCACAGTATCCCACAGTGTCCCAGTGTATCACAGTGTCCTACAATACCCCACACAGTGTCCCATAGTATCCAACAGTATCCCACAGTGTCCCAGTGTATCACAGTGTCCTACAATACCCCAGACAGTGTACCATAGTATCCAACAGTATCCCACAGTGTCCCAGTGTATCACAGTGTCCTACAATACCCCACACAGTGTCCCATAGTATCCAACAGTATCCCACAGTGTCCCAGTGTATCACAGTGTCCTACAATACCCCAGACAGTGTACCATAATATCCAACAGTATCCCACAGTGTCCCAGTGTATCACAGTGTCCTAGTGTATCACAATATCCCAGTGTCCCAGTGTCCCACAGTGTCCCAGTGTGTCACAGTGTCCCAGTGTGTCACAGTGTCCCAGTGTATCACAGTGTCCTACAATACCCCACACAATATCCCACAGTGTCCCAGTGTATCACAGTGCCTTACAATACTCCACAGTACAGTATCCCACAGTGTTCCACAGTATCCCACAGTGTTCCATAGTATCCCACAGTGTCCGACAGTATCCCACAGTATCCCAACAGTATCCCACAGTGTTCCACAGTATCCCAGTGTTCCATAGTATCCCACAGTGTCCGACAGTATCCAACAGTTTCTCACAGTATCCCAAAGTATCCCAGTGTTCCACAGTATCCTACAATATCCCACAGTGTATAACAGTATCCCACAGTGTTCCACAGTATCCCACCGTGTTCCACAGTATCCCACAGTGTTCCACAGTATCCCGTGTTCCACAGTATCCCACAGTGTTCCACAGTATCCCACAGTGTTCCACAGTATCACAGTGTTCCACAGTATCCAACAATATCCCACAGTGTATAACAGTATCCCACAGTATCCCACAGTGTACAACAGTATCCCACAGTGTTCCACAGTGTCCCACAGTATCCCACAAGATCCCGCATTATCCCACAGTATCCCACAGTGTCCCAGTGTATCACAGTGTCTCGGTGTCTTACAGTGTCTCACAGTGTCTCACAGTGTCTTGCAGTGTCTTGCAGTGTCCCACAATTTTCCACAGTGTCTCAGTGTCTTACTGTGTCTCACAGTGTCTTGCAGTGTCCCACAATTTTCCACAGTGTCTCAGTGTCTTACAGTGTCCCTAAGTGTCCCTAAGTGTCTCACAGTGTCTTGCAGTGTCCCACATTGTCTCACAGTGTCTCACAATGTCTCACAGTGTCCCTAAGTGTCTCACAGTGTCTTACAGTGTCCCTAAGTGTCTCACAGTGTCTTAAAATGTCTCACAGTGTCTCAGTGTCTCACAGTGTCCCTAAGTGTCTCACAGTGTCCGACAGTGTCTCACAGTGTCTCAGTGTCTCACAGTTTCTCAGTTTCTCAGTCTCACAGTGTCTCACAGTGTCTGAGTGTCTCACAGTGTCTCACAGTGTCCCACAGTGTCTCACAGTGTCTCAGTGTCCCACAGTGTCTCACAGTGTCCCACAGTGTCTCAGTGTCCCACAGTGTCTCACAGTGTCTCAGTGTCCCTAAGTGTCTCACAGTGTCCGACAGTGTCCGACAGTGTCTCACAGTGTCACAGTGTCTCACAGTGTCTCACAGTGTCTCAGTGTCAGTGTCTCACAGTGTCTCACAGTGTCTCACAGTGTCTCACAGTGTCCGACAGTGTCTCACAGTGTCTCAGTGTCTCACAGTGTCTCAGTGTCTCACAGTGTCTCAGTGTCCCATAGTGTCTCACAGTGTCCGACAGTGTCTCACAGTGTCTCAGTGTAACAGTGCCTCACAGTGTCCCTAAGTGTCTCACAGTGTCCGACAGTGTCATACACTGTCTCAGTGTCACAGTGTCTCACAGTGTCGCAGTGTCTCACAGTGTCCCATAGTGTCTCACAGTATCTCACAGTATCTCACAGTGTCTCACAGTGTCTCACAGTGTCCGACAGTGTCTCAGTGTCACAGTGTCTCACAGTGTCTCAGTGTCTCACAGTGTCCCATAGTGTTCCATAGTGTCACATAGTGTCTCACAGTGTCTCAGTATCTCACGGTGTATCACAGTGTCTCTCAGTGTCCCATAGTGTCTCACAGTGTCTCAGTGTCTCACAGTGTCTCACAATGTCTCACATTGTCCCACAATGTCTCACAGTGTCTCAGTGTCCCTAAGTGTCTCACAGTGTCTCACAGTGTCAGTGTTCCACAGTGTCTCAGTGTCTCAGTGTCCCACAATGTCTCACAGTGTCTCAGTGTCTCACAGTGTCCCTAAGTGTCTCACAGTGTCTCACAGTGTCTCACAGTGTGTCACAGTGTCTCACAGTGTCCGACAGTGTCTCTCAGAGTCTCACAGTGTCCCACAGTGTCCCATAGTGCTACAGTGTCTCACAGTGTGTCACAGTGTCTCACAGTGTCTCTCAGTGTCTCACAGTGTGTCTCAGTGTCTCAGTGTCCCACAATGTCTCACAGTGTCTCAGTGTCTCACAGTGTCCCTAAGTGTCTCACAGTGTCTCACAGTGTCTCACAGTGTGTCACAGTGTCTCACAGTGTCCGACAGTGTCTCTCAGAGTCTCACAGTGTCCCACAGTGTCCCATAGTGCTACAGTGTCTCACAGTGTGTCACAGTGTCTCTCAGTGTCTCACAGTGTCTCACAGTGTGTCACAGTGTCTCACAGTGTCTCTCAGTGTCTCACAGTGTCTCAGTGTGTCACAGTGTCTCACAGTGTCTCTCAGTGTCTCACAGTGTCTCTCAGAGTGTCACAGTGTCCCACAGTGTCCCATAGTGTCTACAGTGTCCTACAGTGTCTCAGTGTCCCACAGTGTCTCAGTGTCCCACAGTGTCTTACACTGTCTCAGTGTCTCACAGTGTATCACAGTATCTCACACTGTCTCACAGTGTCTCACAGTGATTCACAGTGACTCACAGTGTCCCACAGTGTCTGATAACAATTCTTCTGTTGAATCATTTGGGAATCATGCATCCAAAGCGCCCTTTCAAGATAAGAAATACACTGAATGACATGCACGCTGTATCTGTATCTATTATCGAGTAAATATATGTATAATATACAGTATTTATCAATTAAGAGGAGTTACAATAATCAAAAAAGGATTTCAATCTGTTAAAATTCTATTTGAAAATTCAATCAATGATTCAATTCAAATTAAATACAATTCTTATGTAAATGAATTTAATTAAAAATGAATCAATTTAAATCATTTTGAATTAAAAAAAAATAATGATTTAAGAAATTTTAATTGATAAACTTTCAGAAAACTAGATATAACTGATAATTGTAACTGATCTGAGATTCTCATTTAATTCAAGCTTCCTCTGAACTCAACACCAGGTTTTAGACATTATTTTAAATAGATGTCTGATCATTACATCCAGTTGTTGATTCCGTTTAACAACTCATGTGTATGAGAATTTGAGAAAGGGTTATAAATCCTTAATTTTTTTACAGGCTGTATCTGATGGAGAGAATAGTTCATCAGGGACTATCACAAGACTTGTTGCTGAGAGAGGTAAGGATGCAGCTATCGGCTGTTTCTGATTTGACACTTAAACTTAAATATTTAATACTATCCTGCTTTATGTGTGATTAGTATTGATACATATGGTCAACAGGAAATTCAGAATAATTAAATGATAAAATTTCCTGATTAAATTTACTGCAAATTTATTTTAATTCTCTTCGGGAGATTTGATATTGTGTAGTTATCATACATTTTGTATGAAGTTATATTACATGTGATGGAGTGTACTGACTGGTATCATATTACAGAAAATATCCCTGTTCTGGTATTACTGACTTATCTCCCTTGGTTTAATCAGATATATAGTTCAGACTTACTGGTTTCTGTTAATCAGACTTAATCAGATATTTGTCAGACTGACTTTTCTCCCTTGATTGATAAGATATTTAATCAATTAGCGGTAAGACTGACTTATCTCCCTTTATTTTATTAGACATTGGCCAGACTGACTTATCTCCCTTTATTTTATTAGATATCGGCCAGACTGACTTATCTCCCTTTATTTTATTAGATATCGGCCAGACTGACTTATCTCCCTTTATTTTATCAGACATCGGTCAGACTGACTTATCTCCCTTTATTTTATTAGACATCTGTCAGACTGACTTATCTCCCTTTATTTTATCAGACATCGGTCAGACTGACTTATCTCCCTTTATTTTATTAGACATCGGTCAGACTGACTTATCTCCCTTGATTTATTAAATGTTATACAGACTGACTTATTTCCCTAATTTAATCAAATATCAGTTAGACTGACTTATCTCCCTTTATTTTATTAGACATCGGCCAGACTGACTTATCTCCCTTGATTTAATCAGATATCACCCAGACAGACTTATTTCCCTTGATTGATTATTTGTTATACAGACTGACTTATCTCCCTTGTTTTAATCAGATATCAGTCAGACTGACTTAACTCCCCTTAATTTTATTAGACATCGGTCAGACAGATGAAAGTGATGATGCAGGGTCAGGGAACTCTCAAAAAGGTCAAACAAGCAAAGGTCGAAAGGGCAAGAGGTCAAGGAAGTCCCGTATCCCTAGCTACCGTAAACCTACAGCATCATCTCGGGCCAAAGTCGAACCCCCAGAGACATCCAGGTAAGGAAAGTAATAGATTTCTATATATAAAGATGAACTTCCTCAGGCACTGTAGTCTGGCTGAAGTGATTGATAGAGTTATCTGAATTCAATTAAGTTTGGTATGTAGTAGTGTGTCAGCACTGCTGTGTTTCCTATTACCAACCTTTACTATAGAGTATAGGGGGACTTATCCTGTAGCCACTTCTGTTATAATTGGAAATGTTACCATATTGGTTTTAATTTATGTGGGATCATTAAATATCAACCAATTGTTTTCTGCATAATCAAATAGAAGTTACACAATGAGTGGCTGTTGGATATGGAATTTATTTCACACGAGTAAGTTATTTTTTTTATAAGTTACAAAAGACATGAGTTTTAGCAAGTGTCTTTTGTAATTGAAAAAAAAATAAATAGTGTGAAATAAATTCCATATCCAAAAATCAAGAGTCGTGTGACCTGTTTCTACCACAATAATATTGGCTTGATTCAAAGGGAAACGTTGCCAAGTCTTATTTCGCGTATAGAAATAAGTTGTACAGATGATGGCCGAGACCCGGTGATGTGACGTCATTTGATTATTGATGACATCAATTACAACTGCAGCTGGGGTCAAAGTTCGAATTCTTGACCAATCAAAAGACCAGAAGGTCATATTCCACTAGTGGTATATAACATATATTTATCCAACAGTCGGGACATTTATACAATGGCTTGAGAGTGGACTAACACAGGGTATTGTGGTAGAATGATAAGTATTCAGTTAAAAAAAAAAAAAAATAATTAAAACATTTTTTAAAACATTTTCTTTTTAAAAGAGCTGATTTACTGTCCTCTGATTTTGGTTGGCCAATAAACCCAGCAAACAAATTAAACTGTTTTAAAATGATGCTGAAAACAACAAAGGTGCGCCCAGATATACAGCTTCAGTTGTATACATGTATAAAAGTATCGAGGTTGATTGTGAGATTACATGACATTTGGCCATCGTCGTTCACATTGTCATACATTCACTTAAACCGTTTTAAAATTTTCCATTTAGCTATTGGTTGAGCTTAATTTCTCACTTTTTTATGTTTGAAGTAATACATCATGGCAATAAAATCTTTTATCTTTTTTCTCTTTCATATTTTTTCATGTAATAACAACAATGAATATAATAAAATAATGTTGACTAAATCTAAATGTTATGAGAAGCGGAGACGTACGAGACATATACAATTATGTATAATTCTTGTTTGTTAATATTGATTACGGTACATTGGCTGACATGTGATCAGCAGGTTTGATGATACGGTTCTGTATGTAGTATTGATTGTAATGTTGGAACTCGTATTTGCTAAAACCTAAAACTAAACCTCCATTAATTGCGATAATTGTTTATAATTGAATAGACAAAAAAAACACAAGGAAAAAGCGTTTAGCTCTTAAAATAGCAGTTGAAAAATTGCTTCCAACAAAAAAAAAACCCAACAAAACAAAACAAAAAAAAATAACTCTTTAAAACAGCAGTTGAAAAATTGCTTCCGACAAAAAAACCCCAACAAAACAAAACAAAAAAACCCAGAGAGATATGATGTTGTGAAAAAACATGTTAATTGCCTTTGGGTAGAAAGCAGATACATGTACAGCTGTATGTGAAATGTATTTTTAAAGTAAACGTCATGAATGTTTAAAAAGATAATGATGTTGAAGCAGTATCCTGTTTACAAGGCAATGATTTGACGCCTTCCTGTTCTGGAATGTCTGACTTATATCGAGACACCTAGAGACATTTAGACACCATTCTCTTGTTGTTTTATGTTTCTTTGGAAACTGAGAAAGAGGCCGGTCTGTGCTGTCATGGTTGTGTCCTTAGGTAACACGCTTCACCCTAATTACTTTGGATGACAAGCAACATCCCGTATGTTGTTTAGTGAGGTAGTCACCAACTACTACAAGGATACCCTGACTCAAAATGACCCTGGCTGATTAGAGGACGATAAACCCAGCAAACAAACCGTCATTACTGGGACTAGGTAATGCTCTGGATGACATGGAACACCCCGTATGTTGTTCAGTGAGGTAGTCACCAACTACTACAAGGACCCCCCCCCCCCCCCAATTCCAATTCAAAATTACCCTGACTGTTCAGGGGACAATACCCAGAAAACAAACCGTCATTACTGGGACTAAGTAATGCTCTGGATGACATGGAACACCCCGTATGTTGTTCAGTGAGGTAGTCACCAACTACTACAAGGACCCCCCCCCCCCCCCCCCCCCCCCAATTCCAATTCAAAATTACCCTGACTGTTCAGGGGACAATACCCAGAAAACAAACCGTCATTACTGGGACTAAGTAATGCTCTGGATGACATGGATACACCCCGTATGTTGTTCAGTGAGGTAGTCACCGACTACTACAAGGAGACCCCGGCTCAAAATGACCCTGACTGTTCAGGGGACGGTAAACCCAGCAAACAAACCGTCATTACTGTGACTAGGTAATGTTTTTATTATAGACGTCAGCTGTCTTACCTAACTACCTACTGTGTATGGGTAGCATATTTGTCACAGTGCCTGTTTCTGTAAAAGAAATTTTAATTCAACATAAGACATTTAAGAAGATAAATTGATATTGTTTAAATATAGATTGTTTTATGGCATAAAATATGATGAAATACTATATTTATGAGGTAAATAAACTTGTATGAGATATGTATGCACAATATAAAAATTATAATTCAGGGACTTCAAATAAATATTTATGTTCTGAACATACCTTTCAGAATTTAAGAAAATCGTACTGAAAGCTATGGCCTACACAATGAAATACATTGATAGAAAAAGGAGTTCTCTCAAGACCAAGCTTTGAGTGTAATCCACTGCCAGCAATGGATGAGCTTGACTGTGATGCTCTGTCTGATAGCCGTGGTAGATTAACTGGTGCTAGAATGTCACTGTTATAGCAATATTCTCCTTGTGACTTGCTCACTCAGATCCTGAAAATTGATTTAAGTGTACACGTGTATGATATTTCGTCAATTTTGATCAGAATAAAAAAAAATATTATTTATTTAAACATAGCATTGATGAGTATTCAATACTTAAAAATGTGGTAATTATACAATTAATTTGAGGGCCTTTTAACCCGGTGTCTCCTCTTGAGCTCCCTTTCATTCTTGATTTTCCATAAACTGTTCCAAGCTATGACCAGATAAATTGTCATTACGTGTTGACAGCACTTCAACAGCTTTATTTCCATTTTAGAAAATTTGGTTGTGAGTAATATTGTATGGTGTTGTTTGTCTGTGGGATGTTTAGTGTTTGTCTACAGAGATCTTCTCTTTCAGGTTTTGCCTAATCTCTTCATGTAGAACTTAATGTTTTCTTGAACAGTATATTGATGATTTTTTTTTGAGTTTTTGAAATTTTTTTATTTCAATATTTAAATTCTGTTCAGAGATCTTTGTTTTAAAGGAATCTCTATGATTATGAAACTTGGTTGGATTGGATACACTGAGATGTTATAAGCATCATTTTGATTGAAGAATCATTACTGTTAGATATGCAATTTGATGACCATAACTGTCATGTAGGTTATGACCCCACCACAGTAAAGGTCAGGTGTTGGATACAACCCCACCACTGTAAAGGTCAGGTGTTGGTTACGATCCCACCACTGTAAAGGTCGGGTGTTGGTTACGACCCCACCACTGTATACGTAAAGCTCGAGTGTTAGTTACGACCCCACCACTGTAAAGGTCAGGTGTTGGTTACGACCCCACCACTGTAAAGGTCAGGTGTTGGTTACGACCCCACCACTGTAAAGCTCGGGTGCTAGTTACGACCCCATCACTGTAAAGGTTGGGTGTTGGTTACGACCCCATCACTGTAAAGGTCGGGTGTTGGTTACGACCCCATCACTGTAAAGGTCGGGTGTTGGTTACGACCCCATCACTGTAAAGGTCGGGTGTTGGTTACGACCCCATCACTGTAAAGGTCGGGTGTTGGTTACGACTCCACCACTGTAAAGGTCAGGTGTTGGTTACGACCCCACCACTGTAAAGGTCGGGTGTTGGTTACGACCCTACCACTATAAAGGTCGGGTGTTGGTTACGACCCCATTACTGTAAAGGTCAGGTGTTGGTTATGACCCCACCACTGTAAAGGTTGGGTGTTGGTTACGACCCCACCACTGTAAAGGTCGGGTGTTGGTTACGACCCCATTACTGTAAGGTCGGGTGTTGGTTACGACCCCATTACTGTAAAGGTCAGGTGTTGGTTACGACCCCATCACTGTAAAGGTCGGGTGTTGGTTACGACCCCATTACTGTAAAGGTTGGGTGTTGGTTACGACCCCACCACTGTAAAGCTCGGGTGTTGGTTATGACCCCACCCACATGTAAAGCTCAGGTGTTGCTATGTAGAGTTAGTAATTCACTCATTAATAGTGATAAAGTGTTTGATATGAAAGGGAAGAGACATCAATATTGTACGAATTGGATTTATTTCGACATTATTAGCTTTTGACGATGTCTGAAATTTTGTGTGTAGCTCCATTTCCATCAGAGCAGGACACGGGGCTAACATTTTCTTACAAACATATATTTCTAACCATACTAGTATCTATATGTCACATTAACATCAGACAGGCATGCATCGTTACACCTTGCGATACTCGTGTGATGTCGTAATGGATTTTTCCATCCTTCTGTTCGGCTCATCCCTCAATGTATTTAACAAATATTTCGCTGTTACATTAACCATCCCATAATTCTCTTATGTGAGGATAACATAGTTTGATTTGTGTGGCAGGTCTTCTGTGTGAACAGTAAATGACGTTAGCCATAGCAGTGGAGGACTTTATGTCGCTGATTGATTGGGAGGTGACGCCCGAGTCCGTACAGTAATCGGGTGTAATGGCATTTACTTATAACTCGGCCTCGGCCTGTTGTAAAACATCCTTGTTCGGCGACATTTGATAGGATTTGTTCATAAATACTCGTCATATGAACCATATGAATTAAATATAGTGTAAGGCATATTCTCATTCTGACCGCTGACAGACCGATGGCTCTACTTCACCCGACGGAGGGTTTGACTATACAGACTCAAGAACCTTCCTGGTACTTCTCTCTACTCGTACAACAGCATGATTCTATAAACTGTATATCCATGCTTATTGTGTTATCATAATGAAAATGTGCTTTTCAGTTCCAGGACTTTTAATCATGTCCCTAAAATTAACGATTCAGTGACTTGAAATAAGACTAATGTCTGCGGGGATTCCACTTAATGTAATATTCTACTAGTCTGAGAAAAATATCATAATACCAGGGATATTATAATAACTTGTCAAGCAATTATATATACATGTATACCCCAAGAACCGAAAGTCCGAATACCATCATTGTAAGAAGAGATTGAAAAACACGGAATAACACTACGAAAAATGTGTGTTACAACTGAAATGAATATGTGAACAATTTGGTGTTTTATCTAGAAGTTGATTACCAGTAATTTTGCATTTTGTCAGAATCACTACAATGTAAGTTTCAGCAAATTTCTACTTTCACTTTTATAGTCTCCTTCAGATATGACATTAAAATGAAGTCAGCGAGCAATTGTTATGTAATATTCAGTTGAACTAATGAATACCGAATAAAAAGATGCACAAATTATCAGATTGATGATTTGTTGAGTTTCCGACTAAAATATCTAGATCTGTTACCATGCTCTTATAAATAGGATCATTAACTTAAGGATATAAGAGTTTAAATTTGATATGACAAAACCACACACTATTTTTAACAGTGTTAGACAAGATTAGCTTAGAATTACAATTCTAGTTTCTTGTCTCTGATTGAAATGTACAAAGTTGATTAGTTCAACTATTTGTTTAGTTGATTATTTCCATGTACCTGGTAAACAACAAGTTTTTTGTTATAAAGTAAAACTACTGGTGAGCGATGCAGGCCCTCTGGGCCTCTTGTTATATAAAACTTAATCCTGGAAATGAATTAAGCAACAGTATTCCTGTGAATACTTTAGAGTAGAAAATTACTTCCTGAAGAAGTGTAATCATTGTTCGTAAATCATAGAGAAAACTCAACTGCCGGAAAATGGATGTGAAATCTGTATACTCGGTGTTGTATATCTGTCTGGGAAACCTTATTTGGGAAATGTTTATTATCTCCGGGATCAAGTGGTTGGCTTAAAGGGACAATGCAATTGAAACATTTGATGTGAATGTCTCATAATGGACAGAATTGTGATAAAATTATATTGTTGAGAAAGTACATAGCTTCTGTCTGGTTTAATCAACAACCAATCATGTTGATAACTAAATAAATGTACTTTCAAAATGTGAGAATTTTTGGTATTGTAAACAGTTCATAGAGTTAACCAACATATCACTTCATTTTATTCATTCCACTTTCTTCATTACCTTTTATTGATTCTTCATTTATGGAAATTTTAAAAGCTGAGGTTTTGGAATTGTCATATGATTTCCCCAAAGTTGTTGATACTAAGATTAAAGTTTGATTAAAACATATCCTCAGCCGTACCCGCAGAACTATCGTGAAATATCACTCCCTTAAAAAATTATATGTGATGGGGAAAACATACATGATCAGTAGATGATGAAGAGCATGGATTTTATGATGGCAGCAGCCGTACCAGGCACTGAAAACAAAGAATAAGAAAGTCCATTATTGTTATTGCTTAACATGTGCTTCAATAAATTCTGTACCAGCCGTCAAGGAGTTTCCTATTTAATGTTATCAGTTATGACTATTGTGACAGAAATGTTCAAGCGTCGTAGAGTTTGATCAATGTTATAACAGTTATTGCATTATTTGTATAAAACACTCGTCTGGGGCAGGTGGCTGTCACAGTGATGCTGAGACAACAGAAAAAACAACAATTAAAAAGTAATTATTGGTATAGCCAAGTTATCATTAGGGCGTAAGAGTTGTACCTCCTACTCTGTTTGCATTATCGTAGGAGGCAGCTAAATTTGGGCTCTTATCTTTTTTCTCTTTCTTATACAACTTTCTCTAATCTGATGTCTCCCTTGACATTGCCTTACTTTTGGCATTTGGTGAAGTGTTTGCCCTGTGATGAAGGCTTTGTTTTATGGCCCCTGAGCAAGAAAAGTCTCTAAAAATGGTAGCTTCTATTCTGCCTAATGCTCAGCAGGAGTGGGATGACTGGTTCGCTTATCGTCTGCATGATTGAGTATAATGTAACAGAATGGAGTGTCCTGCTGGGTGTCTTCAGCATGTGACAGGATGGGGTGTCCTGCTGGGTGTTTTCAGCATGTGACAGGATGGTGTGTGTCCTGCTGGGTGTCTTCAGCATGTGACAGGATGGTGTGTGTCCTGCTTGGTATCTTCAGCATGTGACAGGGTGGAGTGTCCTGCTGGGTGTCTTCATCATGTGACAGGGTGGGGTGTCCTGCTGGGTGACTTGAGCATGTGACAGGGTGGAGTGTCTAGCTTGATGTCTTCACTATGTGACAGGGTGGGGTGTTCTGCTGGGTGTCTTGAGCATGTGACAGGGTGGGGTGTCCTGCTGGGTGTCTTGAGCATGTGACAGGGTGGGGTGCCCTGCTGGGTGTCTTGAGCATGTGACAGGGTGGGGTGTCCTGCTGGGTGTCTTGAGCATGTGACAGGGTGGGGTGTCCTGCTGGGTGTCTTCAGCATGTGACAGGATGGGGTGTCTTGCTCTTTCTGGGTGACTTTAGCAACATGCTTATCAGTTCAATGCTATCACTATGAGGCAAACATACTGCAACCTTCGAAAACACACACATACACTACACATAGTATATACAGCTAACATACGTACAGGGGAGGCCGTCCTTAAATGCCATAGCTGCTGGACATTAAACAAAACACAACTAAACTAAAACCAAAATCAGTTGAGGGATTCAGGCTTAAGTACAATGAAAAAACGTCAAGCCTTTTGACAGACATTTTCTTTTAAACTGCATTCAACTACATGTAGGTGATGCAAATAACATTTCAACACAAAATAGTATATAACACTATGTGTATATGGCATTGAACGGGCGTGTTATCATATTGTTCCGCACCATGGTTACTCTTGTTGTTTCGTGTATAACATTGGGGAAGTTCAAGTATAATCAATGATGTATGAATCTTGATACAGACTATAGCTGCTTTGTAAATTGATGAGGCCATTAAAAATTGATATAAGAATCTTGATAAGACTATAGCTGTTTTGTATATTGATGAGGCCATTAAAAAGAATCTTGATACAGACTATAGCTGTTTGGTATACTGATGAGGCCATTATAAAGAATCTTGATACAGACTATAGCTGTTTGGTATACTGATGAGGCCATTAAAAGAATCTTGATACAGACTATAGCTGTTTGGTATATTGATGAGGCTATTAAAAAGAATCTTGATACAGACTATAGCTGTTTGGTATATTGATGAGGTCATTAAAAAGAATCTTGATACAGACTATAGCTGTTTGGTATATTGATGAGGCTATTAAAAAGAATCTTGATTCAGATTATTGCTGTTTTGTATATTGATGAGGCCGTTAAAAAACTTAATATATTGACAAAGTACATTCATTGTGTTGATGAAAAGTTCATGGCTTTACACAAAGCTGTAAACAGCACAATAAATAAATGCACAAAATCAACACAAAGTTTATGATATTGTCATACAATTTACTCAAGCTCAAATTTAATAAATATGTTATTTTAACTTCAGCATGGATACAATTACTGAACACTGATAAGTAATTTGTCATTTGTGGTGTGGATACATACTGAACACTGATAAGTAATTTGTCCTTTGTGGTGTAGATACATACTGGACACTGATAAGTAATTTGTCCTTTGTGATGTAGATACATACTGGACACTGATAAGTAATTTGTCCTTTGTGGTGTAGATACATACTGAACACTGATAAGTAATTTGTCCTTTGTGGTGTAGATACATGCTGGACATGTACACTGATAAGTAATTTGTCCTTTGTGGTGTGGATATATACTGAACACTGATAAGTAATTTGTCCTTTGTGGTGTAGATACATACTGGACACTGATAAGTAATTTGTCCTTTGTGGCGTGGATACTATTACTGAACACTGATAAGTAATTATATATAATTTGTCCTTTGTGGTGTGGATACATACTGAACACTGATAAGTCATTTGTCCTTTGTGGTGTAGATACATACTGTACACTGATAAGTCATTTGTCCTTTGTGGTGTAGATACATACTGGACACTGATAAGTCATTTGTCCTTTGTGGTGTAGATACATACTGGACACTGATAAGTAATTTGTCCTTTGTGGTGTAGATAGTAGATACATACTGGACACTGATAAGTAATTTGTCCTTTGTGGTGTAGATACATACTGGACACTGATAAGTAATTTGTCCTTTGTGGTGTAGATACATACTGGACACTGATAAGTAATTTGTCCTTTGTGGTGTAGATACATACTGGACACTGATAAGTAATTTGTCCTTTGTGGTGTAGATAGTAGATACATACTGGACACTGATAAGTAATTTGTCCTTTGTGGTGTAGATACATACTGGACACTGATAAGTAATTTGTCCTTTGTGGTGTAGATACATACTGGACACTGATAAGTAATTTGTCCTTTGTGGTGTAGATACATACTGGACACTGATAAGTAATTTGTCCTTTGTGGTGTAGATAGTAGATACATACTGGACACTGATAAGTAATTTGTCCTTTGTGGTGTAGATACATACTGAACACTGATAAGTAATTTGTCCTTTGTGGTGTAGATACATACTGGACACTGATAAGTAATTTGTCCTTTGTGGTGTAGATACATACTGAACACTGATAAGCAATTTGTCCTATAACCTGTGGTGATGTGGATACATATTTAACACTGATAACCAATTTGTCCTTTTACCTACACATGGATATAATTATACGAGTTTAAAGATATTCAGTGAAACAGTTTCACCACAGTGTTTTCAGAGGAAGGTGCTTTCTGTGTCGTAGATTTTGCCGTTGCCGTTGGGTTTTTGCACACCGCCTCCCCGACTATTCATTGTACTTTCATACATGACATATCGGTACTGATTCTTATTTTTCTTGCATGGAATAAACATTTTAACGAAAACGCGACGGAAACGTTTACCGAACAGACAGTATATAACAAAGTTGATGGCAGAGTTGATCACGACCATCAGATTGCTCAAAGTCGTGAATCGGATGTAGTGAAGCGAACAGTTTAATACGGTCACGTCAAAAATAGTCCACAGGATGTTGTCAATTACCGATGGCAACTGACACACAAGGAACACCATGACAACAGCAATCAACATTATAGTAAGGTTTGGCTCCTTGGGGGAAACTTTGGGTGTTTTTGAGTTTCCCACGCTCATCTGGCGTCGATTCAATTGTGCCACTTTGACTGCACGGATAAGCTGGAGGTTAAGAACAGCTAGGAAGGAGAATGGAAGCAAGAACATGATGAAAAGTTGTAAGTAGATAAAGTATACCTCCCGGTAGGCTTTACTTGTCCCCAGCTCCGTTTGTTGGATGTGAGGCTCCGTACGATTGTAGTAATCGTTCCAGACTTCGGTGGTCTCCGACTCAAGGAACCTTGGTATGTTGTATATCACACAACACAGAAATATCAACACTATGACGCGCTTTGTTCGCGACCTGGTGCAGGTATTGGCAGCCTGAAGAGGGTGACAAACGGCGATGTAGCGCTCAACTGTGAACGCCAGGGTGGTGTAGATAGTGCCAGTCTGGGCGACAAGTGCGATAGGGTAGCAGAACGGATGCATGTACTTGTAGGCGTAGTAATAATCTTTGAGAAATCCCTTCTCTAGGTATAGCGTGGGAAGGGCGAGAAACAAGCACATGGACAGCAACACTCCAGTGTCATAGACGGCCAATGATATCAGGTAGATTGATGTTGAGCTGTCCATCATCCGATGTCGCAAGACCAGTATGGACAAGACATTTCCCACAATGCCATACACCGTTATTATATTCGCTAGGACACCCCAGGTGTAGAATTGAAATGTAATGGATGATTCAGTGTCGCAGTCATATTGACCCCCAATGTTTTCTGACCTGTTGAGGTCAAAGATCACCGTTGTGTTGTAATCTAGGTCAGTTAACCCATTGTCGTCCATGTTGGTTTGTTTGGACACCCAGGTTACCAATCTGTAAAAATCCAAAAGGAGAGAAAATTGTCACTGCTCACACACATATGTACAGTAGGGATTGTTTGGATCCATTTAATCATTAATGCATGTATAGAACTTTTGTGATTTCCAAACCTGAATAAGGAGGTGAAGAGCCAGTAAATGTATGCTATTAGGCTATTATTAATGTCAATTCAGGTCGTAAAAACACGGTAAAATCATGCATGTTACAAATAAGTTTGTTGACTTGCTCTATTGCCGTTGTTATCATGAACACTTCTAAGTTTCCAAATCTGCACGCCTACTTTATCAGAATAATAAGCACTACATCAACAGTGTCAGAAGAACCTGGGAAAACCCTCAATTTAAGATTTCTAGGGAATGGTTCTCAACAGCGAAATTTGATTCTTAATCTCCATTAAATGGTGATGACATGAAAAGCCATTGGGATGTTGTAATCATTTAGCATTATACCGAAGCCTTATTGGTTTCCCATAATAAGGCCCGCTGTCAGGCAATACAATACAATTAGCCCTGGGAGCAGGATCATTGTTAATAATAACATTGTCACAAAGTGCTGTAATCACTCGTTAAAATAACCTGCCAGTTTAAAATTATTTTGAATTCCTTTTATTTTTTGTCTGATGATAAACTGGGTGATAATGTGTGATTACTTTCAAACTTAATCTTGTCTATAACCTTTATTAAACTAGCTGGTCTTAATTTTGTTAATCTGGTTTGTGACCTTTGTTAATCTGGTCTGTGACCTTTGTTAATCAGGTCTGTGACCTTTGTTAATCTGGCCATGACCTGTGTTAATCTGGTTTGTGCCCAGTGTTAATCTGGCCATGATCTTTGTTAATCTGGCCATGACCTTTGCTAATCTGGCCATGACCTTTGTTAATCAGGTCTGTGACCTTTGTTAATCTGGTTTGTGCCCAGTGTTAATCTGGCCATGACCTTTGTTAATCTGGCCATGACCTTTGTTAATCTAGCCATGACCTTTGCTAATCTGGCCATGACCTTTGTTTATCTGGTCCGTGACCTTTGTTAATCTCAGGTCTGTGACCTTTGTTAATCTGGCCATGACCTTTGTTAATCTGGTCTGGGACATTTGTTAATGAGGCCATGGCCTTTGTTAATCTGGTCTGTGCACAGTGTTAATCTGGCCATGACCTTTGTTAATCTGGTCTGTAACCTTTGTTAATCCAGCACGTGACTTTTGTTCAACTGGTTTGTTTGAAATTTGTTGATCTGACCTTTTTGAATATAGCTTAAGTGACCTTTGCTAATATTAACAGTGACATTTGTTAAAAGTTTTTACTCTTAACTGGTAAACATTTTATTATGACAAAGTATGCAAAGTTGTGGAAGGTCAAAATCTTTGGATCAAAGGTCAAGGTCACTGGGTCAAATGTCAAGGTCAAATTTTGTATCTTTCGCTAGGTCAAATGTCAAGGTCAAATTTTGTATCTTTTATACTGATTAACTTTCTGTTATAACATTTTGAAGCAGAATCTGTCAAAATGAAATAAGGAGTCACCTGAGGAAAGGTCAAATTTTGTATTTTTTTACCAGGGTTTTTTCTAAAGTTTTTGTCCCAGGTGCAAGATCAAATGAATTGGTAATGCTGTCAAATGTGAAATGGCGAATAATCGGGCAAAATGAATAATTTGTAGATTTTTCAGTTTCTCTTAAAAAATTATTTATTTAAATTTTACCTGTTATTTTGAGAAATTGTGTTCTTTGAAATTCGATTTTTTTTCTCATAGCCTAGGACTAGCACATAGTTAAAACTTTAGTACATCTAGATGTATAGCTTATAGTACAGGCTTGTTAAAAATTCAAATAGTCAGAATGAATTTTTACTAGTTTATTATACTACTGTATATCAAATATGTAGCTAAACAAAACTTTGATTTAATTTTGAATTCAATTACCTACCTAAACCTAATTTAGTGTGAAAAGAGAGAGAAAATAATCTAATTCAATAAGCATACTAATGACCAACACTAAAAATGGTAACAGTGACCTTGACCTTGACCCTAAAATACTGAAACTTAATGACCTTGTCTGAGAAATTATGGTCTTTTTATCTTCTGGGAAGTTTGATTTTTATCTTCTGGGAAGTTTGATCTTAATCTCGGTGAAGCGTCTCATACATACAAGATGGATGGATAGAGAAAACCTAATGTCCACTAAAAGGGGACAAATAGAAATAGAAAAATAAATTTTAAATTCTGGATTCTATCTTTGGATGTTGGTCCTTTTAGAAAACAAACTTGGTAAGAATGGCATCATTTTTGAAGGATATGTCAACTTCAGTACTTTACCAAAAAATCCTACATGAAAAAAAATATATTGAATGGGTGACAAAGATTTCTACAGTGATGGTTATTTATCACTTTCCAAGTGATACATGCTGTATATTTTTTTTTCTTCTGCCTTGATCACGGTCAAGCAACACAACAACTGTTACTAAAAATAGCGATGTTTTACGACCTCATTGCAACAGAAAAAACCTGATAATATTCTGATGTACACTTTGGAAATTAAATTTTGAAAGGATTTAAATATTCTTTTTACAAGTTTTCTTAATTTTCACATTGAGCATAATTAAATGTACATCTTGCAAAAGCAACCATCCAATTTGGAAGTTTTCGATTTATATTATATCATTGGCAAATTTGATATTTTAGCAAGATTTTCAGACATGAATATGTTTGGTTCATTATTCAGCACCTGTTTCTACTGTAGGGAAATATCTAATGAACATTTTATAAAGAAATTATGAAGCAAATATGGTCAAAACTAAACAAGAAGTCAGCTTTTCAAAGATCAAGGTCACTGGGTCAAAGGTAAAGGACATTTGGTTCCAAAGGTCAAGAAGTACAATGAACGATTTTTTTACTATGACCCTGATTCTTGGTGGGGGAGGTGTTTAGAATTTAAATAAAATAAATTAAATCTAACAATTAGAGTTTGATACTGGTATTTTCATTTCTGTTAGCACAGCCGGATCTGATGTGTATGATGTAAATTTTGCTCCTTTGCCTCACGACGGGGTCCTTGACGACTATCATTGTCTGCTCATCTGGCCAGTGACTATATTGTTAAGGTTAATCTTGCCAGTTACCAGTTGCTATGGCAACATTTTTTTTCTTATAATTTTGGAAACAAAATGAATAATTATGAAAAAAGTTTTCAATTAATTACACCTAATGTATAGTGACTGATTTTGCTGATAAAATAATGTTTATTGTAGATAATGTTAAATGTTTCACAAAAGTTTGACGAATTGTCAGCTGAGTTCTAGGTGAATTTGTTATAACTCGGGCAATATTTGTATTTATAGGAGTATAATCATCTAAAATAGACTATTTTATAACATATGAATAATTAATTGCTCATTTTAAGATGTATATAAAAATTGCATCTAATACAAAACAAATGAAAATGAAAAAAGCCCTGAATTGAAAGAAAAAAATCTGATCTTACCTGTTAAGAAAAATTGATGTCTCTGCAGATCACAATTAAATGTTAAGATGGCATATTCCTCACAGAGTAGTGACACAAATTTTGTAAGTAGGCTCCTGTAAGTCTAGACACAGTTTGAGTGAGCTGCTCTGAGTCTAAAAGACACTTTGAATGAGCTCCAGTTAACCTTAAGACACATTCAGTGAGCTTCTATAAGCCTAGGCTTTATAAGCAATGTCCTGTAAATCTATCCAAATCTGGTGAGCTTCCATGAGTCTAGAGACACTTTGAGTGAGCTCTTGTGAGCCTAGTGACACATTTTGTGTGCTAGGTACTTTATGATTGAGCTCATCATATTATATAATGAGCCTGGAGACTTTTGTAAGCGAGCTCAGATTTTATGTGCAAGTTTCTATACCTGTAAATCTAGAGACACTTTGAGTCATCTCCTGTGAGTCTAAAAACACTTTGTGTGAGTTTCTGTATTCCTGTGAGTCTAGTAACACTTTGAGTGAGCTCCTGTACCTGTAAGCCTGGAGACACTAAGTGAGTTCCTTGAGTCTAGTAACACTTTGAGTTCCTGTATTCCTGTGAGTCTGAAGACACTAAGTGAGTTCCTTGAGTCTAGTTAAACTTTGAGTGAGCCCCTGTACCTGTATCTCTGGAGACAGTGAGTTCTTGTGAGCATGTAAAGTTGCTCTCTTGTCATGACAGCTCCTCTGGAACAACCCTACCACATCTCACTAAGCTGTCCACCAGCTCCTAATTCACGACCCTACCACATCTCAGTAAGTTTGTGTATGCTCCAATCTGATATAAAGTTTGCTAGGTATGATATTAAGGGCACTGACCAAATCCTGGCAAATCTTACTGACCAGTCTTACTGACCAATCACAGTGCTGTGCCTTGCCTTAACAGCTGTCAAATGACAACAAGCTCTCTTGTAATATTGATCGGATCAGGGCCAGTAAGTGTAGAAGTGTGTCCTTATTGCCTTCCAATGCGCTACATTGAGATATTTGTGTATCCTCCCTCCTCTCTATCTGTTATTATTATTGGCCTAACCTCTATGTATCGTAGGGATTGGTCCGTAGGGTTGCTGGGTCAGAGTTGGGTGCTAAGAGATAACAAGCAACTTTAACAACAGTGATACATTGTATTGCCGTTCATTCACACTTTCCTATCAATGAAAAAAATTGTTTATTTACTATTAGTTGGTACTGACAGAACATCGATGAACAAATAGTTATTAGAGCCCCCGCATCTCACAATGTCCAATTCTCTATATAGTAATCAGGCTGTCTGTCTGTCCAAATACATTTTTGACTTTTTCTCAATAACCAAACTAGCTATATATACAGAGGCCCATGATATTAGACTAATAACATGCTTGGATGAATGGCTACCAAGTTTGTTCAAATAAATGACCTTGACATACTTTGAAGGTTACAGGGGTCAACTGTGTTAAACTCTTTAAACATAAGTTCTTCTCTATAACCATGTGACCCAGAGTCATGATATTGTGCTAGTAGCGATGGCTGGGATGAAGTACTGCCAAATTTGTTCAAATGAAAAATCTTGACCTTTAATATATTGGTTTAAAGTCAGAGGGGTCAAATGTGTTCAAATGTTTAAAAAAGTTCTTCTCAATAATGAAGCGACCCAGAGTCATGATATTGTGCCAGTAGCGATGGTTTGGATGAAGGGCTATCAAATTTGTTAAATTAACCTTGACATGTACTTTCAAGGTCATAGGGGTCAAGTTTCCTTCTTCTTCCCTATAACTAATGGGCTTTAGAGTATTGATATTAAGCTAACATCATGCTGGGATGAATGGCAGCACAATTTGTACAAATTGATGACCTTGACCTACTTTCAAGTTAAAAGGATTCAAATGTGTTGAAATATTTAATTGTCGTCTTCACAATAACCATTAAAAGGCCTATAGGGTCATGATATTGGGCAATTTACATACTGGGTTGGATGGCTACTGAAATAATTCAAATAAACAAACCTTGATACACTAAAGTCACAGAGGGGAATTTGTGTTAAATCTAAGTTTAAAAGCAGAATATCAGAACTGAGGTGACATCACCTGAAGGCCCATTAGGCAGTGAGGTTCTTGTTCGGTTTCAGCACAATATGTCAAGTTTGTGTTCAGGCTGTTGCACTCATGAAGACACTTTCTAGTGCTTCCTTGAAGAAAGTGCTTACATGGAGAAGCTTTACGTGCTCTGAGGTTAAATGTCAAAGGTCAAGGTCACTGTTAGTCTTTTGTTGTGAATACATAAACAGTTAAGCATGCTATCTTGAGGTATGTTACAGTAAGTGATAATTGCACATTAAGCCTTGATCAAGTGCAAAGAAAGAAAGTGTTTTTTTAAGGATAGCTTTTCAGACTGGAAGGTTAATTAAGTGTCAATGCAAGCCACGTTTAAGATCATGGTTACTGAAAATACTGAACCCGGAGGAACATGCTGTCAAAAATACATCTTATAAGGCCTTAACAGAGGGCCAAACATTTTGAAATTTCTTGAGGGTGTCACCGTGATATACAGATGTACAATAGGTCTTTAAACATGTAAACCCTATCTGTGATTTTTTTCCCTCACAAAAACATTGTCTGGGTCGCAAGTTCAAAACACATGAGGCAGTTGCCTGGTACTGACCATAGGCCGGTGGTGTTCTCTGTGTACTCCGTCTTCCCTCCATCTCCAAAACCTTGCAGGCACATCCTTAAATGATCATGGTTGTTGATAGGACATTAAACAAAATAAACAAAATAAAAATAAAAATGACTCTGGTTGTGGATAGAACATTAAACAAAATAAACAAAATAAAAATAAATAAAAAAATAAATAAAAAAGATCAATGGTATTGTTGAGTTGTCCCCTTTAATTTCTCTTCTTAAAGGAACATGTTGTCAACAATTCTACGACAGAAATATTAAAAGTTCGAATCAATATCCTGATACCAGGTTAGTGAGGGTATCAATTGAGGCTCCTCGATCCATTACTGGTTATAAGATGACGTGGTACTATTTTTGCGTGATCATTAACTGCTCGGAGTGTACGTGACAATCAGTGGGCAGTGTAACTGAGACATAGCACCTGAGGAGATACTGGCTAATTGTATATGTTCATATAATGGATCCAGTTTCTATAAATCTCCACGTGTTTCAGAGAATCGGATAATTGGATTCGCTCATTTCACTGTGACATTGTATGTAAAGAACCATATACATGCTTTCTAAAACATCTGATAAGGACCGTTGAAAATGTTTATGGCCGTACTGATTTGCGACAGATTTCTCTGCTTTCTGATAAAGGATACCATGCCAGGATATTCTGCACCCAGCTATATATAGCTAGCCACATCATGTTTGCGAGGTCGTCAATAGATGGCTTTCTTTTTCTGTTGTAGTTTTCCTTTTAGATATATCAAACAAACTTTACATATATGGTGCTGTGTGTTAAATATTTGATGTAAAACTCAAGTCCTCAGGGATGGAATTTTGAAATTTTGATTAAAAAAATCTCCCTAATTTTTACATAAGAACTATTAACAAATTTGGTATTCCTGTCAGTGCATAGAAAATGTGCATATGTGATAATAAAAATTCTGAAGCAAAAAAAAATCTGTCAGCTACTAACTTAAAATGATTACAGAAGGGATTCCAACAATAAAAATGTAATATTACTGTCCAAAGGAAACTGCATGGCTGATCGCCAGATTGTTATGCTGTTGTAAATATGCTGTTGTTACCGTTTTACTGGACATTACTGGACATTATGGACATTACTGGACATTACTGGTATCAGTTAGGTGTGGTTCGATACCTGTATGATAGTGAGCTTAACACCCACAGTCCAGCTATCATTATTGAAGTAATAGGAACAGCAGGATTTTTTTTACCTCAGTTGTTTACACTCCAGAAACAATAGGAACGACAGGCACTTATTACCTTAGTCACTTACACTTCAGAAACAGCCAGAACACCTGAAACTTCTTACCTCCGTTGTTTACACTTCAGAAACAACGGAAATAAAATACATTTCTTACCTCAGTGACACTCGATCCAGAAACAACGAGAACAACATACATTTCTCACCTCAGTCGTTTACACGCCATCAGAAACAACGGGAACAACAGGCACACATTTTTGGCAATCTAACCTCAGTTGTTTATTTTCTCCAGAAACAACAGGGACTAATTAATTCTTACCTCGATCAGAACATGGAATGTTAATTGGTGATGTTACAGGCCAAAGTAATCAAAATAGACATCAGAACCGGGAGTGTCAATGGGTCATTTCACAGGCCAAAGTAATTAAAATATATACATCAGAACTTGTAATGTTAATTGGTGATGTTGCAGGCCAAAGTAATCAAAATATACATCAGAACTTGTAATGTTAATTGGTGATGTTGCAGGCCAAAGTAATCAAAATATACCTCAGAACTTGTAATGTTAATTGGTGATGTTGCAGGCCAAAGTAATCAAAATATACATCAGAATTGTATTGTTGATTGGTGATGTTGCAGGCCAAAGTAATCAAAATATACATCAGAACTGTATTGTTGATTGGTGATGTTGCAGGCCAAAGTAATCAAAATATACATCAGAACTTGTAATGTCAATTGGTGATGTTGCAGGCCAAAGTAATCAAAATATACATCAGAACTTGTAATGTTAATTGGTGATGTTGCAGGCCAAAATATGTATCATAACCTTAATGCTAATGGGAATCTGGTACTGTAGGATCTAAATTCTGGGATCGCTGTACATATTAATATAGCCAAAGACAATACTGATTTTATAGCTGGTAACAGTTTTTGTTTATAACCATTTTATCTGGTATCATAAAGAAAATTGAATATGTGTGTATATGGATTCAAGTTTCATGGCAGAGACAATTAAGGAACAAAAGATAATGAAAAACCCATATATTTTTACACATCTCATTAAAATGTGATGGAAATTTTATGGTATTTTACACTTAATTCTTATCATGGAAGTGTGGTACATGCTGTATTTTATGGCTTTGTCCTTGTATTTTAAAAGTTTATCTCCGATTCAGTATTCGTAACACCTAGTACGACAAGAGAGTCGGTAAATATGACAAAACCTAGCAGGGATATGTCCGTCAAATTCTCCGTCAGTACGGAGTAGGAAATATCTTTCCAAGGTCAACTCTCCAATTCCAATATGTCAGACTTCTTTGCCTCCAGTAGCATTCTGGTTCCAAACACTGATCGTTTGATACAAGAAAAACGTGATTTGAATTTTCTCTGGACATGCCATTCCGACACTTGCAAGGGTAAACTGGAAATAATGGAAAACTGAACTCAATTCCAATCTGCCAAATAAAGAGAATCAGACGGAATTTAAGAGAAACCCTAGCCTTTAATGGTGATATGTGTTTCAGATCAGGCTTCTCATATTCTACATAGAAGTTATAAGGACCCGCATCAGTGATATGGTTGCCCTTAACTGATATAGTACAGGTGCCCTAAACTGATATACAGGTGACCTGTGACCTATAGTAATCACTCTTTCTGTCCGTCCATTCATCTGTTCATTCGTCCACACATTATATTCCCAGCTGATAATTTAGGTATTTATATGTTGACCAATTTACATGGAATGTGGTCAAGAAGTCCAGTTTGAAAAAACAAATATGTACTGAGGTCACAAATCAAGGTTAAAAGTCAAGGTCATTAGATCCAAAGGTCAAAGATGAGCATTTTGTTATGACCATATGAACGTAAGAATTAAACAATTCAGGTAATTAACAACTGACTAAAGGTCATGATCACTGGGTCAAAGGTCAAGGCCAAATTTTGATTTTTTTTTTTACTGATAAACATTTTATTATTATGACATTATGAATCAATGTTGGTCAGTATTGATTAGGGATGCTTGAAGGAAAAGTGTTACCTTGGACTGTTATGGTTGGGGGGTTGGGGGTTGGGGGGGGGGGGGGTTGGGTTCGTTTGGATGGGGTTTGTTGAAACCTGTCAGTGTGGTTGTACAATATCAGTATGCGGTGTTCATGAGTAAAAACATAAGGGGAAATCTGTCAAACCAAGGTTGAAATAATTATGTGCCAATTTCTTCCATCACCAGAATCTATATAAATGTGTTCTATAGTAAGGAAATACAGGAATTATCAGGTTACTGGCCATCTCGTCCAATTACTGGGGGAGGGGGATTGCTTGTGTAGCCAGATAATCAGCTGTTCCTGGTGGATCATTAATAATTGTCCAGGCAGACTTACCCTCCAGCATGTAGATACAATTTTACTGATGTACTTCATAACCCCAGACAAAAAATAGAGAAGAGAGTGATGGGGTAAAATATATCATTTGCCCCTTATACCTAACAGGAGTTAAGACAAGCTGTAGGTGGGAGGACTGGACTGACGGTAAAATATATCATTTGCCCCTTACTTAACAGGAGTCAGACAAGCTATAGGTGGGAGGACTGGAGTGTACTGAATCAACTTAAAAATTCACATGATTTCAATATTCTTTTTATTTATTTAAAAAGCCATAGAACAGATGCGTGATACAGGCCCATTGGGCCTCCTGTGTTTAACTCTTTCCGTACTTTGTGTTCCTTCCGGGTTCCGTACCCGAAGTAGTTATTAGGCTCGCCCCCAGAAGTTAAAACAAAATGGCAGACTACATGTGCATATTTGGTGTGTTGTTTTTATGTAGAAACCCAAAGTGTTACATTTGTATAAAATTAAGAAATATTTAACTCAATAAGATCTAGATGTCAGATTGAACATTTTGAAACATCCTAGACACTGATATCTAAAATGCAACTGTAGGAAGCCGCCATATTGTTTACATCAACAACATATTGAGAAAATATCACATATTACTCTTAACGGAAAAACATGTAACCCAAACAAAATAAAAACAAATTTATCAACCAAAATGTTTGTTTCAAAACTTTTGAACACTTTTTATATGTCATTGCATTGGATTATTGTATATGTATGGTGATGTTTTCAACAAATCAACACTTCAATAACGTCAACCAAGCCTGTCGACTATAGTCGACAGTGAGGAAGAGGGAGCTTAAATTATGTCGACTATAGTCGACATCAGGGAAGAGGGAACACATTTTTATGTTGACTATAGTCGACAACGGTACTGAAAGAGTTTTGTTTGTCTAATATGGCTGAATGTCCTAAACTTTATTTCTGATTGGTTACAGTGGTACGGGAGTCGAGGACCAGATAGGACCGGCCACACACCAGGCTATCCTAAAGCAGCCTTCAGCCTACTGTATCACAGAGGGTCAGATGAGGGAAGATGTCCAGTCTACATATGTGGTAAATTAAGTCTTTGACCACACTGACCATTCAATTTTCCATAAACTTTAATTGACCATTCACCACACAGACCATTGGCCTTCTGGATACTGACCCACCCATAAAGTTATATAGTTCCCAATAACATTGATTTGCCTTCAGGACAATTTCCCTCAGTATTTTAGTCCCATACAACATTGGCCCTCTGGATATTGGCCTATACACTTACTTCGATCAGCATTGACTTTCAGGATACTGGTCCACAAATACAGTCTTAATTAGTCAACCCACAACATTGGCCTTAAGGATACTGACCAACCAATACAGACTTCAAAGTCCCCCACAACGTTGGCCTTCGTGATACTCATTGGCCCACCCATAGGGTTTTAGTCCCCAACAACATTGGCCTTTAGGTTACTGGCCCACCCATAGGGTCTTAGTCCCCAACAACATTGGCCTTTAGGTTACTGGCCCACCCATAGGGTCTTAGTCTACCACAACATTGGCCTTTAGGTTACTGGCCCACCCATAGGGTCTTAGTCTATAACACAACATTGGCCTTTAGGTTACTGGCCCACCCATAGGGTCTTAGTCTACCACACCATTGGCCTTTAGGTTACTGACCCACCCATAGGGTCTTAGTCCCCAACAACATTGGCCTTTAGGTTACTGACCCATCCATAGGGTCTTAGTCCCCAACAACATTGGCCTTTAGGTTACTGGCCCACCCATAGGGTCTTAGTCCCCAACAACATTGGCCTTTAGGTTACTGGCCCACCCATAGGGTCTTAGTCCCCAACAACATTGGCCTTTAGGTTACTGGCCCACCCATAGGGTCTTAGTCCCCAACAACATTGGCCTTTAGGTTACTGGCCCACCCATAGGGTCTTAGTCCCCAACAACATTGGCCTTTAGGTTACTGGCCCACCCATAGGGTCTTAGTCTACCACAACATTGGCCTTTAGGTTACTGGCCCACCCATAGGGTCTTAGTCCCCAACAACATTGGCCTTTAGGTTACTGGCCCACCCATAGGGATGTCTTAGTCCCCAACAACATTGGCCTTTAGGTTACTGGCCCACCCATAGGGTCTTAGTCCCCAACAACATTGGCCTTTAGGTTACTGGCCCACCCATAGGGTCTTAGTCTATAACACAACATTGGCCTTTAGGTTACTGGCCCACCCATAGGGTCTTAGTCTACCACAACATTGGCCTTTAGGTTACTGACCCACCCATAGGGTCTTAGTCCCCAACAACATTGGCCTTTAGGTTACTGACCCATCCATAGGGTCTTAGTCCCCAACAACATTGGCCTTTAGGTTACTGGCCCACCCATAGGGTCTTAGTCCCTAACAACATCGACCTTCAGGTTACTGGTCCACCCATAGGGTCTTAGTCTACCACAACATTGGCCTTTAGGTTACTGGCCCACCCATAGGGTCTTAGTCCCCAACAACATTGGCCTTTAGGTTACTGGCCCACCCATAGGGTCTTAGTCTACCACAACATTGGCCTTTAGGTTACTGGCCCACCCATAGGGTCTTAGTCTACCACAACATTGGCCTTTAGGTTACTGGCCCACCCATAGGGTCTTAGTCCCCAACAACATTGGCCTTTAGGTTACTGACCCACCCATAGGGTCTTAGTCTACCACAACATTGGCCTTTAGGTTACTGACCCACCCATAGGGTCTTAGTCCCCAACAACATTGGCCTTTAGGTTACTGACCCACCCATAGGGTCTTAGTCCCCAACAACATTGGCCTTTAGGTTACTGACCCACCCATAGGGTCTTAGTCTACCACAACATTGGCCTTTAGGTTACTGGCCCACCCATAGGGTCTTAGTCCCCAACAACATTGGCCTTTATGTTACTGGCCCACCCATAGGGTCTTAATCCCCAACAACATTGGCCTTTAGGTTACTGGCCCACCCATAGGGTCTTAGTCTACCACAACATTGGCCTTTAGGTTACTGGCCCACCCATAGGGTCTTAGTCCCCAACAACATTGGCCTTTAGGTTACTGGCCCACCCATAGGATCTTAGTCCCCAACAACATTGGCCTTTAGGTTACTGACCCACCCATAGGGTCTTAGTCCCCAACAACATTGGCCTTTAGGTTACTGGCTCAACCATAGGGACTTAGTCCCCAACAACATTGGCCTTTAGGTTACTGGCCCACCCATAGGGTCTTAGTCTACCACAACATTGGCCTTCAGGTTACTGGCCCACCCATAGGGTCTTAGTCCCCAACAACATTGGCCTTTAGGTTACTGGCCCACCCATAGGGTCTTAGTCCCTAACAACATTGGCCTTTAGGTAACTGGCCCACCCATAGCTATAGGGTCTTAGTCCCCAACAACATTGGCCTTCAGGTTACTGGCCCACACATAGGGTCTTAGTCTACCACAACATTGGCCTTCAGGTTACTGGCCCACCCATAGGGTCTTAGTCTACAACAACATTGGCCTTTAGGTTACTGGCCCACCCATAGGGTCTTAGTCTACCACAACATTGGCCTTTAGGTTACTGGCCCACCCATAGGGTCTTAGTCCCCAACAACATTGGCCTTTAGGTTACTGGCCCACCCATAGGGTCTTAGTCCCCAACAACATTGGCCTTTAGGTTACTGGCCCACCCATAGGGTCTTAGTCTACCACAACATTGGCCTTTAGGTTACTGGCCCACCCATAGGGTCTTAGTCCCCAACAACATTGGCCTTTAGGTAACTGGCCCACCCATAGGGTCTTAGTCTACCACAACATTGGCCTTTAGGTTACTGGCCCACCCATAGGGTCTTAGTCCCCAACAACATTGGCCTTTAGGTTACTGGCCCACCCATAGGGTCTTAGTCTACCACAACATTGGCCTTTAGGTTACTGGCCCACCCATAGGGTCTTAGTCCCCAACAACATTGGCCTTTAGGTAACTGGCCCACCCATAGGGTCTTAGTCTACCACAACATTGGAGTTTAGGTTACTGGCCCACCCATAGGGTCTTAGTCCCCAACAACATTGGCCTTTAGGTTACTGGCCCACCCATAGGGTCTTAGTCCCCAACAACATTGGCCTTTAGGTTACTGGCCCACCCATAGGGTCTTAGTCTAACACAACATTGGCCTTTAGGTTACTGGCCCACCCATAGGGTCTTAGTCCCCAACAACATTGGCCTTTAGGTTACTGGCCCACCCATAGGGTCTTAGTCTACCACAACATTGGCCTTTAGGTAACTGGCCCACCCATAGGGTCTTAATCCCCAACAACATTGGCCTTTAGGTTACTGGCCCACCCATAGGGTCTTAGTCCCCAACAACATTGGCCTTTAGGTTACTGACCCACCCATAGGGTCTTAGTCCCCAACAACATTGGCCTTTAGGTTACTGGCCCAACCATAGGGTCTTAGTCTAACACAACATTGGCCTTTAGGTAACTAGCCCACCCATAGGGTCTTAGTCCCCAACAACATTGGCCTTTAGGTTACTGGCCCACCCATAGGGTCTTAGTCTACCACAACGTTGGCCTTTAGGTTACTGGCCCACCCATAGGGTCTTAGTCTACCACAACATTGGCCTTTAGGTTACTGGCCCACCCATAGGGTCTTAGTCTACCACAACATTGGCCTTTAGGTTACTGGCCCACCCATAGGGTCTTAGTCCCCAACAACATTGGCCTTTAGGTTACTGACCCACCCATAGGGTCTTAGTCCCCAACAACATTGGCCTTTAGGTTACTGGCCCACCCATAGGGTCTTAGTCCCCAACAACATTGGCCTTTAGGTTACTGACCCACCCATAGGGTCTTAGTCCCCAACAACATTGGCCTTTAGGTTACTGGCCCACCCTTAGGGTCTTAGTCCCCAACAACATTGGCCTTTAGGTTACTGGCCCACCCATAGGGTCTTAGTCCCCAACAACATTGGTCTTTTTTTTACTGGCCCACCCATAGGGTCTTAGTCCCCAACAACATTGGCCTTTAGGTTACTGGCCCACCCATAGGGTCTTAGTCCCCAACAGCATTGGCCTTTAGGTTACTGGCCCACCCATAGGGTCTTAGTCCCCAACAACATTGGCCTTTAGGTTACTGGCCCACCCATAGGGTCTTAGTCCCCAGCAACATTGGCCTTTAGGTAACTGGCCCACCCTTAGGGTCTTAGTCCCCAACAACATTGGCCTTTAGGTTACTGGCCAAACCCATAGGGTCTTAGTCCCCAACAACATCGGCCTTTAGCTTACTGGCCCACCCATAGGGTCTTAGTCTACCACAACATTGGCCTTTAGGTTACTGGCCCACCCACAGGGTCTTAGTCCCCAACAACATTGGCCTTTAGGTTACTGGCCCACCCACAGGGTCTTAGTCCCCAACAACATTGGCCTTTAGGTTACTGGCCCACCCATAGGGTCTTAGTCCCCAACAACATTGGCCTTTAGGTTACTGGCCCACCCATAGGGTCTTAGTCCCCAACAACATTAGCTTTTAGGTTACTGGCCCAACCATAGGGTCTTAGTCCCCAACAACATTGGCCTTCAGGTTACTGGTCCACCGATAGGGTCTTAGTCCCCAACAACATTGGCCTTTATGTTACTGGCCCACCCATAGGGTCTTAGTCCCCAACAACATTGGTCTTTAGGTTACTGGCCCACTCATAGGGTCTTAGTCCCCAACAACATTGGCCTTTATGTTACTGGCCCACCCATAGGGTCTTAGTCCTCAACAACATTGGCCTTTAGGTAACTGGCCCACCCATAGGGTCTTAGTTTAACACAACATTGGCCTTTAGGTTACTGACCCACCCATAGGGTCTTAGTCCCCAACAACATTGGCCTTTAGGTTACTGGCCCACCCATAGGGTCTTAGTCCCCAACAACATCGGCCTTTAGGTTACTGGCCCAACCATAGGGTCTTAGTCCCCAACAACATTGGCCTTTAGGTAACTGGCCCACCCATAGGGTCTTAGTCCCCAACAACATTGGCCTTTAGGTTACTGGCCCACCCATAGGGTCTTAGTCCCCAACAGCATTGGCCTTTAGGTTACTGACCCACCCATAGGGTCTTAGTCCCCAACAACATCGGCCTTTAGGTTACTGGCCCAACCATAGGGTCTTAGTCCCCAACAACATTGGCCTTTAGGTTACTGGCCCACCCATAGGGTCTTAGTCCCCAACAACATTGGCCTTTAGCTTACTGGCCCACCCATAGGGTCTTAGTCCCCAACAACATTGGCCTTTAGGTTACTGGCCCACCCATAGGGTCTTAGTCCCCAACAACATTGGCCTTTAGGTTACTGACCCACCCATAGGGTCTTAGTCCCCAACAACATTGGCCTTTAGGTTACTGGCCCACCCTTAGGGTCTTAGTCCCCAACAACATTGGCCTTTAGGTTACTGGCCCACCCATAGGGTCTTAGTCCCCAACAACATTGGTCTTTTTTTTACTGGCCCACCCATAGGGTCTTAGTCCCCAACAACATTGGCCTTTAGGTTACTGGCCCACCCATAGGGTCTTAGTCCCCAACAACATTGGCCTTTAGGTTACTGGCCCACCCATAGGGTCTTAGTCCCCAACAACATTGGCCTTTAGGTTACTGGCCCACCCATAGGGTCTTAGTCCCCAACAACATTGGCCTTTAGGTTACTGGCCCACCCATAGGGTCTTAATCCCCAACAACATTGGCCTTTAGGTTACTGGCCCACCCATAGGGTATTAGTCCCCAACAACATTGGCCTTTAGGTTACTGGCCCACCCATAGGGTCTTAGTCCCCAACAACATTGGCCTTTAGGTAACTGGCCCACCCATAGGGTCTTAGTCCCCAGCAACATTGGCCTTTAGGTAACTGGACCACCCATAGGGTCTTAGTCCCCAACAACATTGGCCTTTAGGTAACTGGCCCACCCATAGGGTCTTAGTCCCCAGCAACATTGGCCTTTAGGTAACTGGACCACCCATAGGGTCTTAGTCCCCAACAACATTGGCCTTTAGGTTACTGGCCCACCCATAGGGTTTTAGTCCCCAACAACATTGGCCTTTAGGTTACTGGCCCAGCCATAGGGTCTTAGTCTAACACAACATTGGTCTTTAGGTTACTGGCCCACCCATAGGGTCTTAGTCCCCAACAACATTGGCCTTTATGTTACTGGTCCACCCATAGGGTCTTAGTCTACCACAACATTGGCCTATAGGTTACTGGCCCACCCATAGGGTCTTAGTCCCCAACAACATTGGCCTTTAGGTTACTGGCCCACCCATAGGGTCTTAGTCCCCAACAACATTGGCCTTTAGGTTACTGGCCACCCATAAGATCTTAGTCTAACACAACTTTGGCCTTTAGATTACTGGCCCACCCATAGGGTCTTAGTCCCCAACAACATTGGCCTTTCGGTTACTGGCCCACCCATAGGGTCTTAGTCTACCACAACATTGGCCTTTAGGTTACTGGCCCACCCATAGGGTCTTAGTCTACCACAACTTTGGCCTTTAGATTACTGGCCCACCCATAGGGTCTTAATCCCCAACAACATTGGCCTTTAGGTTACTGGCCCACCCATAGGGTCTTAGTCCCCAACAACATTGGCCTTTCGGTTACTGGCCCACCCATAGGGTCTTAGTCCCCAACAACATTGGCCTTTAGGTAACTGGCCCACCCATAGGGTCTTAGTCTACCACAACTTTGGCCTTTAGGTTACTGGCCACCCATAGGGTCTTAGTCCCCAACAACATTGGCCTTTAGGTTACTGGCCCACCCATAGGGTCTTAGTCCCCAACAACATTGGCCTTTAGGTTACTGGCCACCCATAGGGTCTTAGTCTACCACAACATTGGCCTTTAGGTTACTGGCCCACCCATAGGGTCTTAGTCCCCAACAACATTGGCCTTTAGGTTACTGGCCCACCCATAGGGTCTTAGTCCCCAACAACATTGGCCTTTAGGTTACTGGCCCACCCATAGGGTCTTAGTCCCCAACAACATTGGCCTATAGGTTACTGGCCCACCCATAGGGTCTTAGTCCCCAACAACATTGGCCTTTAGGTTACTGGCCCACCCATAGGGTCTTAGTCCCCAACAACATTGGCCTTTAGGTTACTGGCCACCCATAGGGTCTTAGTCTACAACAACATTGGCCTTTAGGTTACTGGCCCACCCATAGGGTCTTAGTCCCCAACAACATTGGCCTTTAGGTAACTGGCCCACCCATAGGGTCTTAGTCCCCAACAACATTGGCCTTTAGGTTACTGGCCCACCCATAGGGTCTTAGTCCCCAACAACATTGGCCTTTAGGTTACTGGCCACCCATATGGTCTTAGTCCCCAACAACATTGGCCTTTAGGTAACTGGCCCACCCATAGGGTCTTAGTCCCCAACAACATTGGCCTTTAGGTTACTGGCCCACCCATAGGGTCTTAGTCCCCAACAACATTGGCCTTCGGGATAAGGTACCTATCAGGGTGCCATGTTCAAAGTCATATAATATGATCATATAATAAAGTGTGCTTTGTAACTATATATATAATGCTGAATGTACAAGTGAGTCTGTCAGTGTTAGAAAGTGACCTTTGATAACATTAACTTGGCCCTGGTATGAAGTGTGAGTGAATGTTTTGTAAGCCCTTGCCTGTTGATTAGCCCATCCTTATACATACATAAAACAATTCAGTGGAAATGACAACTGATGTCACTTATTTGTCCTGCAATAAGCTGATTTGGCCCCCGGAGCTTATTGCCTGATGATTGTGGCAAGTTTATATATTTGACAGTTGAGGGGATTTCTATCGATTGTAAATTAGCCTGTAGGTACAGTACATCAAATTTAAGTTTAGAATGAGTGATCTTGTTTGACATATTTGAGAATTATTTGGTTGAGCGAGTTTTTTTCTCGTGAAAGTGCTAGAAACAAGATAAAAATCAGAATCCTATATACCCAAGTAGTTTGCTTTCAATTTAGATTATTTTCTGGGTGCCGATAACTGAACCATACCTTAAAGTAGAAATGAAGTTGAATAATTAAATTACTCAGCTTGGAAAATCCTGTTTAAATGTGCAACAAATCAGAAGGCTGCCCTAGGGGAGAAATGATGTAACCTTTTCTCTGGTGATCGCTACAGCTATCTGATCTTTCAGCTAGTACAGCAAATCAAATTCCGGCTACAAATCTTCTAATTTGTGTTAGATAGATATTTATTGTGGTGTTTAGATTAACACAGAGATCATGCTATCTTCCCGGTACCTGGTTATTTGTACATTAGATGGATAAAGGTCACAGAGTGGAGAACCTTGTACCAAGTTAACACTGTGGTCGATCACTCTCAGACAACCAGAGTCGGACAACCACTCTCGGACAACCACTCTCAGACAACCACTCTCGGACAACCACCCTCGGTCAACCACTCTCAGACAACCACTCTCAGACAACCACTCTCAGTCAACAACCACTCTCAGTCAACAACCACTCTCAGACAATCACTCTCAGACAACCACTCTCGGACAACCACCCTCGGTCAACCACTCTCAGACAACCACTCTCAGTCAATCACTCTCAGATAACCACTCTCAGACAACCACTCTCAGACAACCACCCTCGGTCAACCACCCTCAGACAACCACTCTCAGACAACCACTCTCAGACAACCACTCTCAGACAACCACTCTCGGATAACCACTCTCGGACAACCACTCTCCGGCAGTCACTCTCAGACAACCACTCTCAGACAACCACTCTCAGACAACCACCCTCGGTCAACCACCCTCGGTCAACCACTCTCAGACAACCACTCTCAGACAACCACTCTCTGACAACCACTCTCAGGCAGTCATTCTCGGACAACCACTTTCAGACAACCACTCTCAGACAACCACTCTCCGGCAGTCATTCTCAGACAACCACTCTCAGGCAGTCATTCTCGGACAACCACTCTCAGAAATCATTCTTGGCAACCACTCTCAGGCTCATTCTCAGACAACCACTCTCAGACAACCACTCTCGGACAACCACTCTCAGACAACCACTCTCAGACAACCACTCTCAGACAACCACTCTCAGACAACCACTCTCGGATAACCACTCTCGGACAACCACTCTCCGGCAGTCACTCTCAGACAACCACTCTCAGACAACCACTCTCAGACAACCACCCTCGGTCAACCACCCTCGGTCAACCACTCTCAGACAACCACTCTCAGACAACCACTCTCTGACAACCACTCTCAGGCAGTCATTCTCGGACAACCACTTTCAGACAACCACACTCAGACAACCACTCTCAGGCTCATTCTCAGACAACCACTCTCAGACAACCACTCTCAGACAACCACTCTCAGACAACCACTCTCAGACAACCACTCTCAGGCAGTCATTCTCGGACAACCACTCTCCAGCAGTCATTCCCAGACAACCACTTTCAGTCTGATCCTCAGACAACCACTCTCAGACAACCACTCTCAGGCAGTCATTCTCAGACAACTACTCTCAGGCTCATTCTCAGACAACCACTCTCAGACAACCACTCTCAGGCAGTCATTCTCAGACAACTACTCTCAGGCTCATTCTCAGACAACCACTCCCAGGCTCATTCTCAGACAACCACTCTCAGACAACCAGTCTTACCATTTCTAATTATTTCATAGTCTTAATACATGTATTAGGTATCATAGAATCACTGGAGATTTATACTGGAAATATATATTGGAGATTTATACAGAGATTCATACAGAGATTTATACTGGATATTTATACAGAGATTTATACAGAGATTTATACATGAATTTATACTGGAGATTTATACTGGATATTTATACTGGAGATCTATACAGAGATTTACACTGGAGATTTATACAGAGATTTATACTGGAGATCTATACAGAGATTTCTACAGATCTATACAGAGATTTATACTGGATATTTATACATAGATTTATACTGGAGATCTATATAGAGATTTCTACAGAGATTTATACTGGAGATTTATACAGAGATTTATACAGAGATTTATATTAGAGATTATACTGGAGATTTAAACAGAGAATTTTACAGATATTTATGATGGAAATTTATACAGAGATTTATACTGGAGATTTATACTCAAGATTTATACAGAGATTTATACTGCAGATCTATACAGAGATTTATACAAAGATTTATACTGGAGATTTATACAGAGATTGATACTTGAGATCTATACAGAGCTTTATACAGAGATTTATACAGAGATTTATATTGGAGATCTATACAGAGATTTATACTGGAGATCTATACAGAGATTTATACTGGAGATTTATACAAAGATTTATACTGGAGATTTATACAGAGATTTATACTGGAGATCTATACAGAGCTTTATACAGAGATTTATACTGGATATTTATACAGAGCTTTATAATGGATATTTATACAGAGATTTACACTGGAGATTTATACAGAGATTTATACTGGAGATCTATACAGAGCTTTATACTGGAGATTGATACTGGAGATATATACAGAGATTTATACTGGAGATTTATACAGAGATTTACACTGGAGATTTATACTGGAGATATTTATACAGAGATTTACACTGGAGATATATACAGAGATTTATACTGGAGATCTATACAGAGATTTATACTGGAGATCTATACAGAGCTTTACACTGGAGATTTATACAGAGATTTATACTGGATATTTATACAGAGATTTACACTGGAGATATATACAGAGATTTATACAGAGCTTTAAACTGGAGATCTATACAGAGCTTTACACTGGAGATTTATACAGAGATTTATAGAGCTTTATACTGGTGATCTATACAGAGATTTACACTGGAGATTTATACAGAGATTTATACTGGAGATCTATACAGAGCTTTACACTGGAGATTTATACAGAGATTTATACTGGATATTTATACAGAAATTTATACTGGAGATCTATACAGAGCTTTACACTGGATATTTATACAGAGATTTATACTTGAGATCTATACAGAGATTTATACTGGAGATTGATACTGGAGTCTGCAATACTTTAATTGGTCTGAATACTGCCTAATTATAGAAATACATCCTTATAAGGATGGCACGTTTATGTTAGCTTTAAAATGCCCCTGGAATTGAAGCAATTGTTTTAACCTTGGAATTTCAAGGATACCAATAATCTCAGTAAATTGGATTCTTTGCCTTTTGATGAGATGGGATTGCTTTTTTGTGTGAAATACACATTTTAACTGTCTATAGTAAAGTGGAAGTAATTAGCTTGAAGTCAATTTTAGGTTCTTGTGAATATTTCAGGAACCTAAGTTAATGGTAATTGAAGAACTGTAATGTAATTGTTGAGGTTAATTGTATCATTCATAGTCATCATTGTCTTTGTAATCGTGTATTGATTCCTCACATCTCAATAATGATACATTTAATTAGTCTTACACAGCAGAGGTTGATAATAGTCAACAACACTGAATGAAAAATAAAAATATAAAAATCTTTTATTTCTAAAATCTAAACAAAATATTTAATTAGTCTTACACAGCAGAGGTTAATAGCTAGTAGTCAACAACATCGCAGGAAAAAATAAAATTTAGAAATCTTTTATTTCTAAAATCAGAACAATACATTTAATTAGTCTTACACAGCAGTAACAAGTGGAAAGCTTAAAAATTCATTTAATTGATTTTCCTTAAGATTTAGGCCCTTTAAAACTTCTCTGTAACAAATTTTAGATACAATGGTTTATAATGGATCTGATGCAATGCCTTTGTTTATGTATATATAGTATACTTATGTGCAGAACAAAATAATTATATTCTTAATTAAGATTTAAATTGATTGATAAAGACAAGCAATGGTTTCTTATTTTATGCAGCACAACATGTATTAGGTCTAGTTAACATTAATAATGATAAATATGTATATCAATGTAAAACACTTGTACATTATCCAAACCTTGGCTGAATGTTGTTGTAACCTCTGGAGGCTGATTGATAAGATGTCTATTACAAATTGTAATGTTTATATATGCACAGATGTATAAATGTCATCTTCATTCTTGATGCAGAATACAATAAATGCTTTGCTTGTCTCCATAGCAACTGATGAAAGAGCTGGAAAATGAACGAGAGAGAAGATGGAAGTCCGAGCAGGCAAGCAAGAAACTTGTGGACCACATCAAGTCTCTTCAGACCAAAGGTTAATATTGTCTTAATTCTCAAGGCCTAAGTTTGATATTGTCTTAATTCTCAAGGCCTAAGTTTGATATTGTCTTAATTCTCAAGGCCTAAGTTTGATATTGTCTTAATTCTCAAGGCCTAAGTTTGATATTGTCTTAATTCTCAAGGCCTAAGTTTGATATTGTCTTAATTCTCAAGGCCTAAGTTTGATATTGTCTTAATGCTCAAGGCCTAAGTTTGATATTGTCTTAATGCTCAAGGCCTAAGTTTGATATTGTCTTAATTCTCAAGGCCTAAGTTTGATATTGTCTTAATTCTCAAGGCCTAAGTTTGATATTGTCTTAATTCTCAAGGCCTAAGTTTGATATTGTCTTAATTCTCAAGGCCTAAGTTTGATATTGTCTTAATTCTCAAGGCCTAAGTTTGATATTGTCTTAATTCTCAAGGCCTAAGTTTGATATTGTCTTAATGCTCAAGGCCTAAGTTTGATATTGTCTTAATTCTCAAGGCCTAAGTTTGATATTGTCTTAATTCTCAAGGCCTAAGTTTGATATTGTCTTAATTCTCAAGGCCTAAGTTTGATATTGTCTTAATTCTCAAGGCCTAAGTTTGATATTGTCTTAATTCTCTACAGACTTAAAGTTAATATTGTTTTAATTCTCTCCGCCTAAGGTTAATATTGTCTTAATTCTTTACAGACCTAAGGTTAATATTGTCTTAATGCTCAAGGCCTAAGTTTGATAAAGTCTTAATTCTCTACAGACCTAAGGTTAATATTGTCCTAATTCTCTACAGACCTAAGGTTAATATTGTCTTAATGCTCAAGGCCTAAGTTTGATATTGTCTTAATTCTCTACAGACCAAAGGTTAATATTGTCTAATTCTCTCAGCCTAAGATTAATATTGTCTTAATTCTCTAGACCTAAGGTTAATATTGTCTTAATTCTCTACAGACCTAAGGTTAATATTGTCTTAATTCTCTTGGCCTAAGTCTGATATTGTCTTAATTCTCTACAGACCAAAGGTTAATATTGTCTTAATTCTCTACAGACCAAAGGTTAATATTGTCTTAATTCTCTACAGACCTATGGTTAATATTGTCTTAATTCTCTACAGACCTAAGGTTAATATTGTCTTAATTCTCTACAGACCTAAGGTTAATATTGTCTTAATTCTCTAGAGACCTAAGTTTGATATTGTCTTAATTCTCTACAGACCTAAGGTTAATATTGTCTTAATTCTCTAGAGACCTAAGTTTGATATTGTCTTAATTCTCTACAGACCTAAGGTTAATATTGTCTTAATTCTCTACAGACCTAAGGTTAATATTGTCTTAATTCTCTACAGACCAAAGGTTAATATTGTCTTAATTCTCTTCAGACCTAAGGTTAATATTGTCTTAATTCTCTACAGACCTAAGGTTAATATTGTCCTAATTCTCTACAGACCTAAGGTTAATATTGTCCTAATTCTCTACAGACCTAAGGTTAATATTGTCTTAATTCTCTAGAGACCTAAGTTTGATATTGTCTTAATTCTCTACAGACCTAAGGTTAATATTGTCTTAATTCTCTAGAGACCTAAGTTTGATATTGTCTTAATTCTCTACAGACCAAAGGTTAATATTGTCTTAATTCTCTTCAGACCAAAGGTTAATATTGTCTTAATTCTCTACTGACCTAAGGTTAATATTGTCTTAATTCTCTAGAGACCTAAGTTTGATATTGTCTTAATTCTCTACAGACCAAAGGTTAATATTGTCTTAATTCTCTTCAGACCAAAGGTTAATATTGTCTTAATTCTCTACAGACCTAAGGTTAATATTGTCTTAATTCTCTACAGACCAAAGGTTAATATTGTCTTAATTCTCTTCAGATCAAAGTTTCATATTTTCTTAATTCTCTACAGACCTAGGTTTGATATTGTCTTAATTCTCTACTGACCTAAGGTTAATATTGTCTTAATTCTCTACAGACCTAAGTTTGATATTGTCTTAATTCTCTACAGACCAAAGTTTGATATTATTTCAATTCTCCAGACCTAAGGTTAATATCGTCTTAATTCTCTTCAGACCAAAGGTTCTTAATTCTCTACAGACTTAAGGTAATTAATAAATATTGTCTTAATTCTCTGCAGATCTAAGGTTATTATATTTTCTTAATTCTCTACAGACCAAAGGTTAATGTTGTCTTAATACTCTACAGACCTAAAATTGATATTGTCTTAATTCTCATCAGACCTCACTAAGATAAATTTTCTTCAGAAATTATCTTGCTACACTCTTATCCCTCCAGCGAAATCAGGTTGTTTATTTTGTGGCATTTTTTCAATGTCATCTCAACACGGATATGTCGTAATTGATTCCAAATTAATTCCTTTGATTTGGAACCAGGCCATGTGAAAGAGGAAACGGTAAATTGGTATCTTAATAGGCCTGGTGCTCCAGCTAAATGTACACTCTGCTGGGTAGGAAAAGGATGTTTGTTTGGCTAATGTGTACACACAGTCCTTCAATGTTTGTTATTGGTGATGATGTGTGATGGGTAGCCCTATTGGCCAACGGAATGGGGGACAAAATGGTCATCGCAGCTCTATTTGTTGTGTAAATCACGACATTCTGGGTGAGATTGTGACATAGTCAACAAAAAGAAAGTTCGTGTCAGAGCTAATGTAGATTTATCTTGACCATGAGTGACCAGAAGGGTCAATCCACGCTAATAGATTAGCGGTATTGCTTTCTGTGTCACGCTTGGCTTCCTATAGTATGAACGGATCTGATGAAAGGTACGGAGAGTTCAAAAGCCGGGGTCGGTATTGATGACCCCTCACTATAGATTAGCTACCAAACAATTGATTTTGACAAGAAAAAGAAACCAAATTTCTGAGTTTTTAGATTTGTAGCCTCATTACAGGAGCACGCACATGCAATCAGGATAGCTGATAAAAGTAATGTTACAGATGACACATGTATATGTTTGTGACGTTAATAGGATACAGATTTTTTCTCAGTTTGTCTGAGAATCTTTTTGTGCATAATTTAATATTCAATGTTGAGAGATATGAATATAAGCAATTAACGAAGCTTTGTTATCACAATGACAATATTGAGGCCTTTGATGTTAATGACAATATCATTTATATTTCCAAGTGAGAGTTAAATATTTATTGGTCAAGTTCAACTTTGTAGAAAAATAAATGTATGCTACATGCATACTTGTTTAATTATCAATCTGTGTGACTAAGGACATCATTGAAGTTGCAAATTTGTTGTTAAAAATGCCACTACAAAGTAAATGGTCATTTTAAAGTTTAAATATTACTACAATTAAAATGGTCATTATAAGTTAAAATGCATTACAAATCAAATGGTCATTAAAAGTTGTTAAAAAATGTCACTGCAAATCAAACTATCGTTAAAAGTGAAAATATCACTAAAATTTAAATGGTCATTAAAAGTTAAGATATCACTACAAATTAAACTGTCATTAAAAGTGAAAATATCACTAGAAATTAAATGGTCATTATAAGTTGAAATGTCATCACAAATTAAACTCATTAAAAGTGAAAATATCACTAGAAATTAAATGGTCATTAAAAATTAAAACATCACTACAAATTAAACTGTCATTAAAAGTGTAAATATCACTAGGAATTAAATGGTCATTACAAGATAAAACATCACTATAAAATGAATGGTCATCAAACTTTAAAATGTTGCTACACATTGAATGGTCCTTACAAGCTGAAGTCACTGCGTATGTGTATAATGGTCATTAAAAATAAAAAGGTCATTACAAATGAAAATATAAAAAATCATAACAATGAAAATGTGCTACTTAATTATACAATAACTTTATGTTTGTACAGCGAAGGACGGTGACCAGCTCAAGGACACGGCTATAGAGGCCACAACACGACTCAAGCAAGCCTTGACCAATGAAAGGGAAGCAAAACTAAGGCTGCAGGATGATCTTGATAGGGCAAAGGTCAGGTTTATTAATTATTTGAGATATTCATCAGTTGTTGCATGACCTCCCAGTAAGTTGAGTGGAGTTTTTTTCCATCTGTACATTTTCCATGTCCAGTTCATTAATATTTCGAATTACCCTGGTACATTATAATTCTTCGCTACTATAGTCAACAATATACATGTATATGAATATTGTTGATCATGAATCCTATAACCGGCTCAGATTTAAACTTTAAAAAAATAAAATGTGTTCATCAATCATAAAGCACTCTGACATATTGATCAATCGCTATGAAAACGTTTTTTTAATGAACACCACTTTTCTTTCAGATTCATCTACAGGAAGAGTCTAGACAGCTCTCAGTTGCCAAGGAAACGGAAGAAAGCTTGAAAAAGAGTCTCCGTAACTTAGAGGAAGTCACTGCCAAAATGGAACGCGAAAAACTGCAGCAACAGACACACGAGGTAATTAGTGGGATATCAGTTTCAAAGTACTGTATGTTTAAAAGCATCAACAAATTACCGTCAACAAAGTGTTTGTTGGTACCTTTAAATATTGATTCATAGTTTAAAAAATCATGTACATAGATAAGAATTAATTGAGAACACAAACATTTTTAAACAGATATTAATTGGATTAAGGAGGAAAAAATGTTTTGATAATTTGTGTTGACACCAATTTGAAGATGTGTTGTGATGTCACAGGTTCATTAGGGACTTCTGCTGTACTTAGTTTAGTGACAGGAGATACGGTAATGTGTCCGTCCAACACAACAGAGGCGGTAGTTTAGTGACAGGAGATACGGTAATGTGTTCGTCCAACACAACAGAGGCGGTAGGGGATAGTTAAAATCATAGCCTATAGGCTTGTGGCATATCAAATTATTGAGCTGGTTTGATGAATTCCATATGACATAGCCACTCATGTACGATCCTCTATATCTAAAATGGACAGTTCTGTAGGGAGATAGTTATAGCTATCTACAGAGGACAGTAGGGGGATAGTTATAACTATCTACAGAGGACAGTAGGGGGATAGTTATAACTATCTATAGAGGACAGTAGGGAGATAGTTATAACTATCTACAGAGGACAGTAGGGGGATAGTTATAACTATCTATAGAGGACAGTAGGGGGATAGTTATAACTATCTACAGAGGACAGTAGGGAGATAGTTATAACTATCTACAGAGGACAGTAGGGAGATAGTTATAACTATCTACAGAGGACAGTAGGGAGATAGTCATAACTATCTACAGAGGACAGTAGGGAGATAGTTATAACTATCTACAGAGGACAGTAGGGAGATAGTTATAACTATCTATAGAGGACAGTAGGGGGATAGTTATAACTATCTATAGAGGACAGTAGGGAGATAGTTATAACTATCTACAGAGGACAGTAGGGAGATAGTAATAACTATCTATAGAGGACAGTAGGGAGATAGTTATAACTATCTATAGAGGACAGTAGGGGGATAGTTATAACTATCTATAGAGGACAGTAGGGAGATAGTTATAACTATCTACAGAGGACAGTAGGGGGATAGTTATAACTATCTATAGAGGACAGTAGGGAGATAGTTATAACTATCTATAGAGGACAGTAGGGGGATAGTTATAACTATCTATAAAGGACAGTAGGGAGATAGTTATAACTATCTACAGAGGACAGTAGGGAGATAGTTATAACTATCTATAAAGGACAGTAGGGAGATAGTTATAACTATCTATAGAGGACAGTAGGGAGATAGTTATAACTATCTAAAGAGGACAGTAGGGAGATAGTTATAACTATCTATAGAGGACAGTAGGGAGATAGTTATAACTATCTACAGAGGACAGTAGGGAGATAGTTATAACTATCTATAGAGGACAGTAGGGAGATAGTTATAACTATCTACAGAGGACAGTAGGGAGATAGTTATAACTATCTACAGAGGACAGTAGGGAGATAGTTATAACTATCTATAAAGGACAGTAGGGAGATAGTTATAACTATCTATAGAGGACAGTAGGGAGATAGTTATAACTATCTACAGAGGACAGTAGGGAGATAGTTATAACTATCTATAGAGGACAGTAGGGGGATAGTTATAACTATCTATAGAGGACAGTAGGGAGATAGTTATAACTATCTACAGAGGACAGTAGGGGGATAGTTATAACTATCTACAGAGGACAGTAGGGGGATAGTTATAACTAACTACAGAGGACAGTAGGGAGATAGTTATAACTATCTACAGAGGACAGTAGGGAGATAGTTATAACTATCTATAGAGGACAGTAGGGAGATAGTTATAACTATCTACAGAGGACAGTAGGGGGATAGTTATAACTATCTACAGAGGACAGTAGGGAGATAGTTATAACTATCTACAGAGGACAGTAGGGGGATAGTTATAACTATCTATAGAGGACGGTTCTGTAGGGAGATAAGTTTTTGTATCTTAATCAAAATATCTTTAGTCAGGACTAATTTGTTGATGGCTGTACTGTGTACAAACCAGTGCTTGACAGATCTCCATACTTAAGGAATCCATTACCGGTATGAGACATCCCATGCTTTTGTCTGGCAACAGCTTGAGACGTTTGACGTCTTTTTCTTTGCCAACAGTTTGAGACACTGTTTCTTGTCTGCCCAGGGTCATTACTCACAAGTATTGGTAGATAATGTTTCATTGTCCTGCGATATCTTGTAATTGTAAATGGCTGTCGGTCAGTATGACTGATGACGTTATGCCGGCCAGTCCTGGTGTAAAGCCCTTAAGTAGATAATTAGTGTGAAGCGTCCCAGCTGTTACGTCAGGCTATGGGTACTGGTTCATAGATTAAGCTTAATCTTGGCTATGTAATCAGATTTCCTCTTGGAGAGACTTACTGCATTTGTCTGCGATTTTAATGTTGCCATTTACTAGCCGCAGCGTACTTTGTGGGAGAGAAACATATTTGAATAACGACCATTTCCTACATTTCCAGATTTCATAGCCATTAATTGTCTGGGATTCATACTCCTTAAATTGTCAGATCAGGAGATTGTGCAAATAAAATGACAGTTAATCATGGGCTGTCGATTAGGTCTGGAATTCCGTCATACTGCATGGAAATACCTGAAATTCTTTCATTAGAACTACACAGCAGTTATCACTAATACATATATAGATGGACCATGACATTCACAAATTAAACTGTAAACTGAATTGTTACTAAAAATTTAGCATTTCTAAAGAATTATTTTCAATTTTATTACCTTATATCTGGCTCAAAGGGCCATATTTCTTTTCCTTTAAATGACTTCCTCTTTAAAACCAAAAGGCCTATAATCATTTTTGGCTGGTTGGTTCCTGGGATGGATCCCCAAAATTTGCGAAAAAATAAATGACCTTGATCCATATGCAAAGACACAGAGGTAAACAACTTCTTATTTACTTAAAGGCATAGAATCATTAAAAGCATATGGTTGGTAGGTTCCTGGTGACACCCAAAAAAGTTTGTTAAAGTAAATCAGAACTTGACCAAGGATATATAAGTCATAGGTATCACATTTGTTTTTCTGATTATCTGAAAGGCAAAGAATCAATATAATGATTGAAGTAATATTTAAACATTGATGGGGCATCATTTCTTTGTTTGTAATGGATTAATGTCCTCACAGTAGCCAGGGTCATATGAGGATGTTTAAATTGTCAAGGACGGACACCAACAGCAAGGGTCATGTGGTGACAGTTAATCTGTCAAAGAGATACCAACAGCAAGAGTTATATGGGGACAGTTAAAGTGTCAAGGAGACACCAATATCCAGGGTCATATGGGAACAGTTAAATTGTCAAGGAGACACCCACAGCCAGGGTCATGTGGGGACAGTTAAATTGTCAAGGAGACACCAACAGCCAGGGTCATGTGGGGACAGTTAAATTGTCAATGAGACACCAACAGCCAGGGTCACATGGGGACAGTTAAATTTTCAAGGAGACACCAATAGCCAGGGTCATGTGGGGAAAGTTAAATTGTCAAGGAGACACCAACAGCCAGGGTCATGTGGGGACAGTTAAATTGTCAAGGAGACACCAATAGCCATGGTCATGTGGGGACAGTTAAATTGTCAAGGAGACACCAACAACCAGGGTCATGTGGTGACAGTGAAATTGTCAAGGAGACACCAATTAACAGCCAGGGTCATATGGGGACAGTTAAATTGTCAAGGCGACAACAATAGCCAGGGTCATATGGGGACAGTTAAATTGTCAAGGAGACAACAATATCCAGGGTCATGTGGGGACAGTTAAATTGTCAAGGAGACACCAACAGCCAGGGTCATGTGGGGACAGTTAAATTGTCAATGAGACACCAACAGCCAGGGTCACATGGGGACAGTTAAATTTTCAAGGAGACACCAACAGCCAGGGTCATGTGGGGAAAGTTAAATTGTCAAGGAGACACCAACAGCCAGGGTCATGTGGGGACAGTTAAATTGTCAAGGAGACACCAATAGCCATGGTCATGTGGGGACAGTTAAATTGTCAAGGAGACACCAACAACCAGGGTCATGTGGTGACAGTGAAATTGTCAAGGAGACACCAATTAACAGCCAGGGTCATATGGGGACAGTTAAATTGTCAAGGCGACAACAATAGCCAGGGTCATATGGGGACAGTTAAATTGTCAAGGAGACAACAATATCCAGGGTCATGTGGGGAAAGTTAAATTGTCAAGGAGACAACAATATCCAGAGTCATATGGGGAAAGTTAAATTGTCAAGGAGACACCAACAGCCAGAGTCATATGGGGAAAGTTAAATTGTCAAGGAGACACCAACAGCCAGGGTCATGTGGGGACAGTTAAATCGTCAAGGAGACACCAACAGCCAGGGTCAGGTGGGGACAGTGAAATTGTCAAGGAGACACCAGCAGCCAGGGTCATATGGGGACAGTTAAATTGTCAAGGAGACAACAGTATCCAGGGTCATATGGGGAAAGTTAAATTGTCAAGGAGACACCAACAGCCAGGGTCATGTGGTGACAGTGAAATTGTCAAGGAGACACCAACAGCCAGGGTCATGTGGTGACAGTTAAATTGTCAAGGAGACAACAATATCCAGGGTCGTATGGGGAAAGTTAAATTGTCAAGGAGACAACAACAGCCAGGGTCATATGGGGACAGTTAAATTGTCAAGGAGACAACAACAGCCATATTTAAGGTTATGGAGTCAATGTTGTTTAATTGTCAAAGGAACTTGTATTGATCTTTGGCTTGTACTAGTGTCTTAATGCTTCATACAATGCAAACAAAGTTGTTTTGAAGACAAGATTACTAGAATCAAACACAATTCATTGTAAATGTCATGAATGTGGTATTTGTTTGGAAACAGCATTAGCTGTTAAGTGCAAAATCTTGCTGAAGGTGTATTTTGATGTGTATATTGTCTAAGTAACTGTAACATAGTTACACAAATGACAAAGGAAAACAATTTTATGATATGGCATGCCCTCAGCTGCCTGGCCGGGCCTCCAAATGGCGATCTACAGTACTTTATCGCCTAGCCAGAAATACCTGCAGCTTATACCACTGTGTCACATCCAATGCAGTATTAGACAAGAGTCTGCATGAATACGTCCCTCCCTGGCTATTGAAATTTGCAAAAATGTGCAACAAAATGCTGTTTCATTGTTCTGTAAGAAAAGCCCACCACTAGCTTTCTCAAAATGTATATACACCCTTTGTTCTTCTATGATAAATACGGTATTACTCATAATCATATTGGGAATCTACGTTATAACAAGTTAAAACGAAGCTCTTCTGAAATTAGAATCGAGTTATGACAGATTTATTGAGTCATTAAGTATTCATAAAAACAAATGTACATGTAGATTTTAAAAGCAACAGCAAAATTAAACTGAATTTACCATAAGGAATCAGAAACAGATACAAACTTCAATTCGAGTTAATGGTTTAATGTTGATTTGAAATTGATTGATGGGTGTAAATTTGAATAACGTCACTACATCCGTGGGAATGGATAACTATAAATCATTGAAAGCCAATGTGCATTTAAAACAAAACCTGCCGAGTAAGCAATTAAAACAGTGTGGTAATACCCTCCTAAAGTTGGACCAAAGGCGACATCATCATATGTGTGGGATCCTCTTCAGAATTTAATCGCTTTGCATTACATGTTTGCCAGATCTCCTGGGGTCTATGACCAAATGTAGAGGACATTGATACTTTAAATAGCTGCCGTTACAGGAAATTGAAAAACTGTTAATGCTATATGATCAAGTCCTCAGACGTGAGCATCCAGTCGGATCTTTGTAAACATGATTATAGCCATATATAATTCTCATATTATTTATTGACAGAACAGTTAATTTTGTAAGTTGCAAATAAAATTTTGCAGTCGTTTGGGTTCTTCTAAAGTTCTGTATCTGATGCTCAGTTCACTTTGCCTTCAAGTCCTTTATCTCTTGAGATGTATTGTTTAAATCTATTTATATTGTTTTTGGACGTGAAGTGCTGCTTCAGCTGCTGTTATTTCTCACCTGAAAAGGTTGTACACTGTGTAACGGTCCAGGTGAAAAACTGTTCAACATTAGTCTAATCGGAGTTCAGGGGAGACCACTCATACTAGAGGTCGTGAAAACTCCAACTCTTGCCATTTTTAGGTCACCTGAGACAAAGTCAATTAACCTATTGCAATCACCTTTTGTCCAGCGTCGTGCGTCATAAACAATTTACGTTTTCAACTTCTTCTTGATAACCAAAAGGCCCAGAGACGCAATATTATGTCTGTAGCATGCTGGGATGAATGGCTACCAAGTTAATTCAAATGGATGTCCTTGACCTTCATTCAAGGTCCCAGGTGCCAAATGTGCTAAAATATATAAAAACGTTGACTGTTAATTAAGGCCCATGGGCCTCTTGTTATTCAAGTCTCATAGGTTCTGTGACATTAACATGAAGGTGATAAGATAAATTTGAAAAATATATTTCATTTTTTTTGTTTTCATTCTCATAACTATAATTAATATTGACAATTGTTTTCTGCCAATTCATTGTCAATGATTATCGGGCAAGTAGTCACCAATATTTAATTATCCTGGTGTTAAGAGACCAAAATCTACTGGCCCTAGGTCATCGGATCTGGGATTTTTTTTTGCCCAACTTCACACTTTCTTCAAGATAAAGTTGGACCAAGGAATTCTTTTGGAACTTGAACTGAGAGAATGTAAGTGATTTCATATTTCATCATTTTTTTTTTTTTTTTTTTCCGTCACAGCAAAAGAAGACTCATGATGCACAGATGCGAGCATCTGCTTTGACTCGTGAGCTAGAGATGTTGAAATTGACAGCAGAGAAACAAAAAGGACAGATACACCAACTCCAGGAACTACTGGCTGGTCGAGAACAGCAACACAGGTAAGGGTCTGAGTGGTCAGTACAGGTAAGGGTCAGTGGTCAGTACAGGTAAGGGTCAGTGGTCAGTATAGGTAAGGGTTTCAGTGGTCAGTGCAGGTAAGGGTCAGTGGTCAGCACAGGTAAAGGTCAGTGGTCAGTAGAGGTAAGGGTCAGTGGTCAGTAGAGGTAAGGGTCAGTGGTCAGTAGAGGTAGGGGTCAGTGGTCAGTACAGGTAAGGGTCAGTGGTCAGCACAGGTAAAGGTCAGTGGTCAGTACAGGTAAGGGTTTGAGTGGTCAGTACAGGTAAGGGTCAGTGGTCAGCACAGGTAAAGGTCAGTGGTCAGTACAGGTAAGGGTCAGTGGTCAGTACAGGTAAGGGTCAGTGGTCAGTGGAGGTAAGGGTCAGTGGTCAGTACAGGTACACTGTAAGGGTTTGAGTGGTCAGTTCAGGTACACTGTAAGGGTTTGAGTGGTCAGTACAGGTAAGGATTTGAGTGGTCAGTACAGGTAAGGGTCAGTGGTCAGTACAGGTAAGGGTCATTGGTCAGTACAGGTAAGGGTCATTGGTCAGTACAGGTAAGGGTCAGTGGTCAGTGCAGGTAAGGGTCAGTAGTCAGTACAGGTAAGGGTCTGAGTGGTCAGTACAGGTAAGGGTCAGTGGTCAGTACAGCAGTACAGGTAATCAGGACCAAATTAACATTGCGGGTGCCCTATAGTAAAGCACAGTGTCTGTTAGTCGATCTCCAGACAGCTAATTTTTTTTTGAGACTTAACAGTGTTATATTATGTTGTTCGATAGTGGTATAAAAAGTTCCTATAAGTGTCAAGTTCAAGGTTGCTGTTACTAAAGATAGAACTGGGTTTGTAAGGGTCAAGGTCGCTATACTAAAAATAGAAATAGGACTATATTGTTAAAAATACAACATGTTCACTGTGTATATAATGCAGATATTTCTATCACTTTTATAAATTGGGGTGGGTGTCCTTCAAGGTTAAAGAGTCAAAGGTCACACAAAAAGAATTCTTGATTTCTTTCGCCATGATTTGTTAACATCAAAATAATATGTATGTAGGTAAGTAGAAATTAAATATCATTGTAACAGTCAGGGTAAGTCAGGTCTTCAGACGACAGGTGACGGAGCAGCCACACTGCTGTGTCAGTTAAATCTGAATTATAAGGGTCACGGAGGGTCGGCAGAGGTCTATACAGGAAATGATAAGATTTGTGATACGGGAAATGTTGGCCACTGATTGATTTAAGAGGAATACTGATAACCTCCAGTTGACCACGCCCCAAGTACAAGTTTGTGCCAAGTATCGGAATAATTTTTACTTAAAGGAAACATACATTTTCATTATCTTTAAAAGTTTTCTTTCTGATATTGATCGAGTACGTCTGGCCACCTACGTATAAATACACAACACTAATAATGGATGTTTGCCGTGGATGTACATATCATTAATCTTACAATATAAAGTGCTGAAATGCTGAAATATTAAAATTGGATTTTAGCTGATTTTGGCATTCTTATTATTGATCGCCTACTGGTGAGACTGTGGGGGACTATAGGTTCCTGTACTTGACCATCGACTTACAGTCAGTACAACATCAAAGTTTGTCAGCGTTCTAGCAGCTTCATTCCTTGAGGGATTTTGATAAAACTTCACACAATAATAAAGAACTGTCTGGTACAGGTTTTGAGTTTCAGGGATTTGGGGGTCTAGGTCAAGGTCACTTACTATTTTTAGCATGGGCTGGTAGGGGATATGTGTTGTTTTAGAAATACTTAGTGTGCTTGGATATCCGCAATTTTTAAATAATTGTACAGTGTAACCTGTCTAAACCGGATGTCACTGTGACCAGACAATTTGGCCGGTTTACACAGGTATATATTATAGAGATTGGTATAATTATACCACAATTTAGTATATTTTAGAAAAACTATTGGAATTTCTCTATCTGATCTTTATATAGATGCTGTTCTCTGTGATTTCTTTCCTCCCTCGCAGTTTTTTTGGTTGCTCGATGCCTGAAATTTAATGGTTTTGTTTAACGAGAGGGACGCGTTATTACAACTGATATCTGTCAGGATACAGCGCTACAGACAGATTTCTATTACAAAATCTCACGGAAGAATGCAACTGGAAAAAAAAAAACATTTCTTAGATTTAAATACTTCACTCATGTGAAAGTTTTGGTACAGAAAAAAAATGGGTTGGGAAATGGATTCATTCAGTGTCAAATGAGTTTGCATAGGAGTAATGGGTTTGTGAAACATTATAGCTTGAACACAGTGTGTGTTCATTAAGTCAAAGTACCACCAATCAAAAATAGATACTGTAAACCAGCCTTTTTTCACGTACCATTTATTTTCGAGAATTTCAAAATCAGGACAAATTTGCGAAAATTAATCGCTGTGAATTCAAAAAATTTTTTTTTTTTTTTTTTTTTTTTTATTTTATTTTTTTTTTTTCAGAAGTTTTCATACAGTGTAAAGTACATAGTATACAACTGTACTCAGAAGTAATAATCATTATTACAGTATCATAAAATTGTAGAAGATCTAACACACATACACACACACCTTACTCCACATTCATAGAATCATTGATTATCTTTTGATGAATTTTCCAAATATTACATTTACACTATTTAAAGAGAGGAAGAAAGCAGAAAAGAACATGTTAAGCAAAGAGAAAAATTATAACGATAAAGAAAAAAAAAAACAAAAAAAAGCCTGACCTTGAGTAAGGTGACCTTTACTCGCAATCGTTTAAATGATTTCGTAATCAATTGCTAAAAAAGCATTAGTCTATTTTTCAACAAACTTGGTATATTATATAGATCACATAGTCGACATCTCAACACAACCTTCATTTATGGAAAATCAGTCAAAATCTATGGTCCAGCAGCTCTGGCTGGCACAGTTGACGTCTTTCACTTCTGTGGCCTGGGTTCGATTCCCCAATTGGACATAAACAGGTTTGGGGTCACAGGAATCGCCTGACTTCCTGTACTCCAGTTTCCTCCCACAGAAAGACACCTTCATACACTTCCATCATGGTCTCAGCTTTGCATCTGATTATAATAACTAGCCCTCCTGGCCCCATCATCAGCTGTGATAATGACCCCCTATGTATTACCAGCATGACTGACATGTAGGAATTATGTATATGAGCTCAGATGATTTAATAATGCTGTTAAGTTTGCTTTTATATAAACTGTTTCATCACAAGTTAGGAGGGATCAATATTTTATGGGGTAGGTCATTATTTTATGCATGAAATACTGACACCCTGGTCGGTATTTTATTAGGGGTAAAAAATTTATATGACACCGACCATCAAGGCTGCATGGTCGATATAAGTTAAGGTATAACTTGAATTGTGTCACAATTGTTGTAAAATACCTTACATAGGCATTTTTATTGATGTTTAGCTCTCAATTTCGCAAGAAGTATATACTGTATATACATGTATATATATGTATAACATAGTAACAAAAATGAAGAAGGAAGGCATCTTTTTGGCTCGTGCCCTGACCGGGCCTTGAATTCACGATCTACAGCACCCAAACGCCTAGCCAGAAATACCCGCAGCTTCTACCTTGCTGTGTCATATCGGCGTTATTAAAAAGAACGTTTCAATGGCGCAGTGATGGTCGGCCCGATACCCTGACATGATCATTGTGGAAGTAAACCAAACAGGTGTTTCATCATGGGTATGAACCCTCTTAACTTCTGATCAACATAAGGGAGATTTGGAAGTCTTAAAGATAAATACTGAAATAATTAAAACTGCAAGAAAGGTGGATTTTGGGAGTTAGCAATCGTTTGAGCTATCATATTTAGTTTCCAATCAAGGATTTCTAATTGCATGTGTGCAATCTTCAATAATCAATGTACTTTAACACAAAGTTGTTTCATATATGGCTCATTCAATTATTTTTGCTGGAATTTTTATATGTTTTATGACTGGGTCATTTTTTGAAGATTAAGGGGACGACAGCGAGACGTACTGTGCTATGGAATTCTTGTTTGGAAACCCCCAAGGGCTTTCTTCTGAATAATTACGAGATCTGCATGAAGTTGTCGTATTTATTCTGTGCTTTGGTTTGAAAGATTACCCATGTAAAATATCAGCTTTTCTCATTTATTGATCTTTTAAAATCATTTAAAATCACCAGTCTGCGGATGATGCTTGCATGACATCCTTCGAATCTTTCCCTGTAGGTTCGATTAGTTGACACTAGTAGAGAAACCAAACGTAAATAGCTTTCACTTAATTCTCCAATTTCCATTTAAAATATGAAATTCCTTAAATAGTTTTTTAATTATGATATTTAGCAGTTTTCTGCCGACAGTCTTATGGCGATAAATTTGCTAGAGTTTCTATAGTCATCATAATTATGATCATGTGATCATATTATCCTGCATGATCATGTGACAATTATATATTGAATATGTACAGTATGTACTTCTACAGTTGCAAAATTGACAACTGACTAGTATTTATTTTTATTTTTTTCCTTTTAAAAATTCAGTAGCAATCAATATTCGGTATGAGTTGTGAAGATATATATAGAGGTTACACAACGAGTGGTTGTTGGACATGGAATTCATTTCACACTCGTAAGTTATTTTTTTAAAAGTTACAAAAGACACGAGCTTTAGCTAGTGGTATATAACATATATTTATCCAACAGTCAGGCCATTTATACAATGACTTGAGAGTGGAATAACACCGGGTATTGTGGTAGAAACAGAGATAATATCACCGTGCCTGGATAAATCCTTCTTTTTGTCTCATGTGAGTGCTACTATTCCAGCGTCGGCCACGTCAACATTTCCATTAAATTTTTCTCTAAGAACATATAAGCTATCATAATGGCACCTGTAATACACTTGTATCTATATAAAACCATCTAACACATTTCACATTCAGAATTTCAATTAAAATCTTGTTAATTGGACTTTGTTAATTAATTTGGCCATGTTAAAGTTTCCGTTTAGCAAGCTTGGGGTTTCTCACAAAGTAATTGTGCTGTCATTATTAAATCTTAGGTCAATAATGCATGGGTATCCCTATAGACACACAGTTTACCATTAATTGCATGGACTTCGTTAATTAATTGTGCATTATATGTTAAAGTTTTCTGATTAGCTGGGAGTTGAGATTTTTTATAGGACTTCTCAATTTTTTAGCCCACCATCATCAGATGGTGCATGCTATTCAAATCACCCTGAGTCGGTGGTCCGTCATCCGTCCGTCTGTCCATCCCTTCATAAAAAAACTCTTGTTATCACTATTTCTCAGAAAGTACTGGAGGGATTTTTTAAAATTTCATATGTAGGTTCCGCTTCAGATGCAAGGCAGCCATCTTGGATTTTGGCAATTGAAGTTTGTTACAGCTATAGTTTTCAGAAAGAACTGAAGGGATCTTTCTAAAATTTTATATGTAGGTGCATGGTCCCCTTGGTACCCAGTTGTGCATATTGCATTTTGGGACCAATCAAAAAACAACATGGCTGACAGGCAGCCATCTTGGATTTTGACAATTGCTGATTGCTCCAGCTATATAAAGTTATATAAAGTTATTAAATGTTTTGAAGGAAGGGATGAAAGAAGGGAAAAGAATAGAAAAGATCAGTCTTTCATTTGACTGATATGGATCATTCAATGGTGGGGCGCCAAGATGGATCTCTTGTTATGTACTTCAGGAATGAGTTGTATGTATTTTGGGGATGACGTTAAAGTAACTTTGTTTTTCAGGGATGAAATGAAGCTGTGTGTCCGTCCAAACAGTCAAGAGATGGACAGTCTCATACAGCAGGAAAAACGCCGGGCCGAGAAACAGTATGAGAGTGAACTCCGCACCCAGCAAGACAAGTAAGCTAGCTATAGGTTTACTTTGAAAGTTAACTCGTTTCTAACTTTTCTACAAACTTCGAGACAAACTCATAGCATCTGATCCTCGGTGACATGATTACCTGGGACTTGATACAGCACAGCTAGCTCCTCGTGAGTGTCAAGTTGTCTCCCCTTCTCTCAGTCTGGACATCATGCAGTAGCTAGCTATATATAAACAGGACTTATTCTGAGGGCTGTTTGGGACAGATAATGGGCCCCATTCCTACTGAAATTATTTCATATTTAAACCAAATGACCCAAATTTGCAGCATACTCCCACAAGTGATTCCCAATTACTACTTTTCTTTTGAAAATGAGGCTCCGTGTACCCTCACTACAACAGCAGAATAAATTGAACTTCGTCACTGCCGAAAGACTTGAAACAAGTGTCTACAGTACAGCTGTTTGTATCTTCTATATATACATAACAGTGATGAATTTTTATGAGACTTGAGAGTGTTGTAGACCCTAACTTCAGAAGTTATTTGGATGTGTCTACAATTTACTGTAACTATTTGCTAGCCAACATATATTGATTCCCCGTGGTATGCGGTGGAAAATGGTGATCAATTCTTAAAGTTCAATAGGGGGTACATTGTTATGTAGCATGGATTTAAAAATATATTTCTCTTGTCTACAGGAAGATTAAACATTAAGTTCTTGTACGTGTGGAAAAGTATTATTTCTTAGACCCACCCAAGTTATTCCCTAGAGAACAACATTGTTAGAAAAAATTCAACAAATATGAAGAATTTTGAGCAAATGCAAGTATAAAAATAAAGATGTCGGAAATTGTCTGATTATTTAATTCGAAAGTAAAAATTGTCTCTGTGCTGTAAAGTGTAAAAGTCTGGCTTCCACTATAAATGTTTGGATTAAGTGGACCTACATCCAATAAAATGTCTGATGACTGACACTGTATCATTGCCAACTTTAACCCACAAAGTTGATGGACACTCAATTTTATCAATGGTGCAGTTGGCTAGTGATACTGGACTGACGAGTCATGGTCAAGATTTATGCTGGTGCTTTTACGATTCATAAAATCGTAATACAAAAATTGGCCGTTGTATCAATGGTCTCAATTTGTTCTGAGTTTACACGGCTTTTATCGTAAATTATGACACACATTCAGAGAAAATCCTGCGTGCAGCAGACCATTTGGATTAGAGGAATGGGACGGCTATGATTGGTAGAAATAGAAGATATGGAAGGAAACGGAGAACTTCCCATCGGAAATAGGACAGTTTATGTAGAACAGTGGATAGACAAACCTAATTCAGGAGACAAAAGTCTGGAAATACAGTTCACTTTTAAGGCAATGGAACTGTGTGACTATATAAACAGTTTACGAATTATTAGATAATTCTTTTTATTAATTTTCAAGTACTTATGATGGATGGGGCTGTGATAGCTCAGCCGGTTAGAGTGCAGGATGGAGCTCTGATAGCTCAGCCGGTTAGAGTGCAGGCCATGTAACTTCAGGTGAAGATCTGAGGTGCCTGGTTCGATGCTCCCTACCTGTGTTGGATTCTGTTTCTCTGGAAGTTGAGAAACAGGCCGGTCTTTGCTGTCATGGTTGTGTCTTTCGGCTTTACCCTTATAGCTTTGGATGGCATATCATGGGTCGCCCATATGTTGTTCAATGAGGTAGTCACCAACTACTACAGGAATACCCCCACCTCAAAATGAGCTTGCATGGCTGTTCACATGGTGATAAACCCAGAAAACAAACAAACAAACAAACTGTGTATCTTATAGTCTGCTAGAAAGCATACATTTTAATTAGGAGTCTGTTTTTTGTGTGAAAAGTCAACAAAGTTTAAGAAAGTGAAGACCACATTTTTCCTATTGCGTTGGTACCAGACCAAGAAAATTTTAAACTGATTCACACATGTTAAATAGTCTTGTCCCGACATATATTTTTATCTGTATTATAACACTGGCATCCATCATTTGCCTGTTAATTCTTCAGACTACAAAACTGTGCTGTTGTAGTTGTTTTAATGGAAAAAAAATTAACTGTCAGAAAATTTGTCGCACATTCCTTGCCATTTAATATGAAACTGCAGCAAAATTTGAAATGCATTGAAGTGATGTTCTGATCTTTGACGACACATTAAACCTGAGGGTTCAGAATTTTCGGCAGTCACGGCCACAGGATTGACAGGATTGACAGAGGAATATGACAAATGGTCCGCCTACTTCTTCTGCATCGTCAAATTTGACCTAGTTAAAGTTGATTGACAGACAAGATTTTTATTGCATTGTCAAAAAGCCAAAATCAGAACCTGAAGACAGGTCTTGACAAAAATTGCCAAATTCAATCAGGTCATTGTGGAAAATTTTAGACTTTGATATCATGTGGAAAATTTTAGACTTTAATATCATGATAGAGCAGAAATAATCCTATGGAACTCACAATAAATACATCAAAACTATATAGTCCATATTCCAACAGTGAAAGACAGTATTTTATATCCTTTAGGATGATAATCATCATGTGTTCTTTTGAGGTAAGTTATAAAGGATTGTCTAAAAAATGAAAATATATAATGAATATATTGAATTTTGACAGTATGCCTATCAATATGTATAGACATAAAAAATTTTTTTTTAGAGCAAACTCAGGTTAACAAATGCAGCACTTACATTTGCATGCCCACATGTCCGTTTTTGGTCGATATATCTACAGACCGATTAAAGGGTAATTATGTATCAACTTCAAGCTTAATCATAATTCAATTTACTAAAATAGAAATCTTAAATAAATATTTGATTGACAACTTAACAGCCTGAATTTGTTTTTCTGTGGTACAGTATCACAAGGTTATATTAGGTCATCTGATTTGTTAAACAGGCCTCTGGTACATGTACTGACCAAAGGCCGGTGGTTTTTCTCCGAGTACTCCGGCTTTCCTCCGACCTCCAAAACCAGGCACGTACCCCTTAATGACCCTGACTATTATAGGACTTTAAACAAAATAAGCCAAAATGTTGAACCAGTTTTTTTTAAACAGGAGTTACTTAACAGAATACAGGAGATGAAATGTGACCTAGGTTAATATTTTTAACGGGTAATTATATACCGTTAAACCATTGATTAAAGTGTATGGATGTGTGGCATGATCTCCCTATGATACTAGTAATTAATCCATGCACTGTAATCACATAATTATTAGCGAGACTCCACTGAATAATAAAATCAGTCCAATATCTCAAGCTATTAGTTCTCCCTTAATTTGGAACTTACAAGATAACCTGTGACTTTTTGTATCGCCATGGCAACAAAATCCCTCACGGATACCAGTGTCATTATACAATCTACCTGAATGGCTACGACACTGACAGATAGATCTAGGAAAATTAACTGTATCCTCCTCCTTTCAGATTGGAATCTGGGTCAGTTGTTAATTAAGTGGACTTACTTTTGTCCTCATTTATGACTGGCTGTGACACTGTTCAGGTGATGTGGAACGTGTCGAGAAGGTGAGGTCATGTATTTGATGTCAGTCCTGTCACTTAACTGTTTTCTCTTTAGTTCACATGTTGTGAGAAAAGGGAAGTTCAATGAAAGACATCACTTCAGCTTCTGATCATATATGTTGTTAAAAGTGTGATAAAATTTCCATAACACTAGTATGATAAATCTAGGGTAAAAAAAGGATTAGGTATAGACAAAATAGTTGTGTACACCCTCACTAGTTAATGGTACAACCCCACCCATTAATGGTACTCCCTCACCAGTTAATGGTACACCCTCACCAGTTAATGGTACAACCTCACCAGTTAATGGTACAACTCCACCAATTAATGGTACTCCCTCACCAGTTAATGGTACACCCTCACCAGTTAATGGTACACCCTCACCGGTTAATGGTTCACCCTCACCAGTTAATGGTTCACCCTCACCAGTTAATGGTACACCCTCACCAGTTAATGGTACACCCTCATCAGTTAATGGTAAACCCCACCAGTTAATGGTACACCCTCACCAGTTAAAGGTACACCCTCACCACTTAATGGTACATGCTCACCAGTTAATGGTACTCCCTCACCAGTTAATGTTACACCCTCACCAGTTAATGGTACACCCTCACTAGATAATGGTACTCCCTCACCAGTTAATGGTACACCCTCACCAGTTAATGTTACACCCTCACCAGTCAATGGTAATCCCTCACCAGGTAATGGTACACCCTCACCAGGTAATGATACTCTTTCACCAGTTAATGGTACACCCTCACCAGTTAATGGTAAACCCCACCAGTTAATGTTACACCCTCACCAGTCAATGGTAATCCCTCACCAGGTAATGGTACACCCTCACCAGGTAATGATACTCTTTCACCAGTTAATGGTACACCCTCACCAGTTAATGGTACACCCTCACCAGTTAATGGTAAACCCCACCAGTTAATGGTACACCCCCATCATGTTAATGTTTCATCCTCACCAGTTAATGGTACACCCTCACCAGTTAATGGTTCAACCTCACCTTTTAATGGTATACCCTCACCAGTTAATGGTACACCTCACCAGTTAATGGTATACCCTCACCAGTTAATGTTATGCCCTCACCAGTTAACGGTACACCCTCACTAGTTAATGGTACACCCTCACCAGTTAATGGTACACCCTAAACCAGTTAATGGTATACCCTCACCAGTTAATGGTACACCCTCACTAGATAATGGTACTCCCTCACCAGTTAATGGTATACCCCCATCATGTTAATGGTACTCCCTCACCAGTTAATGGTACACTCTCACCAGTTAATGGTAAACCCCACCAGTTAATGGTATACCCCCATCATGTTAATGTTTCATCCTCACCAGTTAATGGTACACCCTCACCAGTTAATGGTTCAACCTCACCTTTTAATGGTATACCCTCACCAGTTAATGTTATGCCCTCACCAGTTAACGGTACACCCTCACTAGTTAATGGTACACTCTCACCATTTAATGGTACTTTCTTGCCATTTAATGGTACACCCTCACCAGTTAATGGTAAACCCCACCAGTTAATGGTACACCCTCACCCATTAATGGTACACCCTCACCAGTTAATGGTACACCCTCACTAGTTAATGGTACACCCTCACCAGTTAATGGTACACCCTCACTAGTTAATGGTACACTCTCAACATTTAATGGTATCCCTTGCCATTTAATGGTACACCCTCACCAGTTAATGGTACACCCTCACCAGTTAATGGTATACCCTTGCCAGTTAATGGTACACCCTCACCAGTTAATGGTACACCCTCACCAGTTAATGGTATACCCTCACCAGTTTATGGTACACCCTCAACAGTTAATGGTACACCCTCACCAGTTTATGGTACACCCTGAACAGTTAATGGTAAACCCCACCAGTTAATGGTACACCCTCACCCATTAATGGTACACCCTCACCAGTTAATGGTACACCCTCACTAGTTAATGGTACACCCTCACCAGTTAATGGTACACCCTCACTAGTTAATGGTACACTCTCACCATTTAATGGTATCCCTTGCCATTTAATGGTACACCCTCACCAGTTAATGGTATACCCTTGCCAGTTAATGGTACACCCTCACCAGTTAATGGTACACCCTCACCAGTTAATGGTATACCCTCACCAGTTTATGGTACACCCTCAACAGTTAATGGTACACCCTCACCAGTTAATGGTACACCCTCACCAGTTAATGGTACACCCTCACCAGTTAATGGTACACCCTCACCAGTTAATGGTACACCCTCACCATTTAATGGTACACCCTCACCAGTTAATGGTACACCCTCACCAATGAATGGTACACCTCACCATTTAATGGCATCCCTTGCCATTTAATGGTACACCCTCACCAGTTAATGGTTCACCCTCACCAGTTAATGGTACACCCTCACCAGTTAATGGTACACCCTCACCAGTTAATGGTATACCCTCACCAGTTAATGGTACACCCTCACCAGTTAATGGTACACCCTCACCAGTTAATGGTACACCCTCACCAGTTAATGGTATACCCTCACCAGTTTATGGTACACCCTCAACAGTTAATGGTACACCCTCACCAGTTAATGGTTCACCCTCACCAGTTAATGGTATACCCTCACCAGTTAATGGTACACCCTTGCCTTTATATTTCTCACTCATTGAATTGCGCCTAAAATGATCAGTGATATTACATGTATCTAAATATTGAGCCGTAAGTTTAACAAAATCTTTCTCAGTGACAATTTAACAAGACAGACGTGATTTAAACAGTTTACATCGAGAATATTGACATGATATATCTCCTGGGCACGAATACTAGATGAATTGGGACATTGTATGCCATCAATGGTAAGGCTTCTAGGATTAATTAGCTAGCAGTTATAGAGGGCTCTATTTATTCTGTCTGGTGGAAGTGATGAACACCGTTGATAAAAACCTCCTAAAAACATCAATTTAGTGTCGTGATTACATTGAGGCAACTGTCGAAACTGGACTAGCTTGACCTACATCTGTAGTGTGTCAGTGAGACTTTACTATCATGTAAAGGAGTGTTAACGATGGAGGATATTGTGATTGGACAATCTACCGTTTTACTGGTGCCGGCTCATCCTGGTTTCAGCCAATAATACGAAATGTTACATAGTCTGGTACGAATCTTAATTAACCTACTTCACATTAAGTATTTTCCCCAATGGGAATTTTCTGCCTGAACATCAGTCTAAATCACTTTACTGTCTCGGTTCACTGAACATTATTTACAGCCATATAATGTGAAAAAAATTTCCAATTCTTTTTCCTGGAAATTGATTGAGAGTCCTATAACAGCCAGACAAGGTTTAAGCTCATACCGATGATTAATGCACTGACACTAATCTGCCTCACAGCTCCCTCATTCAGGTTGATAATCTTTTATTTCTTTGGTTTGGTTGTTTTTGTTTAACGTCCTATTAACAGCCAGGGTCATTTAAGGACGTGCCAGATTTTGGAGGTGGAGGAAAGCCGGAGTACCTGGAGAAAAACTACCGGCCTACGGTCAGTACCTGGCAACTGCCCCACGTAGGTTTCGAACTCGCAACCCAGAGGTGGAGGGCTTAGTGATAAAAGTGTCGGGACACCTTAACCACTCGCGGCCCCAATCTTATATTTCATGGACAATAAAAACCACAATAAATCCCTTACTGTCAACATGGTTATTTTTGCGTGGGATTAATTTCCCGATTTCAATATGTAAACTTATATACGTGTGGGGGTATTTTTCGCGATCAATCCACTTTCGCATGTAGTTCAAGATTACGTAAATTGATATCAAATGATACGCATGAGGGAAATTTTCGCGAACTATTACGGAGTCCATGTAATTAGCGTAAATTTCCCCCTCACTTAAATTTCAATGTTTACAGTATTAGGGTATTGTGGTAAAGATATTCTTGTCTTTGTCTTGTCCTTGCCTAGGTTTTGAGTGGTAATTACATTCTGCCAAATGACTGTTTCCTAATTGTGTTTCATAATTGTTTTTCATAATTGTGAATATTTTGGATAAGTTCTAACAATTGGCTAAAAAAAAAAAAAAAAATACAAAGGACATTCAATCATTATATTCCTTTGGCTGTTTTCCTATTTTTTTAACAGGAGCGTACCAGTATAGATGTGTTGTTAAATAAACTATATAAACATGAGATCTGTCGGAAAGAAATTTGGATTGGCGGCCCCTAGAATTAATTGATTCAGGGATTAAAGTCTCTGAAGTTTAGCTCAGGGATTGGCCTCTGGAGTTTTCAATGGGCCCTAGGAGTTTTGTCCAGGGATTGGCCTCTGGAGTTTTACCTAGGTATTAGCCCCCAAAGTTTAGCCCATGGATGCAATGGGCCCTAGGAGTTTTGTCCAGGGATTGGCCTCTGGAGTTTTACCTAGGTATTAGCCCCCAAAGTTTAGCCCATGGATGCAATGGGCCCTAGGAGTTTTGTCCAGGGATTGGCCTCTGGAGTTGTCTTCATTGAAGAATATTACTCCTTTGGTAACAGCTAGCACAGTTAAAATTCCATCATGCATGCATGCACACATAAAAACACTACTTAATAACCATGCATGTGCAATTGATGGACATGTAGAGATGAATGAACTCATGCTTTCACTAGATTATCTTCAGTCAGTGGGACCTGCAGAAATGGTGTATATAATTACTAGACAAAACTTTATTCATGTTATCACCAGATTTGCTTCCTTAGACAATATGTCTACATAAAATTGAAATCCCATAGCCCAAGTCATTTTTCCATAGACCTGTTTTGTAAACATATTGTTGAAAGTAGCATAACTGTCACACAAATGCTTGCATCATCCAGTAATAGCACGCCATTATGGGTAAAAAAAACCTCTATTGTAAGCTCTGATTTTATATGATCATTTGTCAGAAAATATTGGAATGTTGTTTACATGAATTGTAATGTATGTCAGGACTCAAACTTTTCATAGCCAATGGGGCAAACACTTTTTACAAATTTAACATAGACCTACTAGGTGTTCTATAGCCTCTGGCCATCGGACCACCTTTACTTTCGAATACTGCCTCCATCCACCATATATCAATGAACTGGATGCTATATATGATTACCCTGAGATCCTTCCTAGCCTGACGACGACCCTCAAAGACCCTTCTTTGCCTGAGGTTGACCCGTAGAGACATTTCCTTGCCTGATGGCGAACTTCAGAGACCTTTCCTGGCCAGTGATGACCCTCAGAGATCCTTCCTGGCCCAGTGATGACCCTAAGGTATTTCCTGGCCCAGTGATGACCCTCAGAGATCCTTTCTGGCCCATTAATGACCCTAAGGTATTTCCTGGTCCAGTGATGACCCTCAGAAATCCTTTTTAGCCCATTAATGACCCTAAGGTATTTCCTGGTCCAGTGATGACCATCAGAGATCCTTTCTGGCCCATTAATGACCCTAAGGTATTTCCTGGTCTGTTGATGACCTTCAGATCCTTCCTAGCCCGGTGATGACCCTGAGATCCTTCCTAGCCCGGTTATGACCCTCAGAGATCCTTCCTGGCCCGGTGATGACCCTGAGATCCTTCATGGCCCGGTGATGACCCTGAGATCCTTCCTGGCCCGGTTATGACCCTCAGAAATCCTTCCTGGCCCGGTTATGACCCTAGAGATCCTTCCTGGCCCGGTGATGACCCTGAGATCCTTCCTGGCCCGGTTATGACCCTCAGAGATCCTTCCTGGCCCGGTGATATCCCTGAGATCCTTCCTGGCCCGGTTATGACCCTGAGATCCTTCCTGGCCCAGTTATGACCCTCAGAGATCATTCCTGGCCCGGTGATATCCCTGAGATCCTTCCTGGCCCAGTTATGACCCTGATATCCTTCCTGGCCCGGTTATGACCTTCTTTCCTGGCCCGGTTATGACCCTGAGATCCTTCCTGGCCCGGTTATGACCCTGAGATCCTTCCTGGCCCGGTTATGACCCTCAGAGATCCTTCCTGGCCCGGTTATGTCCCTGAGATCCTTCCTGGCCCAGTGATGACCCTGAGATCCTTCCTGGCCCGGTGATATCCCTGAGATCCTTCCTGGCCCGGTTATGACCCTGAGATCCTTCCTGGCCCGGTTATGACCCTCAGAGATCCTTCCTGGCCCGGTTATGACCCTGAGATCCTTCCTGGCCCGGTGATGACCCTGAGATCCTTCCTGGCCCCGTGATGACCCTGAGATCCTTCCTGGCCCGGTGATATCCCTGAGATCCTTCCTGGCCCGGTTATGACCCTGAGATCCTTCCTGGCCCGGTTATGACCCTCAGAGATCCTTCCTGGCTCGGTTATGACCCTGAGATCCTTCCTGGCCCGTTTATGACCCTGAGATCCTTCCTGGCCCGGTTATGACCCTGAGATCCTTCCTGGCCCGGTTATGACCCTCCTTCCTGGCCCGGTTATGACCCTCAGAGATCCTTCCTGGCCCGGTGATATCCCTGAGATCCTTCCTGGCCCGGTTATGACCCTGAGATCCTTCCTGGCCCGGTTATGACCCTCAGAGATCCTTCCTGGCCCGGTGATATCCCTGAGATCCTTCCTGGCCCGGTTATGACCCTGAGATCCTTCCTGGCCCGGTTATGACCCTCCTTCCCGGCCCGGTTATGACCCTCAGAGATCCTTCCTGGCCCGGTGATATCCCTGAAATCCTTCCTGGCCCGGTTATGACCCTGAGATCCTTCCTGGCCCGGTTATGACCCTCAGAGATCCTTCCTGGCCCGGTGATATCCCTGAGATCCTTCCTGGCCCGGTTATGAACCTCCTTCCTGGCCCGGTTATGACCCTCAGAGATCCTTCCTGGCCCGGTGATATCCCTGAGATCCTTCCTGGCCCGGTTATGACCCTCCTTCCTGGCCCGGTTATGACCCTCAGAGATCCTTCCTGGCCCGGTGATATCCCTGAGATCCTTCCTGGCCCGGTTATGACCCTGAGATCCTTCCTGGCCCGGTTATGACCCTCAGAGATCCTTCCTGGCCCGGTGATATCCCTGAGATCCTTCCTGGCCCGGTTATGACCCTGAGATCCTTCCTGGCCCGGTTATGACCCTCCTTCCCGGCCCGGTTATGACCCTCAGAGATCCTTCCTGGCCCGGTGATATCCCTGAAATCCTTCCTGGCCCGGTTATGACCCTGAGATCCTTCCTGGCCCGGTTATGACCCTCAGAGATCCTTCCTGGCCCGGTGATATCCCTGAGATCCTTCCTGGCCCGGTTATGACCCTGAGATCCTTCCTGGCCCGGTTATGACCCTCCTTCCTGGCCCGGTTATGACCCTGAGATCCTTCCTGGCCCGGTTATGACCCCGAGATCCTTCCTGGCCCGGTTATGACCCTCAGAGATCCTTCCTGGCCCGGTTATGTCCCTGAGATCCTTCCTGGCCCCGTGATGACCCTGAGATCCTTCCTGGCCCGGTGATATCCCTGAGATCCTTCCTGGCCCGGTTATGACCCTGAGATCCTTCCTGGCCCGGTTATGACCCTCAGAGATCCTTCCTGGCCCGGTTATGACCCTGAGATCCTTCCTGGCCCGGTGATGACCCTGAGATCCTTCCTGGCCCGGTTATGACCCTGAGATCCTTCCTGGCCCGGTTATGACCCTCCTTCCTGGCCTCAGGACTCATGAGATAGTTCATGAGACATCAGCTGAAGTTATTGAGATTACAAAAGAATTAAGACATATACAGGCCCTGTAGACCTGTTGTGTATATTTTGACACTTTGTAAGCTTTCAAGGTTGATTAATGTCTTTAAGTTTTATAATGAATTTTTTTATAGTTATCAAAGAATTCAATCTCTCCAAAATTGCCTGTTCGGTATTCTTATCTGTCAGTGAAAAGATCCTATCTGTGTAGAATTGATGATGGGGAAGAGTTTCAACACTGACCAATAGATAAATGACCAATGTGTCATTCCAGAGCGGTTTGGAGGCTTTCAGTGGGTCTAATAATTGACCATGGTGGTGATGGAGTAGATGTTTCTCTACTCTTTCCATATGGCCATATGCTGACTGGCAACTTAGACCCAGCTTATCAATCAATGAGATCATTACAGGGCAGAGTGGATTTTGAAATTTTTCAGATTGAACATCTATCAGACGCTAAAATGCTCTACTGACGGGGTGTCTAGGGCTAGCTGCTTCTAAACCTCGTTTCATTGTGGCTGCATGAGACACCTACTAAATCAAAGTCTCCGTTTGTGTGTGAAAAACGACAAGTTTTCGGGAAAGTTTGCAAGGTAGACTTATGTCATTGTTAATTTCTCAACCATAATTGTTTACGTGTATGTCATGCAACTGACACAGTACTATAACGATTGATACTGACACAGGCCATGTGAGGCCAAACCAGACAGAAATGTGATGTCATTTCTGCTCCGTAAACAGAATTCTGGAAAATTGGCTGTCAGATCCAGGCCTTATCTGAAACATGTTCTGGTATTCTATGAATAGACATTTGTAAAGATATGTCTGTTTTCTGTGGTCAAGAAGGTCATGGGATAGCTTGGTCAGGCTTTATTATTGTATTATATGTAGATGTGTTTTATTGAGCGACATTTCCTTTTGACAGTTTTTTATGTCTCGATCCGCTATGAGATGGGGGGGTGGGTGGGGTGTGGGCTTATAGTGTTACCTATGTCTGTCCTGTTGTGTCTTGCACCGCGGCATCCTGTCCAGTTCGGATGCAATGTAACTAGCTTATCTCGGGAACTGCTGATGCATGCATGCTATCCTCACCAAACTTTCCAGGGTGTCAAGTGGCAGAATTAAGGACATCTATGTCTTACAGACATTTTTTAGTTTTTAATCTCCATGGCCATTGTTTCATTATTTCAGTCTTGTCCTTAGATCTCAGTTTTTAACCAATCCTGTTTACACCTTAAGACTTTTTACCATCATGTTGTGTTTTCCTGAATGGCATTTTCATTTCAATATTTTTAAAAGAATTATTGCTCTTTGTTGATTTTAGTATTTTAATCCTGTCCAGAATGAGATCAGGGCCCAGTTGTTCAAAAGGTGATTACCTTAATTACTTCATTAGTGAAAATCTCATTTTGCCTTAATTTCAAATCCTCCGTGTGTCTATTCCTTAAAATATGCAGATAGGAAGAAACTGAGGAGTGTTTTAGTTTCATAAAATGTGGTCATATTAATTTTACCAGAAATGATTTCATCGGGATTTTTAAATCATTGTTAAACTGTGATTATAAGCTTAATCAGACCTTTTGAACAACTGGGCAATGCTTTTGTTTTAAACTGATTTCTATGGAACTTGGTAGGATTTGAAACCATGATAAATAGTTTCTAAGCCAGCTCTTTTGATTGAGCTATTCATCTTTGTCATATTTCTATTTCTTTTGCACTTTGCTACAAGAAACTATGTGACTTTGGCATCAGATGGACATGTGTTGGGGGCCGCGGTGGCCGAGTGGTTAAGGTGTCCCGACACTTTAACACTAGCCCTCCACCTCTGGGTTGCGAGTTCGAAACCTACGTGGGGAAGTTGCCAGGTACTGACTGTAGGCCGGTGGTTTTTCTCCGGGTACTCCGGCTTAAATTTCCTCCACCTTTAAAACCTGACACATCCTTAAATGACCCTGGCTGTTAATAGGACGTTAAACAAAAACAAACAAACCAAAGGACATATGTTGTTCCGCTCTGCGTACTCTTCTTACTGATTCCTTGAAGCTTAATGAAGGACTTGACTGAAATCATAAAGCTATACACTATCTTTTGACTTGTTTAAATATCATAATTTTAAGTGCATCACAAGCTTATACTTTGTTATTTCATGAAGATCATTAATTTGTCAGTATCAAATAATGACAGATTTTTAGGAAAATAACCTATCTTCCCAAAATGCATATCGGATAACCTTTCTTCTATGATATCTTTCATGGTTCAAAGGTCAAGGTCGATCACCTTTACACTTAGTTCATACACAAATATACAAAGTGTTGTCAAATATTGATACTTTTGGTGAGAATTTGAATGACATCTTAGAGTTCTTATAAAATATGTATGTATTAAGATGTTCCTGATTATAAATCTGATAAATCATTTCTGAGAAGAAAAAACTAAAAGATCAGTGAACTGAAATCATTTCTAAGAAGAAAAATAAAAGATCAGTAAACTTATATATCCAATCAAACCAGTGAGTCTATTCTAACAGCTGATTGGTCACTTCATATGATGTCAATGACAGTTCACAGCTGTAGTCTGATTAACCTCGTTACAAAGTGCTTGTTGTAGCCAAGACTATAACATTAAAGCGAATGGCGCCCAGATTGAGACACTTGTGGGAATCCCCGTTGTGTGGGTTTTAATTTTATTGTGTCCCTACCTAAGGTCAGTAACTGGTCAGTAACTGGTCAGTCATATCAGGTTTCACTTGTTTTCTGGAAATAAACACCATCAATGGCAAATTACTTAAAAATAAATCCGAAATATCTCATAATTTTACTGCATTGTAATGATTATGTTCAAGTTTATTTCTAGAACATCATAATATAAAAGAAATGTAAAATTTCTTATTAGTGCTATAGATACAGTTGAAAATATCAATTTCTAATTGTAAAATATTACTAGTTTCACTATACAAAGTCATAGAATTATTTGAATTGTCAAATGTTATAGTTTAGAATATTAAAAGGTGTACAAAGTTGAGTTTTAATTGTCATTCAAGTATCAAAGATAAAATTACCAGATATCACAGTTTGAAATGAGAAAGGTTGAAAAAAGATTTCTGATGATTCATTGTTCATGAAAATAGTGAATGCAGTAATCTACGCAATAAACTTAAAATTGTTTAACTTAATTGTAAAAATTGTTAATTTCATTGTTAGCTAATCTCATTGTTAAAATTGGCTTATATCATTGTTAAATTGGTTAATGTAATTGTTAAATTGGTTAATGTAATTGTTAAATTGGCTAATGTCATTGTTAAATTAGTTAATGTCATTGTTAAATTGGTTAATGTCATTGTTAAATTTGGCTATAATGTCATTGTTAAATTGGTTAATGTAATTGTTAAATTGGTTAATGTCATTGTTAAATTGGTTAATGTAATTGTTAAATTGGTTAATGTCATTGTTAAATTGGTTAATGTAATTGTTAAATTGGTTAATGTAATTGTTAAATTAGTTAATGTCATTGTTAAATTGGTTAATGTCATTGTTAAATTGGTTAATGTCTTTGTTAAATTGGTTAATGTCATTGTTAAATTAGTTAATGTCATTGTTAAATTGGTTAATGTCATTGTTAAATTGGTTAATGTCATTGTTAAATTTGACTATAATGTAATTGTTAAATTAGTTAATGTCATTGTTAAATTGGTTAATGTCATTGTTAAATTGGTTAATGTCATTGTTAAATTGGCTAATGTAATTGTTAAATTGGTTAATGTCATTGTTAAATTAGTTAATGTAATTGTTAAATTGGCTAATGTAATTGTTAAATTGGTTAATGTCATTGTTAAATTGGTTAATGTCATTGTTAAATTGGTTAATGTCTTTGTTAAATTAGTTAATGTCATTGTTAAATTGGCTAATGTCATTGTTAAATTGGCTAATGTCATTGTTAAATTGGCTAATGTCATTGTTAAATTGGCTAATGTCATTGTTAAATTGGTTAATGTCATTGTTAAATTTGACTATAATGTAATTGTTAAATTAGTTAATGTCATTGTTAAATTGGCTAATGTCATTGTTAAATTGGTTAATGTAATTGTTAAATTGGCTAATGTAATTGTTAAATTGGTTAATGTCATTGTTAAATTTGACTATAATGTAATTGTTAAATTAGTTAATGTCATTGTTAAATTGGTTAATGTAATTGTTAAATTGGTTAATGTAATTGTTAAATTGGTTAATGTCATTGTTAAATTGGCTAATGTCATTGTTAAATTGGTTAATGTCATTGTTAAATTTGACTATAATGTAATTGTTAAATTAGTTAATGTCATTGTTAAATTGGTTAATGTAATTGTTAAATTGGTTAATGTAATTGTTAAATTGGTTAATGTCATTGTTAAATTGGCTAATGTCATTGTTAAATTGGTTAATGTCATTGTTAAATTTGACTATAATGTAATTGTTAAATTAGTTAATGTCATTGTTAAATTGGCTAATGTCATTGTTAAATTGGTTAATGTAATTGTTAAATTGGCTAATGTAATTGTTAAATTAGTTAATGTCATTGTTAAATTAGTTAATGTAATTGTTAAATTAGTTAATGTAATTGTTAAATTGGTTAATGTCATTGTTAAATTAGTTAATGTCATTGTTAAATTAGTTAATGTAATTGTTAAATTGGTTAATGTCATTGTTAAATTTGACTATAATGTAATTGTTAAATTGGCTAATGTCATTGTTAAATTAGTTAATGTCATTGTTAAATTAGCTAATGTCATTGTTGAATTTGACTATAATGTCATTGTTAAATTTGGCTATAATGTCATTGTTAAATTAGTTCATGTCATTGTTAAATTAGTTAATGTCATTGTTAAATTGGTTAATGTAATTGTTAAATTAGTTAATGTCATTGTTAAATTAGTTAATGTAATTGTTAAATTAGTTAATGTCATTGTTAAATTGGTTAATGTAATTGTTAAATTGGTTAATGTCATTGTTAAATTAGTTAATGTCATTGTTAAATTAGTTAATGTCATTGTTAAATTAGTTAATGTAATTGTTAAATTGGTTAATGTCATTGTTAAATTTGACTATAATGTAATTGTTAAATTGGCTAATGTCATTGTTAAATTGGTTAATGCCATTGTTAAATTAGCTAATGTCATTGTTAAATTTGACTATAATGTCATTGTTAAATTTGGCTATAATGTCATTTTTAGCTCACCGGTTACGAGTAACCGAGATCTAATGCTGTCACCCCGCGTCCGCGTCCGCGTCCGCGTCCGCGTCCCACCCCAAAACTTTAAAGTTTTTGGGGTAAGTTTTTGGAAAGTTTGTAAGTCCAAAAGTATACACTTCATGCCCTTCTAAGTTGGTTTATACATTCATTAGAGGTCAAGGAGTGATGTTATGGCAAAATCATGCAGAAAACAATTGTGATTTTTTCGCATTTTACCATTTTGTGGACTTCACTTTTTTGGCACCAAAACTCACTTTAAAGTTTTGGGGGTGAGTCCAAAAGTATACACCTATCACCTTCTAATTTGGTTCATACATTCATTAAAGATCCAGGAGTGATGCTGTGGCAAATCATGCAGAAAAAAAAATAGCATTTTGGCATTTTACCATTTAGTGGACTTACTTTTTTTGACACAAAAACTCACTTTAAAGATTTTGGGGGTTAGTTTTGAAAGTAAGTCCACACCCTTCTTATTTGGTTTATACATCCATTAGAGGTCTAGGAGCGATATTATGTGACATACAATTTCAAAATGATATGCTTATACATACATAAAAAATGAATGCATAGTGTGATTGCTGCCGCCAGTGAGCTTTGGCAATTATTGATTGCATGCAGTTTTTAAATTTGGCTATAATGTCATTGTAGAGATTATGAAATGCCATACAATGTATTTGGAATTTTATATTTATAACGAACAAGTTGTAATATGTCAGTTTCTATATATTCCCACAGATTGCTTAAAATTAATTTTGTTTTAAGAATCAGTGCATTACTAGTACTTTATCAAAAGAGATTGAAGTTGACGTTATTTTGACACTTTTTGTGACGAGTCTTAATCATTTGGGGGTTGATGGTGTCATAAACAATCTCCATCTTAACTTCATGATTTGCAAATGAGAAATTTTCTAGGTTATTCTAATTGACCAATCAAATTCTAGGTTACATCTCCTTAGAGACCAATCAAATTCTAGGTTACATCTCCTTAGAGACCAATCAAATTCTAGGTTACATCTCCTTAGAGACCAATCAAATTCTAGGTTACCTCTCCTTAGAGTAAGGAATTACACGACATACTAGTGAGAAGTACGATGGCCGATATCAGCCGTCACGTTACTCGCATTTATGTGATGCGAGTAACCTGACATAGTAAAAATCACATGACGGGTTACTAGCATGTGACGCGAGTAACTGTACACAGTCGCGAATGAGATGACTGTACACTTACAAAACCCATTAACATTCCAGAGTATAGTTTTACTAGACCTTTCAAAAGAGGTTATCATGGCAACTGTAGAAAATGGTTTTATAAGCCAAGGTGTGGCATGTATATATAATGGAGCTCGTGTAGTCTTGTCAATTCATTATTTGACCACACACTAATTGCAACAGATTTTTTTTAATTTTTCCTGTAGATTGGTATATTTATGTGATAGAAAAAAAATGCCCTAAAATCTAAATTGGGGTAAATGGTTTTATTCACCAAATAGAATTGAGGAAATAAGAGAAATTGACCAATAAATACACTTGAGTGACATTGGACGAGAGATTTTGTATGCAACACAAATAGACTAAAATAGTCAATTGGAACCATATGTACTATACTGTACAAAGCCACCTGTCATGTGATTTTTACTATGTCAGGTTACTCGCATCACATGCTAGTAACCCGTCATGTGATTTTTACTATGTCAGGTTACTCGCATCACATAAATGCGAGTAACGTGACGGCTGATATCGGCCATCGTAGAGAAGAGATGTCATTGCTATATTCCGTGAAGTCTGTAATTTTAGATGTATAGATATTTTTATGTATACTTCTGTGGACCATCTACCTTAAATTGGGTGGAAACATATTACTCACATGACCGACTTGATGGCCCTGCCCCCTACACCGAAAAAATGATATAAATCTGTGGTGCCAGGGTATATAACCAGACACTGTAGTTCTCTGAGATATTAATGTCATACGCATCGTAATGTAATCACTGGACATGAATTCTCTGTGAGGTGGATCAGGCCAGATCACCATTCTAGGTCATACGTCACCTTAAACGAGGGGTCATATGTCACCTTAAGCAAGTCTCCCGTGAAGGCGCCAAGAGACGGACAAAAGTGCACAATACTTAATACCAAGTTGATAAAAAAGCACTCTGATCAACTTGTAGCTTCCGTTATTCAGTTTGTATTGTTTTGCATTGTCAGCTTAACAATATAATCCGCATGTTTATGTTTGATTCATCCATCAGAAAAGTACTTATACTGATAATGTTCTTTTATTTTCAAGTTTCTTTTGAAGAAAATTACAGTTCATTTGAAGAAAATTACAGATATCTTTTTAAAAATGTCAGAAATTTTCTGGAAAAAAGATTTTGTGATTTAAGTAAGTGAAGTTGACAATGCTTTAACAAATGATTGGAGCTGGATTTTCATTAATCAGAATTATTGCTACAAGTCCATAACACAAGAGTGATCTGACCCAGGCTGCGGCCATCATATCATGGGATGTCTGTCATAGCTATCTTAGAACTCACATCAAGAGTCTAGAGGTCTAGTGTCTTCGGAAGGGGGGGGGGGGGGAGGTAAGGTCCTCACATCTAGTGTATGGGAGGGGGGGAGGTAAGGTCCTCACATCTAGTGTCTGGGGGGGAGGAAGGTCCTCACATCTAGTGTCTGGGTGGGGGGGAGGTAAGGTCCTCACATCTAGTGTCTGGGAGGGGGGAGGTAAGGTCCTCACATCTAGTGTCTGGGAGGGGGAGGTAAGGTCCTCACATCTAGTGTCTGGGAGGGGGGAGGTAAGGTCCTCACATCTAGTGTCTGGGGGGGAGGTAAGGTCCTCACATCTAGTGTATGGGAGGGGGGGAGGTAAGGTCCTCACATCTAGTGTCTGGGAGGGGGGGGGTCCTCACATCTAGTGTCTGGGAGGGGGGTCCTCACATCTAGAGTCTGGGAGGGGGGTCCTAACATCTAGTGTCTGGGCGGGGGGGGGGAGGTAAGGTCCTCACATCTAGTGTATGGGAGGGGGGAGGTAAGGTCCTCACATCTAGTGTCTGGGAGGGGGGGAGGTAAGGTCCTCACATCTAGTGTCTGGGTGGGGGGAGGTAAGGTCCTCACATCTAGTGTATGGGTGGGGGGGGAGGTAAGGTCCTCACTCTAGTGTCTGGGTGGGGGGGGAGGTAAGGTCCTCACATCTAGTGTCTGGGAGGGGGGGGGGTAAGGTCCTCACTCTAGTGTCTGGGAGGGGGGGGTAAGGTCCTCACTCTAGTGTCTGGGAGGGGGGAGGAAGGTCCTCACATCTAGTGTCTTCGGAGGGGGGAGGTAAGGTCCTCACATCTAGTGTCTGGGTGGGGGGGAGGTAAGGTCCTCACATCTAGTGTCTGGGAGGGGGGAGGTAAGGTCCTCACTCTAGTGTCTGGGAGGGGGGGGAGGTAAGGTCCTCACATCTAGTGTCTGGGAGGGGGGGGGGTCCTCACATCTAGTGTCTGGGAGGGGGGAGGAAGGTCCTCACATCTAGTGTCTGGGAGGGGGGGAGGTAAGGTCCTCACATCTAGTGTATGGGAGGGGGGAGGTAAGGTCCTCACATCTAGTGTCTGGGTGAGGGGGAGGTAAGGTCCTCACATCTAGTGTCTGGGTGGGGGGGAGGTAAGGTCCTCACATCTAGTGTATGGGAGGGGGGAGGTAAGGTCCTCACATCTAGTGTCTGGGAGGGGGGGAGGTAAGGTCCTCACATCTAGTGTATGGGAGGGGGGGAGGTAAGGTCCTCACATCTAGTGTCTGGGAGGGGGGAGGTAAGGTCCTCACATCTACTGTCTGGGAGGGGGGGAGGTAAGGTCCTCACATCTAGTGTCTGGGTGGGGGGGGAGGTAAGGTCCTCACATCTAGTGTCTGGGAGGAGGGGAGGTAAGGTCCTCACATCTAGTGTCTGGGAGGGGGGAGGTAAGGTCCTCACATCTAGTGTCTGGGAGGGGGGGAGGTAAGGTCCTCACATCTAGTGTCTGGGTGGGGGGAGGTAAGGTCCTCACATCTAGTGTCTGGGAGGGGGGAGGTAAGGTCCTCACATCTAGTGTATGGGTGGGGGGGAGGTAAGGTCCTCACATCTAGTGTCTGGGTGGGGGGGAGGTAAGGTCCTCACATCTAGTGTCTGGGTGGGGGGAGGTAAGGTCCTCACATCTAGTGTATGGGTGGGGGGGAGGTAAGGTCCTCGCATCTAGTGTATGGTAGGGGGGAGGTAAGGTCCTCACATCTAGTGTCTGGGAGGGGGGAGGTAAGGTCCTCACTCTAGTGTCTGGGAGGGGGGGAGGTAAGGTCCTCACATCTAGTGTCTGGGAGGGGGGAGGTAAGGTCCTCACATCTAGTGTCTGGGAGGGGGGAGGTAAGGTCCTCACATCTAGTGTCTGGGAGGGGGGGAGGTAAGGTCCTCACATCTAGTGTATGGGAGGGGGGGAGGTAAGGTCCTCACATCTAGTGTCTGGGTGAGGGGGAGGTAAGGTCCTCACATCTAGTGTCTGGGTGGGGGGGAGGTAAGGTCCTCACATCTAGTGTATGGGAGGGGGGAGGTAAGGTCCTCACATCTAGTGTCTGGGAGGGGGGGAGGTAAGGTCCTCACATCTAGTGTATGGGAGGGGGGGAGGTAAGGTCCTCACATCTAGTGTCTGGGAGGGGGGAGGTAAGGTCCTCACATCTAGTGTCTGGGAGGGGGGGAGGTAAGGTCCTCACATCTAGTGTCTGGGAGGGGGGAGGTAAGGTCCTCACATCTAGTGTATGGGAGGGGGGAGGTAAGGTCCTCACATCTAGTGTCTGGGTGGGGGGAGGTAAGGTCCTCACATCTAGTGTCTGGGTGGGGGGGAGGTAAGGTCCTCACATCTAGCGTCTGGGGGGGGTCCTCACATCTAGTGTCTGGGAGGGGGGGTCCTCACATCTAGTGTCTGGGAGGGGGGAGGAAGGTCCTCACATCTAGTGTCTGGGGG